>NC_044333.1:8121830-8422418 GCF_007399415.2 Gopherus evgoodei | reverse complement strand
TCTTCAGCTGATATTTTTGCTCAGAACTTTGTGCCAAATTGGCGCGGACCAGATGGCACCTTCTTTGGTTTGTTTTCCATTTTCTTTCCATCAGCGACTGGCATCTTGGCTGGAGCCAACATTTCAGGAGATTTGAAGGTAGGTTTTTACCACTCCTAGCCAATGCAGCATCACAAGGGCAAGCGGCACAGGTTGTGTGCTATAGGCAGGAATGAAGTTGTGTTAATCAAGCTCTGTGTGTCAGAAACGGGCAAACTCCAGAGTCGGCAAAACTTCCTTGATTGGCTTTTGATTTTGTAAATCCAAGAGCAGGCCCGGTTTGAATCCAGGTCCTGCTTTACTTGGATAAGATTTTGGTCTATCTCTGTTTTAGAGATGGCCAAAATATTTGTGTTTTCAAAACATTTTATCCAAATTTTGAAAGAACAGTAAAAATAATTTTAAAAAAATCACAAATGTTTTATTCGTTTTTCGAGCGGCCATGGAACTGGTTGAAGTTTTAAAAATTTTAACACAGAATTCCAAGAAATGTTCCCGGATATATATGTTTTACTGCATTTCCAGCTAACTCTGCTCAATAGGTTCTTAAGTCCTGATCCTGCTCTGTATGGGTGGCACCTATCACCCATGTAGATGCTCAGTTACATTAGTTCAGGGGTCCGATGCCCAAAGGTTCTTGCAGGATGGCGGCATTAGATTGCGCAGTGGTGGATGCACTACAAGACTCTACATAGAATAGAATTGAATTGAATTAATACTGGGCTACCTACATTTATTACACAGGGACGGTTGATCTGATTTGGATAAATCAGTTGCCCAAGCAATAAACTGAACTATGTTTGAAGTTAGAGAAAGTTTGGTAAGCTTTGTTTCTTCATTTCCACAGGACTCTGCCCTTCCTGCCTGGGGCATGAGTGCCAAAATCATGTGAGGAAGACCGTTCTTGCAGAAGTGTTGAGCTAGCTGCAGATTAAAAATGATTGGAAATCTCTCCCAAGAGCTTGGGCTCAGAGAGTCCCAGCTCATTTTGCATCCCAAAGAAATGTCAGATAGTTTGACTGCAAGCATCCAAATCGAATCAGTTATAGATGGGCCCAACATGCCGATTTGGACTGGCACACCAAACACTCCGGAGTTCTGAAGGTGTTTGGATCCAAGGGTTTGGGCTGCATGATACATGGAATCCCAGCCCTTCTTAAAGAGGAGGTGCTTATTAAAGACAAGAGCACCAAACTATAGACACAAACTGGCTTCTGCACAGCCCAACTCCCAACTTTGTCTTCCTTATTCACCAGACACCACACCCTCCCTTGTAATGACATGTTTATAAAGTTCAAATTTAGGGCCATTTCTGGCACCTTGGATCCTTATGAGGTTTGTCCAGCCTGGCAGCTGTTTAGCTGATTTTTTAGCTCCTATCTTGTCCCCGAGGCTTTACCTTACTTTAAACCTTAGTTCCTCCTGTACCACTGACACATTGGGCCGTCCAGTTCCTCTGTTGATCACTAGTTGTGATAGTTCTTCCCAGATGAGGCCAGTGCATACGCTATCCTCTGTCACTGTCACTTTAAGTAGATTAAAACAACATTCAGTGCGACACACTCTGAGATTTCCAACACACCAACCCATCAATCCCACTTCACCTCCAAACATCTAGCACCAAAAGTGGGCTTTGCCGAGTGCCCAGCAGGTTAAGAAATCCAGACTCTGGACAGTGCAAGTATCAGGTTGAAAGATGTCCTCGATTTTTGAGTATCTCGGAGTGTTTTCTCTTCTTTATAGCTACAAAAATGAAAGATAATTTTGTGGTGCCTATGGAATGCTGCTGTGTAACTCTGTGGTTCCCTTGCTTAGGATCCAGCTATAGCCATTCCCAAAGGCACTCTGATGGCTATATTCTGGACTACAATATCCTATCTGGCTATTTCTGCTACAATTGGTAAGTAACATGCCTAGACTTAATCAATGGAGGTGGTGAGGAAGTGACATATGATGAAATGTCCTTGGTTAATTAAATGCTTTCATGTTCATCAGTTATCAGGAGTCCTGAGACACAGAGCACTTTGATTAAGTCTGGCTCAGATATCCATTCTGATTCTGGGTACCAGCAGAGGTGCAGAGTAGAGGGGATTTAAACAGTCAAAAAACAGACTAATAAAATTATAGTTTGATTTTTTTTAAAAATCTCATGATTTTTTGAGATCTGATTCAGGAACTTTGACCTCTTGAGGTTAGCAACACTGCAAGTGTCTCCAAAGAATTCAACCCAGGTTTGACACAGGGTTCAACATGTACTATCCACGGTACAGGACCTTGGGAGCTTTAGTTAGTGCTGGGTGGAAGCCTGTGCAGCATGGACATGTCTGATACAGCTGAAAGTTACTTTAAAAACAAAACAAGCTAATTCCAGGAGCAGCCAGAAACTTGGGACACTGGGCAAAATGAATGGGCAGTCTGTGATAGCCGCTGTCTTGGTTGGCACAATGGAGATTGGAGGTCGCTGGTTCAGAGGGGAAAGCATAAGTGGCTACAGCTTGAGCTAAAGCTTTCTAGATGGGGACTGTGACAGACTTATCTCCTCTGTGGATCAGCACAGAAGGGCACCTGTAAGACACACTCCATAGTGGGTTACAATTACATGAGGGCCTTTATTAAAGCACATCTGGGCATCATGCATCGTATTGGAAAAGACAGATGGGTAGTGAATGGGAGCTGTTCCCTCCTAGGTGCTTGTGTGGTACGTGATGCCTCTGGCAGCGTGAATGACTCCATTCCTGTTGGCTCTCTGGGCTGCGAAGGACTTGCTTGTGACTATGGCTGGAACTTCACGGAGTGTGCTCAGAAGCAAAGCTGTCACTATGGGCTCAGCAATTATTACCAGGTACTGTCACTCTGGTGCTCTCAACAGCACGGCTTAGAAGGCTCAAAGTAGGTTGGTCACTTTGGCCTGGGTGTGGGAAACCATAAAATGTCCATGAATGATCTAGAGGATGGCATGGACTGCACCCTCAGCAAGTTTGCAGATGACACTTAACTGGGAGGAGTGGTAGATACACTGGAGGGTAGGGATAGGATACAGAGGGACATAGACAAATTAGAGGATTGGGCCAGAAGAACCTCTGATGACTTTCAGCAAGGACAAATGCAGAGTCCTGCACTTAGGACAGAAGAATCCCATGCACTGCTACATACTAGGGATCGAATGGCTAGGAAGCAGTTCTGCAGAAAAGGACCTAGGGGTTACAGTGGACGAGAAGCTGGATATGAGTCAACAGTGTGCCCTTATTGCCAAGAAGGCATTTTGGGCTGTATAAGTAGGGGCATTGCCAGCAGATCGAGGAATGTGATCTTTCCCCTCTATTCGGCATTGGTGAGGCCTCATCTGGAGTACTGTGTCCAGTTTTGGGCCCCACACTACAAGAAGGATGTGGAAAAATTGGAAAGAGTCCAGCGGAGAGCAATAAAAATGATTAGGGGGCTGGAGCACATGACTTATAAGGAGAGGCTGAGGGAACTGGGATTATTTAGTCTGCAGAAGAGAAGAGTTAGGGGGGATTTGATAGCAGCTTTCAACTACCTGAAAGGGGGTTCCAAAGAGGATGGATCTAGATTGTTCTCAGTGGTACCTGGTGACAGAACAAGAAGTAATGGTCTCAAGTTGCATTGGGGGAGGTTTAGGTTGGATATTAGGAAAAACTTTTTCACTCAGAGAGTGGTGAAGCACTGGAATGCGTTACCTAGGGAGGTGGTGGAATCTCCTTCCTTAGAGGTTTTTAAGGTCAGGTTTGACAAAGCCCTGGCTGGGATGATTTAGTTGGTGTTGGTCCTGCTTTGAGCAGGGGGTTGGACTAGATGACCTCCTGAGGTCCCTTCCAACCCTGATATTCCATGATTCTATGATTCTGTGAATGCAGCCAGTAGCCACTGAGGGTGATAGGACAGTTGCCTGAATTGCTGCTTTCTTTTAAAAAAGTAACTTGCAACAAATGAGGAAAGGGTCTTACAGAAAACGGGCTCTTTATCCACACCACCCTGATTCATTCCCAGAGCATCCTGTGACGTGAATGAGGTGGGGCCCTGTGGGGGGAAAAATAGCATGTGACCATGTATTTAACGACTGTATTATAATGAATATGCGCTAGAGGACTGAGTTAAGGTTGCACAGGCAGCCTGAATACTGGCACTTCCTACCTTCTGAGTGCTTGACTTTGCAATCTTAATAAAGTTCTTTTGGCGTAGGGTGTTTTTGGCTGTAATAAGCTGTGCTCTGAGGAGCTCTGAGTGGTGGCTGTCAGAGTCTGAAGCTTCCAGGGGGAGGAGCCCAGGCTGTAAGATCACTCCAGCATCACTCTTGCCTGTCTCCTCCTGTTTTTTCTGTAGACTATGAGCATGGTATCTGGATTTGCCCCCCTGATCACGGCTGGAATCTTCGGGGCCACCCTCTCTTCTGCTTTGGCCTGCCTGGTCTCAGCACCCAAAGTCTTCCAGGTGAGATGGTGGCATGCTCAGGGGACCACGAAAACATCTGCAGTGTTGTCTTTCATGTATACAGTAAACACGAGTCCACGGCATTTCAGAACCATAATTACAGGCCGAGTGTCCACCACGCGTAGGCACTGTGAGTTCTATAACAAGCTGAATAACCACCATGGTTGGGCCTCACAATGCATCACTGGTAGGGTGACCAGATAGCAACTGTGAAAAAACGGGACAGGGGCTGGGGGCAATAGCAGCTATATAAGAAAAAGTCCCCCAAAACGGGACTGTCCCTATAAAAACGGGACATCTGGTCACCCTAATCACTGGGAATTACCAGTTTTCTGGACAGATTCTTTTGATACTCTTCATGCTTCTGGGGTTTCTGCCCGGAGCTTTGTTCCACCTGATCCCATCATGCAGTGCAGCCCACGAGCTGGGGGATATGCACATTTCTACTTTTTCATGCTAATCCTAATGGGACAGATTCTGTCCTGTCACTCCCATGCAGCTTCTTTCCTTTCAATGGGCTTGCAAGAGTATCAAGGGGGCAGAATATGGCCCATTGCTTTTGTTCATTTTATGAATTAAGATAATTAAGGTGACATCCCCTGACCTTTCCATAGTGCCATTCGAGGTGGCAATACCTCATCAGGTAGGATTGCTACCACTGATACTGCGATGCAAGTCAGAGTTATTACAGTTAGCGTTTCCAAAGTGAAGGGGACCTGACAGTAGGAATGGGCAAACTGGTTCTAAAAATATATCAGGCCTCTAGGGTGGGGGACAAATTCTGTTCTCACACTGTTGTAAATCTGGAGTAAGTCCACTCAAGAACCAGGCTATACGCTGAGCCAGTGAAAGTGCTTGGAACTGAATCGTGCGTCAGTCGACCCTTGCTCTCAGCTCTAACCACTAGTCCGCAGTGCCTGTCAAGTCTAGATGACATCTCTTTTCCTCCACAGTGCCTGTGCAAGGACCAGCTCTACCCTCTGATCGGCTTCTTTGGGAAGGGCTATGGGAAGAATGAGGAGCCCATCAGGGGTTACATGCTGACCTACATCATAGCAGTGGGGTTCATTCTTATCGGTAAGTGCCTCGGATTTGATAGGCTGCAAGCTCCAGTAGCTAGTTTTCTCTCCTTTTTTTTCTACAAGTTGATTAATGATCAGTGTGGTGCCACATGGCTGTTTCTTTGTCAAACCAAATTCCTGCCTTTGTTAACGGCTTCCAGCGTGGTATGAAAAATGGCTGCAGGTTTCCTACACAGGAGGCCAGAAGATAAAATTATATTATTCCAAAGGATGGGCACAAAGTAGATTGTGAGAGCCTAATTCTGTCCTCACTTACGCACTTGGCTAGTCTGGAGCAGAGTTACTCCATATTTACGCCCAGGTGAGGGGAGATCGGGCCCAGAGTTTGTTCCAGGAAGGTAAGAAATAAGTCAAATCTAAGTGAGTTCTGTCATTCGCTCAGCAAGAAGATTCCAACGGCTACTTCTCCAGTTGCACTGAAACCTGAACAGCCAAATTGGTGCTGAGCATCATTCCCTCCCACAGAGCGCAGCAGAGCATGTGTTAAACCACTAAGCCACTGCTGCCTTTTTAACTGGTGTTTGATCTTGACAGAAGAGGCTAATCCTTCCCCATGTGCATTCTAATATTAGGGGGAGATTCCTTCCATAACACATACACAGGGAAAGAGAGAGCTGGACATAGAACCCATATCCAATAGCTCTTTGATATCATGTTGATAGACATTTTGGAAGTCTCAACGAGAGCTGGATAGGGTGACCAGATGTCCCGATATTTAACCCTTTGTCCTGCATTCCGACCAATGTATGATCGGGACACCATTTGTCCTGATATTCAGGTAAGGAGGCAAGAGGGAGGGTGGCGCTGACTCCGTGGTGCTCCAGGGTTGGAGAAAAATTGCAGCCAAGCTCCCCCCTCCTTCTCCCTCCCCCCCCCCCCCCCCGCAGTGCTTCCCAGTGCCTAACAGCTGTTTGGTGGTGCTTAGCACTTTCTAGGAGGGAGAGGGAAGAGCAGGGATGTGGCACACTCAGGAGAGGAGGTGGGGAAGAGGCAGGGTGGGGCAGGCCTTGGGGAAGGAGGTGGAATGGGGGCAAAGTGAAGGTGGATGCTTGGGCGGGAAGAGGCAGGGAGTGGGCGAGCACCCACCGGCAGAGGGGAAGTCGGTGCCATAGGGATGAGTGGCGGGTGGGTGGGCAGGGGGGGTGAGTAGGCGAGCAATGGGTGGGGGACTGAGGAGGGACACAGCAAGCCAGCAGGGGATCGGGGGATGAGGAAGGGCATGGGGGAGGCAAGTGGGGAGGGAGTGGGACCTGAGGTAGAGTGGGGGCAAAGCCTGGGAGGAACAAGGGTGGACTGTGGGCAGGGCTGACAGCACCCCAATGTGTCCCGATATTTTAGTGTTGTGATCTGGTCACCCTATAGCTGGAACAATCAGCCAGGGCTTTCGGTTTCTTCTTGATTTTCACCTCTCTCCCATTCTCAGAGACTTAAGTTGGCCAGGGTGTAGCAAATGCACTAATGATCCATCCCTTTCTTTCCCATCCCTGTAGCTGAATTGAACACTATTGCCCCAATCATCTCCAACTTCTTCCTGTGCTCGTATGCACTCATCAATTTCAGCTGTTTCCATGCCTCCATCACCAACTCGCCGGGTGAGTGATTGCTACGCTGGTGCTTGGTAGCTACACCTGTCTCGTTGGCTGGGAAGTAGTGTCAGGGGTCTCTGAGCTTTACAAGGCTGGAGAGTCACTCTCTGCAGCAGGGTAAGGTGTGAGACCTAGCCCAATGGCTTCATAAGTAAGAAGCTCTTTGAGCTGAACAAGGTGATATGCTTGGAGGATCCATAGTGAGTAGGAGATGAGGAGTATCTTCAGTTCCAAAAACAGAGCATCTCTGGGTGGGGGCGGTTGGATACCGGTGTCTGCTCCTACTCGGAGGGATGTCAGGTTCTTTCTCCACCCTGCCTTTGTCTCCCAGGGTTACAAAGAAAGCATGAGCCACTGATACAGGCACTACCCTAGGACTTGGGAGATGTGGGGTCGCTTCCCTACTCTACCACATACTTCCTGTGTGACCTTGGGCCAGTCACTTAGCCTCGATGTGCCTCATCTGTACAGTGGGCATAACTGCCTTGCCTCCCGGGGTGCGGTGAGGATAAACACATTCAAGATTGTGAGGTGCTCGGGTGCGGTGGTGATGGAGGACAAACAAATATCTAAGATCGATAGGGTGCCCCTGTTCTACTCTTTCTCCTCAGAGGCTGATGGACCCCTCCCCCAGGTGTGAGGGAAGAAATTGGCCATGTGAGTGATGAATGTATTTTTGTGTAATGTCCACGCAGGATGGAGACCATCCTTTAGGTATTACAGCAAGTGGGCTGCGCTTTTCGGTGCCGTCATCTCTGTCGTGATCATGTTTCTATTGACCTGGTGGGCAGCCTTGATAGCCATTGGCATCATTGTCTTCTTACTGGGATATGTGCTCTACAAAAAGCCTGGTAAGTAACGGGGGCTGCTCATTCTTAAGCAGACAGTGGCGCTGGTGAAAATGCCAGGCTGAGAGATCTGAAGTTATTGGTCTCAGAGCAGGGCAGCATCAATGCAAGATTCTGCCGCACTCTTTCCTGCCAATGTGCTCTGCCAGGTCTGCCCACAAGGCAATCAGCTGGGAGAGAGGTTTCTATGACACGGCCAAGCCTGCAGTAGTAACTGAACCCAAACCCAAATCCTCCAACTAAACAAACCAAGGTGTTTACAAACAAACAAACAGCCAGGCTCTCTGGAGCAACCCTACAATAACAAAGCAGCAGGTGTCCGCGTGCCCAGTGCATTGCCAGCATCACTCCTATTTCTGTTTTGAAATGCTCTAATACGTTCCGAATGATTATTCCTCTCCAGAAGTGAACTGGGGCTCATCTGTGCAGGCAGGTTCATACAACTTGGCCCTGAACTATTCCGTGGGACTCAATGAAGTCAACGAGCACATTAAGAACTACAGGCAAGTAATAGTGCTGTGTGGAGGATGATGGCAAGGGAACATTACCCTCATCCCTAAACACGGAAGGGGCCCATGTATTTGAATAAGTCCCCCATGTTCCCCTCAAAGGCATAACCAGCCAACTGAACCCCAAATGAGACTCAGCTGAGCTTGAGTAAATTTGTTTAAATTTCTGCTCCTCTCTGCACCTCTGGGTTGCAGCCTGAGCCAGGGCCGGAAGGACAGCAGAGGATGAGAGTTTTCATGGTCTTTTCCGCCCAGCTAAACCCAGGAAGTCCTTGCAAGGAAGCCTGAGAACTCCAGCCCCGTTGTGTACTTCCTGGAGGATCTGATAATTGGTAGTGAAGAACCCAAGCACCCAAAAGATACTGCTTAGATTGGGTGGTTGCCATTAGCAGTACAGGGGCGTAGTGATCAAATTCCTACCAGAAGATCTCAGCAGTGACTTCTTTTCTGTAAGTTACCAGCCTTCTTTTCTTCTTCCTCTCCAGACCCCAGTGCCTGGTGTTAACGGGCCCTCCGAACTTCCGCCCAGCCCTGGTGGATTTTGTGGGCACTTTCACCAAAAACCTCAGTTTGATGATTTGCGGGAATGTGCTGATAGTAAGTATTCTCGGTTCAACTGCCCTCCATAAAAGTGCAAGGTGGGGTAGGATGCAGGTATCTACACCAACCCTAATCTGAGCATCTGTTTGCTGCCAGTACAAAAGGAGCAGGCTGTAGGATATACTCCCTGGAAGGGCCCTGAAAAATAATATCCAGGGTTGTTAAATGCATGGGACTGACTTTCCTAGTCCTTACGTACCCCCATGCAAACTGCGGGTCTTTGTTTCCCTCTGGTGGCGAGGCCACCTAAGAGAATCATGAGGCTGATATTCTCACCAGCTAAGGAGCTTAGATCATGTGGTAGAGATGTACGTTTTCAGCTTTGAAGGTCCTGGGTTCAACCTCATTAACGACCAAGGAGTTGGTTCAGTTTGAGTTTTGCCGGAGTGAGGATTTCAGGATTTGGTGCCCTGACTTTTGAGGAGTTAGCACATAGCAGAACTTTGCAGGTTAGTAGTCTACCGCTGCTGAGTGAACCAGCACCTATGCTGTCATACCCTTCTGTCACAATGCAGCTTGCAAAACCCTCAACATAGTACATGAGAGCTGGAGATAAAGCATTCTTGGCTGAGGGTTTACTTCTGGCACGAGCTTCCTAAGGAAATTAGGGTAATCCAGAGTCGGGGCACCCTGAGGCCAAGATAAAGACTCAGAGCATACCAGCCTGATGACAAAAAAACAAAAATATTCTCCAGGCAGAGCCTCCTTTAACTAGGGCGAGAAACTCCATGAAGACCACTAGGAATCTCATCATGGAGATATCTGGGAGTCACTTACATACTGTGGTCTTCTTCTTTCATCTGGTTTAAAACCGGCACTGTTGGATATCCAAGTCTAGGTTAGTGAACCAATGGATTGGTTCAAGTGATGTGGAGTAGATGGCAGAGATCTCACCAGGATACGATGGTTTGGGATGCTGTTTGAGGAGGTGTTCCGTAGTCTGAAGTCCATTTCTGCGGTCACAGATAGGATTGTGTTTCAGTACCCAAAAGCAGGTGCATCTGTCATGTGTTGTGGGAGGCAGCTAAAAATTGACCATATTTTCTATGGGAATGAAAAGCCACAGGGTCTTTGGTTGGGTCCTTGATGAAGTGTTTGACTGGGATGTTGGCGTCCTTCCACCTTGCTCACTGTGATGATGGATCATATAGAAGACTTGGAGGTAGATAGACAAGCCAGATTCTTTCTCATGTACCTGTGATTTAAAAATATATTTCTAGGCACTGTTAAATGACCAAAAAAAAGTAAAGCCATTTGTGTTGGAAAGATCACAGCCTATTTAAACAATATTGGTGACAAACTACAACGTTGTCATGGGCTAATGGCCTCCTGCTGCAGATGAATTGCCAATGTGAAGATCAGGCATTGCTTTTGAAAGGGGACATTGATCAGAGGATAACAGTCTGTCCCAATGACTTCATTTCTTCCAGATCAAATGGCTGATGTAGATGTATTCATTTTTGCCTGAGGTATAGCAGACTGACAGTTGCTCACACAGAGCCTGATCAATGGGAGTATAATCAGTACAAGATAATCTTGCAGTAAAGGCACCAAAATGAGGCTCTATGGTCAATTTCTGGCTGTGTGTGACCTTGGGCAAACCACTGAGGCTGGGATTTTCAAAGCTGGATGGGTACATGAATATGGATCTGTGCACATAGAAGTCCTTCTTTAAAAGCAACCAATGAAACCTGCATTCCAGGCCATATCATGAGGGCCTTTCACAGATTTTACCAGGTCCTGTGCCACATAAAACTTCATTGGTATCAGTTCGATTTTGGCAGAGGCAGGACTGAATTCTGGTATTTAAAGTTCACAGAAGTTTTGCCAGAGATTTCAGTGGGAGACAGAATCAGGACCTGAGTCAGGACTTCAGGATTTGGCCCTCTAACATTGTCTTTGGCTTACAATTATTTTTACCTTTATTTTAGACACAGACGCAGTGAGCCCTGTGGAGCCAATATTAATGTAAAGTGTGTGTGGCATGGAGAACATGTATTCCAAATCACTCTGCAGTGTGATGAGGATTAATTGAACTTTTGCATAATGGTGTCATGGAAAAAATATAGCGAAGGGCAACACAAATATCTAAGGAGATGGAACAGCTTCCATGTGAGGAGAGATTAAAAAGACTGTTCAATTTGGGAAAGAGGCGATTAAAGCGGGATATGGTAGAGGTCTATAAAATCATAACTGGTGTGGAGAAAGTAAACAAGAACCACTTAACATAAGAACCAGAGATCACCCAGTGAAATTAATAAGCAGCAGGTTTAAAACAAGCACAAGGAAGTATTTCTTCACACAACACACAGTCACCCTGTGGAACTCAATGCCAGGGGATGTTGTGCAGGCCAAAAGTATAACTGGGTTAAAAAAATAACTAAATACGATCATGGAGGATAGGTTCATCAATAGCTATTAGCCAACTTGTGCAGGGGTGCAAGCCCATGCTCTGGGTGTCCCTAGACCTGTGACTGCCAGAAGCTGGGACTAGATGGCAGGGTATGGATCACTCGATAAACTACCTTATTATTTTCATTTCCTCTGAAGCAGCTGGCACCAGCCACTGTAGGAAGTCAGGACACTGGGCAAGATGGAGCATCGGTCTGATCTAGTACGACCGTTCTTATGTCATCCCACATTTCCAGGGTCTAAGTTTGGATCTCATCTATGATTCAGGAGACTGCAGGAAATAGAGCTGCTTGGTGTGAAGTGAAGCATATTATTTTATGGGGATAAACTTAAAACCATCAGCTAAAAATGGTTTGCATGTCGCAAACAAGCTGAACCTTAATTCTACTTTTGTGTCCTTTCCTCCCACACAATAACAGGGACCATGCAAGCAGAAGATGTCAGAATCCAGGCTCACCTCCAACGGTCATATAAAGTGGCTGACCAAGAGAAAGATCAAAGCTTTCTATACAGACGTGGTAGCTGATGACTTGAGAAGTGGAGTCAAAACACTTATGCAGGTAAAACCCTAAACTGGATATTGAATCATGAAGGAACTGCAGTCCCTTGCTGTAAATCTTGCATCAAGGAATTCTTTAATGTTTCTTACAAGGGCCTTCAACCCTTCCACTGAGAAGGGATCAGTGTTGTTGGGGCCAGCGTGATTTGCTATGGGATGGATTATGAATTGGAGAACATGCATGTCCAAGGGAGTAAGAGGGGAGTAAAAACTCTTCTGGTGCCTCTTCATGGGCTATCCAGCGCCCTTCACTCCATCGCAGGAGCAGGTGGACAGGGAATGAGTGGACCCTTGGCTCCAACCCCCCTACTCACCGGCCAGTGTTATAATTTGCTACTGACCTATTCCACTGGCATATGATCCCCATCCCCCCTGGGGCAAGGAGGAGTTAAGATTCAGAGGGATGTCTCTGAGACACAGTACCTCCTGGGACTGCTCCTGGCATGATGTAGTTTACACACTACTCCTTGCTCAGATCTGGGCCTAGAGGGCACCATCGAGCAGCTCATGGGTTATTGGACTATCTGGGCGTGTGATGATACCTTCAGATGAAATAAATGCATGTGTGGTAGGGATGTATATATAGTCCTATTAACGCTGAAAAACTATCTATTAACCAAGGCATCCGGTCTTGGGAAGATGAAACCCAATATCCTGGTGATTGGGTACAAGAAGAACTGGCAGACAGCTCATCCTAGGATGGTGGAGGAGTACACTGGAATCCTGCAGTAAGTTGGGAAGCTGGTTGATGGTAGCGTTGCCTGCTTAATTTGCTCCCAGTTAAACAGTAGAGAGTTCTGGGTGAACTAGGGGACGCTCAGGAAGGAGTAAGGTGTTGTATAAATAGCCTACTCTTGTGGCTATCCATCTTCGTGAATACACTGCAAAGTTTGAATCAGCAGCTTCCACTAGCTCCCAGTTTCATAGAATCATAGAAGATTAGGGTTTGAAGAAACCTCAGGAGGTCATCTAGTCCCACCCCTTGCTCAAAGCAGGACCACCCCCAACTAAATCATCCCAGCCAGGGCTTTGTCAAGCCGAGCCTTAAAACCTCTAAGGATGGACATTCCACCACCTCCCTAGGGAACCCATTCCAGTGCTTCACCACCCTCCTAGTGAAATAAGGAGTGAAATTCAAGAGTTTAACCTCTGAAAACTTAGCAAGGCTGTTGCAGCCACTGGTCAGCAAGATGTGTATTGGTGGGTGTTTACACTACTGCCAGTCTAGGATGACCAGACAGCAAATGTGAAAAATCGGGATGTGGGGGGGTGGTAATAGAAGCCTATATAAGAAAAAGAGCCCAAAATCAGGACTGTCCCTAAAAAATTGGGACATCTGGTCACCCTATACCAGTCTCTCACTGCAGAGGGGAAGGAGGGGCTTGAGGCTAAAGCAAGGGACTGGGGAGTCAAGAGGTCGGGATGGAGGTCTGGTTTATATTCCTGGCTTCCTGTGTGACCTCTGGGAGGTCATTCAGTCTCTCTGTGCCCCAGCTTCTCCCTCTGTAAAGGGGGATAAGAACCTGACCTGACCCTGAGTTGTGACTTTCTTTAGAAGGGCAAAGCATTATTACGGTGATTGTTTTTATTAGCATGTGTTAAATTACGTGGATTTCAACCATCACAGTTTAGCTTCACCTCAGACCTCTCAATTGCTCTGCCCATTATTGCATCCATACACTGGCTCCATCTCTCCAGCTGCCTTGACCGCATCTGATAGACAAAGGAAATCCCAGTGATGCATCTGCTTTGGCTTTGTTCCAGTAAAGGGCTGACAAGTGTTTGCATCAGTAGCATGTCCAGGCATGTGAGGGAAGAGCATCTGACCCACTCTGTGCTCTGACCAATCCTGCCCACCCGCTCCATAGGTGGAGAGGACCCAGGATGCAGCACAAAAATGACAATTCCATTGCATCAAGGGTGCCATGGAGCAGTGGTTTCTGGAAGCTCATTATGATCTGTAAAGATCCACAGGCCACACTCCCCCCCCCCCCCCGCTTCCAGTGTGGCAGGATAACACAGCCACTGTGGTACTGGGGACTGTGCCTTTAAGGGCTGAGCTTCCCAGACAGAGTCTGGGTGGGGCACTGGGAAGCTCTTAGTAGGCACAGCCAGTCAGGGCTGTCCTTACCCATATGCAAAGTACGCTGCTGTGTAGGGAACCAGAAAATTTGGGGCACCAAATTTCCTTGTGCCCTGCACAGCTACATGCTGCTCCAGCCCCTGCTCTGGCTCTTGCCCAGGGCCCCACCCCCACTGCCCTGAGGAGTGCAGCAGGGCCAGGCCTGCACTCATCGGCCCCAGCAGCGCCACCGGTGAGTGATGCCCCTGCCCTCCAAGCCCTCTCCTGCAGAGGCCTGCCCCCCGGCACCTGCTGTGGGGCTGCGTTGGGCCCCAGAATAGCTAGGGACAGCCCTACAGCCAGTTGGAACTGGACACAAAATAAAGCAGAGCAGGGATGCAAGCCTTAAGCACTGAGTGATCACTGAACACGGCCTCCACCACAGCCCTGAGACTGAAGTCAGTAGCTCTCACACTACTCTGTGCTGGAGCAGGGAGACTTCATTTCTCTGGGCTCTCTCTGAGACTCCTCAAGCTGTAGCCTGGCCACCTAGGATGTGTGCCAGGGGCAGGATTTGCTCCGTAGTAACCTCAGTTACAATGATCACACCAATGCCCTTTGCTTAGCTTTCAAAGGCATTCCTCACTGGAAAGGCTCAGAGGTCAGGTTCATTGGGCGTCTTGTCTCCACCAGCGACCAATGTCAGATGCTGCATAAGATGGCCAGCATACTGAGCTAAAGGGACACCCCCTCTGATCCTGTTCCTATGGTCCCATGGAATGCAAAGAATGTCAGTGCTAAGTACACGTTCTCTCTCTCATTCCAGTGATGCGTTTGACTTCAAGTATGGAATATGCTTAATGAGAATGAAGGAAGGGCTGAATGTTTCCAGAATGTTGCAGGCTCACAGTAAGTGTCTATTGAGGCCACACCTGCAGGCACTGCACCAGCTGCGGCTGTGGTGAGACTGTTAGATCCCTAGCCTCAAGCAGCAGTGAGTGCACACTGGCATATCAGTTAAATGGATGAACACAATAAGTCAAACCCACTTGCCCTTTGCAGATCAGTAACATGCCTCTATTTTTAATCATTAAACAAGGTGTCAAATATTTCCCTCTGCAAGAGAAAGGACTTTAACAGAGAACTTTGTACGTGGCCAGAATCCTTCTGACTCCCCACATTCTTCCAGTTACTGCAACTGAACGTGCTAGTCTTCACTTCCAGCCCTAAATCATTTCATGGCATTGCTCTGTTCCACCCGAGAGGCTGCTACCCAGCATCTCAGTGGGGAAATGAAGTGCATAACACATTTCTGGGTCATTTCAAAGTGCCCCCTAGCCAGCGGCTCGTTGGGCTGACATGGTGAAAGTATGTCAGTTTCATAGTCAATGGCACACAAGGGAGTGGTACTGCCAGCATCATGTCTGATGGCCTTTGACGCCCCTGTCCCAATGGATCAGGTACCCATTTTGCTGCTGTGTGAACTGGAGGTGGCCTTTCAGTGTGAGATCATGTAAGACAAACCCACAGCCTGCAGGACTCTAGACAAGCCCTTGAACAATGCAGTCACCCCACCTCTCCACAAATTTCTGGGTGAGATTGCAAAATTCAGAGCCTGCTTTATGGGGGCTCCAGCATCTGAGACCAGCCTGGCCACTTGGTTCTCCTTTAATTCATCACTATACCCACAAAGAGTGATGAAAGGCTATAGAATGAATTGCCAGTGTCATTCCAGCAAATTACTCACAGGATGACCATTCGCTCCCATGCAGGGGGCTCGCACAGAGTCTGTGCACCACTTAAGACTCGCTTGAATAGTGCCCGGGCCTTGTGCTTTGCCTTGGGGTAAATTCACCATTGTGAACAGCAGTCCTATGCCATGCACATCTCTGAAATAACAACGAGCTCCTCATGAAACGCTGAAACACCTCCTCTGCCCAGGGTGCACCGGAGTTCCCAGGGCTGACAGAAGCTGACTTTGTCTGGCTACAGTCAATTAACTTCTGCTTTTTAACATACTTTAAATCTTTGTTAAGTTCAGTGCAGTTTGGCTAAGGATGAAGTTCACTGTCGTGCAAAAGGCTGGTATGAGTCTATGGATCATTTAAGTCTTCAATGTAGGGCTTAAGTGGTGCCTATTCTTTGTGCTGGCTCTCGGTGCAGAAATTTCCCCCCCTAAACTAGCACGCATGCAGCAAAATTTAATGCTGCAGCTATTAAATGCAAACATTTTCTAAACTAGCTTTAACCTTTCTGTTCAGGACGTTTTTAAAGTTATACTGAACATTGAACCTACATTCATTTTAATTGGATTTAGACCATAATCATTTTCTAAGTGAAAAGAAACTTCCATTGTTTTGTCTTTCACATCTCCATTGCCTTTATTCTTCTCATCTGTTTTGCAGTTAACCTGGTTTTTGACCCAGCAGAAGACCGTAAAGAGAATGGAACAAATGGTGTGCTACCCACTGTGACCGGCACATGTTAGTTCTAACCACATTCATCTTTGTAATATGAAACGCTCCAACATGTAGTGAAAAATAACCATGTTCTGCCTTGTCAGGGCCAACTAGCTGAATGATTTCTGGCTACTAGTTACACAGGGACCTTGGCTGCAAAGTCCAGATCTGAACTTCCCTTAAGTTTGGTGGTGTCCAGATCTGGGAGCTGGGTTTGTTCCGTTGTAAGTAAAGGTTCCAGCTGCAGCATTGGGTCAGTAGGGCTTGGGGATGTTTGGATCAAGGGTTTTGTCCAACCAAATACAAAAATATGTTTCAGCTTTGCTCTGGATCAAACATTTACAGGATGTGGCCTAGAGTAGAGAGCATTTTGCTGTAGCCTGCAGGGAAGTTTATGGCTCAAAATAGGAAGGGCCTGCCACCTGCTGCAGAGAGTTGGAAGAACAGCACATGTCAGATTCCAGGACCTGTCTCTCACGCTGCGGGTTCTTTTCCCCTTGCTAGTGGATCCTGATGCGCTTACCGCGGAACAGCAAGCAAGCACCATCTTCCAGACTGAACAGGGCAAGAAGACTATCGACATCTACTGGCTCTTTGATGATGGAGGTGACCTTTGACCTTAATACACCCAGCCTGCACACAGATTTAGGACTTGTTTATCTCATTATGTCCACTCCACCCTCCATTCAGCTCATGAATGAGACCAGTCTCTGAAGGTTTTCCTCAATGGAGCTGGATCTCAAGCCACTGCTGGGCAGTGACCTCTTCAGCTCTGCTCACCCCCATGCAATCACCCGTCAGTCATTCCTCAGCAACGTCAGGGTCTAGTTCTCATAAGGGCAGTTCCTACCCATTCATTTCCAGCTTTCCGCGGGTGAAGCCCTTCTCAGCAGTGTCCGCCCAGCAGTGTCAGTTACCCCCAGATCACTGTGCTGCTCCCGTACAGTGCTGTTAAGTTCCACCATAACCTTGCCCTACCAGGCCAGTGTGACCCACTGAGGACATAGCCTGAGATTCCCAAAGGCGACTAAGAGAGGTAGGTGCCCAACGCCCATTGAAATCAATGGGATTTGGGTGCCCCAACTCTCTTAGACTCTTTTTGCAAATCTCACTCATACTCTCTTAGCAAAATCTCTCCTGCACTGCCCTTTCCACCAGGGCTGATGTTAGCACAGCAGGACGCTTTTAATATAATAGTTTTGAACAGAAAGGTGAGCCCGTTCCAGTCTCACATTTTCTTTGCAGCAGTCAACAGCAGTGCTGGCTCCGGAGACTTGCTTCTGTTAATCAAGTTTGTTACGGGAGCACCTAGGGACAAACCGAGATTGGGGTTCCGTGGTGCAAGGCACGGTACAGACATAGAGCAGTAGGCTGTCCCTGCCCAAAAGGGTTGCAATCTAAATAGGCAAGACAGACCCGGGGTAGTGGAAAGGAATACAATCTACAAGCAGAGCAATCAATGTGGTGAGGGCAAATGGAGTATTTGTTCCATGATTTCCTACCCCCAAGAGTGTTAGGCAGGAGGAATCAGCTAAATGGAAAGACAAGAGAAGGGAGAGGAGCGAGGGGAACAGAACAGAGGAAAACTCTGAGGGGAGGAAGGTCTGAGGGTCAGCTGTGGAGTGAAGCTAAGGTGAATTACTATATTATTAGGGCTGTCCATTAATCGCAGTTAATGCATGCGATTAACGCAAACCAAATTAACTAGATTAAAAAATATAGTTGCAATTAACTGCAGTTTTAATCGCATTGTTAAACAATACTAGAATACCAATTATATTTATTATAAATATTTTGGGATGTTTTTCTACATTTTAAAATATATTGATTACAATTACAACACAGAATACAAAGCATACAGTGCTCAGTTTATATTATTATTTTTATTCTGAATATTTGCACTGTAAAAAAGCGAAAAGAAATAGTATTTTTCAATTCCCCTCAAACAAATCTGCTCAGTCCTACTTCTTGTTCAGCCAATCGCTGTTTACATTAATGAGAGAGAACACTTCTTATTTACAATGCAGCCTGAAAGTCAGAACCAGTGTTCGCAATGCACTGTTGTAGCCAATGTGCAAGGTATTTACATGCCAGATATGCTAAACCTTACTAGCCCCTTCATGGTTCGACTTGTAGGCTCTAAAGTTTTACATTGTTTTTGAGTGCAGTTATGTTAAAAAAATAATTCTACATTTGTAAGTTGCACTTTCATGATAAAGAGATCGCACTACACTATTTGCATGAGTCTCCTTTTCTGGGACTAACTGCAACCCAGAGATCTGGTATTACAGTGTGTGATTTTAGCTGGGGACATTTAATAGTAGACAGAGCAGTACACTAGAAAATATATCCCGGGTTGCAATCTCACATTGATAGGGGGATGGGCTGGCAAGCACACGGGGCCTTCTCTATCTCTGATTCAGAATGTTAACTAGTTGATTGGTCTCCAAAAGTAAGAACCAATCCCTGTGCTCTTCCCTGCGGCAGGTCTGACGCTCCTGATTCCGTTCCTCCTCAATCGCAAGAAGCGGTGGGGCAAGTGCAAAACCCGGGTGTTTGTTGGTGGGCAGATCCACAGGATGGATGAAGAGAGGAAGGCGTGAGTGCATTACTGAGCATTGATCAAATAGAGCTTGGGAGACCATTAGCTGCCACTAATCCCATCGATAATTCAGAGTCACTTCTGTTACGATTTTCTGTACCCAAAGGGCCTAGTGTAGCCAATGGGAGTCTTTCCATTGACTTCAGTGGGCCTTGCATCAACTCTGTATATTCAGTCTGGATAGCGTGTATTTTGGATTAACTGACATAACTAAGGAAGAAAGAACAAAAGCAAAGTCTCCAGGGGAGAGCCCAATCTGTGTGTCTCTGCTTGAAATGAACTCAACTGCCCAAAATGGCAGCTTGCCTCAGCAGATTCCTTGAAATGCAAAGGCACAGCACACAGAAGACACATTAATAAGTTACCTGCCACCTACCCCACAGGTTGGACTATCTCACAGATTTGTTGCATTTTGGGGGTATTTAAGTCTGGAATTTTGCTGTTTACCCAACACTCTTCTCTTCATTTTAGAAATGTCAGAATCTTTTTTTTTTTTTTTTGGTTTTGACCATTTTTTAAATTATATTTCTTCTGCATGATATGCCATGGGGCTGGTCATCAGTTTGTGTAAATCAGCATAATTCCATTCCAGCTAACTGAGCTATGTTGATTTATATCATCGGAGGATCTGCCCCATTTGTTTGTTTGTCTGTTTATTTTAAAATGACATTGTGTTTGTGGGAAAATGTATTGAGAGGGCACAAGGGTTCAGAATAAAAAATGCAAATATGATTCTTTAAAATGCAAACCCTAGGGCCATGGAAATGAAATTCCCACTGGTAAGAGGCCTGAACTAGATGGCTAATGAACTTACAGGAGCTGAACACAGAAAGAGCTGTCAGCAGTAATTGGGAAAGTAGCCGAATGCCACCCTGCACTATCTTACTACAGAAGATATGGTAGTTAGGTGATATTGTTAAATACTCAGTGGACCAGAAAAAGAGAAATTGGCCACACCATGAAAGCTCCCCCTGCCCCCTCCTGATTCTGACTTTTCACCTGGAATATGACTGTGCTAATACTTACTGGCTAAATTCTTACTACCATGAGTAGATTTCAGTGGACCACTCAGAGTAGTAAACACTGGGCCTAGTGTTTGCAGGGCTTGATAAGCAGACAGATATATATAATAATGCTTTTCTTTAGCATTTTTCATCAGTAGAGCTCAAAGCGCTTCACCAAAGATGTCAGTAGCAATATCATCCTTTTACGGGGGAAACTGAGGCACAGAAAGGCAAATTGACTTACCCATAGTTACTCAGCAGGCCAGTGGCAGAGCTATGACTAGAACCCAGGCCTCCTGAGTCTCAGGCTAGTGCTCTAGCCACTACACAACACTGCTTCACTTGATTCTTAAATGTTCAGAGAGTTTCTAGGAATCCTGGAATGGTCAGTAAAGTATTGAGCAGGAAAAAACGAGTAGATTTTTTTAAAAATCCCCCTTTTTCTCTCTTGCAGGATTGTCTCTCTATTGAGCAAGTTCCGACTTGGGTTCCATGAGGTGCATGTCCTTCCAGACATTAACCAGAAACCACGCCCTGAACAGTACGTCATTTCTATAGTTTTTGTCGTTGCCTCTTTCATTCTCTAGACGAGGTTCCTGTGTGTGTGTGACTGTGTGTACATCAAGTGGAACCTACGAGTTCTTCTTGTCCCTAATCCGTCGCATGCTTTGATTAGGGGCTCAGCTTCTACCAGATGGGGAATGTGAAGGTTGGGGGCAGAAAAGGAGAAAACTACACTTGTAACCCAGGCATTTTCTACATTTTTAAGTGAATTTCATGCAGAGGAAAGGTGCCAGCCCTAGAGACTGGTGTTTTGTCTTTAGCCAAAGAAAATCAGTGTTACCAACTATCACGATTGCAGGACAAGTCTAACAATACTTGGTGTTTTATGCAAAGCCAGCTCCCAGAGTCATATTATTATGGAAGAACCTCAGCTTTCATGTAAAGGGAAAAAGTAAGTTCCCAGCCCCCCTGTGTACAGAGAACACTTTTGAAAACATGCTCCCTAAAGGCTCAAATTGTTGAAAGCAAATGAAAAGAACCCAGCATTGATTATTTTTTTAAAATCTCATAATTTTAATCAAATCTTGTGATTTTTTTGGCACCTGACACATGACTGGGGTTGGCAGGACTGGACCATTCAGAGTACAGACAGAGGAAGGTCAAGATTATTCAATGCTTCCCAAACAATGTGTCACAACTTTGGTTCGGAAGTCATCACCACAGGAAAATGGGATGAATGGATGACTAGAGGACATAGAAGGATGAATAGATACTGTCAGAGTAACTTCCACATAAGCCTGTTCATTTCATAGAATCATAGACTATCAGGGTTGGAAGGGACCTCAGGAGGTATCTAGTCCCACCCCCTGCTCAAAGCAGGACCAATCCCCAACTAAATCATCCCAGCCAGGGCTTTGTCAAGTTGGGCCTTTAAAACCTCTAAGGATGGAGATTCCACCACCTCCCTAGGTGACCCATTCCAGTGCTTCTCTACCCTTCTAGTGAAATAGTGTTTCCTAATATCCAACCTAGACCTCCCCCCACTGCAACTTGAGACCATTGCTCCTTGTTCTGTCATCTGCCAACACATAGAAGAGCCGAGCTCCATCTTCTTTGGAACCCCCTTCAGGTAGTTGAAGGCTGCTTTAAATCCCCCCTCACTCTACTCTTCTGCAGACTAAATAAGCCCAGTTCACTCAAACCATCCTCCTAAGTCATGTGTCCCAGACCCCTGATAATTTTCGTTGCCCTCCGCTGGACTGTCTCCAATTTGTCCACATCCCTTCTGTAGTGGGGGGACCAGGACTGGATGCAGTACTCTATTTGTGGCCTCACCAGTGCCAAATAAAGGGGAATAATCACCTCCCTCAATCTGCTGACAATGCTTCTACTAACGCAGTCCAATATGCCGTTAGCCTTCTTGGCAACAAGGGCACACTGCTGACTCATATCCAGCTTCTCATCCACTGTAATCCCCAGGTCCTTTTCTGCAGAACTGCTGCTTAGCCAGGCGGTCCCCAGCCTGTAGCGGTGCATGGGATTCTTCCATCCTAAGTGCAGGACTCTGCACTTGTCTTTGTTGAACCTCATCAGATTTCTTTTGGCCCAATCCTCCAATTTGTCTAGGTCACTCTGGACCCTATCCCTACCCTCCAGCATATCTACCTCTCCTCCCAGCTTAGTGTCATTCACAAACTTGCTGAGGGTGTAATCCATCCCTTCATCCAGATCATTAATAAAGATGTAGAACAAAACTGGCTCCAGGGCCGACCCCTGGGGCACTCCGCTTGATACCGGCTGCCAACTGAACATTGAGCAGTTGATCACTACCTGTTGAGGCCAACAATCTAGCCAGTTTTCTAGCCACCTTATAGTCCATTCATCCAATCCATACTTTTTTAACTTGCTGGCAAGAATACTGTGGGAGACTGTATCCAAAACTTTGCTAAAGTGAAGATATATCACATCCACTGCTTTCCCCCTATTCACAGAGCCAGTTATCTCATCATACAAGGCAATTAGTTTGGTCTGGCATGACTTGCCCTTGGTGATTCCATGTTGACTGTTCCTGATCACTTTCTTCTCCTCCAAGTGCTTCAGAATGGTTTCCTTCAGGACCTGCTCCATGATTTTTCCAGGGATGGAGGTGAGGCTGACCAGTCTGTAGTTCTCTGGGTTCTCCTCCTTCCCTTTTTTAAACGTGAGCACTATATTTGCCTTTTTCCAAACGCCTGGGACCTCCCCCGATCGCCATGAGTTTTCAAAGATAATAGCCAATGGCTCTGCAATCAGATCAGCCAGTTCGCTCAGCACCCTCGGATGCATTAGATCTGGACTTATGGACTTGTGCATGTTCAGCTTTTCTAAATAGTCCTTAACCTGTTCTTTCACCACTGAGGACTGCTCACCTCCTCCCCATACTGTGTTGCCCAGAACAGCAGTGTGGGAGCTGACCTTGTCTGTGAAGACCAAGGCAAAAAAAACCATAAGAGTACATCAGCTTTTTCCATATCATCTGTCACTAGGTTGCCTCCCCTATTCATTAAGGGTCCCACACTTTCACTGAACTTTTTCTTGTTGCTAACATACCTGTGGAAACCCTTCTTGTTACCCTTCACATCCCTTGCCAGCTGCAACTCCAGTTGTGTTATGGCCTTCCTGATTACAGTCTTGCATGCTTGAGCAATATTTTTATACTCCTCCCTAGTCATCTGTACAAGTTTCCACTTCTTGTAAGCTTCCTTTTTGTGTTTAAGCTCACCAAAGATTTCACTGTTAAGCCAAGCTGGTCACCTGCCATATTTGCTATTCTTTCTGCACATTGGGATGGTTTGTTCCTGTGCCCTCAATAAGTCTTCTTTAAAATACAGCCAGGACTCCTTCCCATCATGTTAGCCTCCCAGGGAATCCTGCCCATCAGTTTCCTAAGGGAGTCAAAGTCTGCTTTTCTGAAGTCCAGGGTCCAGATTTTGCTACTCTCCTTTCTTCCTTTTGTGAGGATCCTGAACTCAACCATTTCATGGTTATTGCTGCCCAGGTTGCCACCCACTTCTTCTTCCCCTACCAATTCTTCCCTGTTTGTAAGCAGTAGGTCAAGAGAAGAACGGCCCCTGGTTGGTTCCTCCAGTAGTTGCACCAGGAAGTTATCCCAACACTCTCTAAAAACTTCCTGGATTGTCCATGCACTGCTGTGTTGCTCTCCCAGCAGATGTCAGGGTGATTGAAGTCCCCCATTAGAACCATGGTCAATGTTCTGGAAACTTCAGATAATTGTCCAAAGAGAGCCTCATCTACCTCATCCTCCTGGTCCAGTGGTCTATAGCACACTCCCGTCATGATATCATCCTTGTTGTTCTTGCTTCTCAACTTAACCCAAAGAGTCTCAACAGGCTTTTCTCCAGTTTCATACTGGAGCTCTGAGCAATCATACCCATCTCTTATATACAGTGCAACTCCTTCACTTTTCCTCCCCTGCCTGTCCTTCCTGAACAGCTTATACCCATCCATGACAGTGCTCCAGTCATGTGAGTTACCCCACCAAGTCTCTGTTATTCCAGTCACATCATAGTTCCTTGACTGTGCCAGGACTTCCAATTCTTTCTGCTTGTTTCCTAGGCTTTTTGCGTTTGTGTACATGCACCTAAGATAACTAGCCGATTGCCCTGCTTTCTCAGAATGAATCAGGAGGCCTCCCTCTGTTGCACCCTCCTCCTTGTGTTTCCTCCTGGTATCCCACTTCCCCACTTACCTCAGGGCTTAAGTCACCATCCCCCCGAGAACCTAGTTTAAAGCCCTCCTCACTAGGTTAGCCAGCCTGCCTGTGAAGATGCTCTTCCCTCTCTTGGTTAGGTGCATCCCATCTCTTCCTAGCAATCCTTCTTCCCAGAACAACATCCCATGGTCAAAGAATCCAAAGCCCTCTCTCTGACACCTGCATAACCACACATTTACCTCTACAATTCGATGGTCCCTGCTTGGGCCTTTTCCTTCAACAGGGAGGATGGACAAGAACACGATTTGTGCCTCAAACTCCTTTATCTTTCTTCCCAGAGCCATGTAGTCTGCAGTGACTTGCTCAAGCTTATTCTTGGCAGTATCACTGGTGCCCACGTGGAGAAGTAGGAAGGGGTACCGGTCCAAAGGGTTGATCAGTCTTGGCAGACACTCCGTCACATCCTGAATTCTAGCCTCAGGCAAGCAGCACACTTCTTGAGTCTCTGAATCTGGTCGGCAGATGAATGACTCTGTCCCCCTCCGTCCCTGACCACCACCACCCGTATCCTCCTCTTTGGAGTGGTGGTCATGGAACCCCCATCCTATCCCCAAGGCAATGCATCTCATGCCTTCTGGTCGATGGGGTCTCTTTCTGATCCCTTTCCTCAGAGGGCTCTTCCAAATCATTCTCCATAGTAATACCTGTGCAGAGAGCCTGAAAATGGTTTCTTACCTTGCATAGGGGGTACATAGGTTCTCCTGAAGTAGCCAACAAAGAGACTGATCTGTGAACAGAGGAATTAAGTTTCCAGGGCAGTTGATCTAAGCTGGCTGGAAAATGGAAATCCCTTCTCAAGAAAAATTTCACATTTAAAAACAAAAATTCATCCTGGATTGGGATGAAAAGTTCAAAACGTAAAATTTTTCACAGCTAGGGATTTCCAGAAAAACTCCATCTTGGAAGAACTGAAAAGGAAAGAAGTACAGAACGGTAGCAGACAGTGAAATCGACAAGACCCTTCTAGGTGGACAGCCATCATTTTGGTTCTTCTAATGGAAAAATGGAATTTTTTCAGCAAAATAAAAGAAAAATTTAGATTTTGTGAAAAGGGCTTTTTTCATCAGAAGATCATTAGAACGTAAGAATGGCCATACTGGGTTAGACGTATGGTCCATCTAGCCCAGCATACTGTCCCTCATAGTGGCTGGTACCAACGCTTCAGGGGGAGTGTACAGAACAGGGCAATTTTGAAGAAATTCCACCCAGCTCATCCCCTCCCATCTTCTGGCAGTCAGAGGTCTAGAGTCACCCCAAATGAGAGGTTATATCCCTGACCATCTTGGTTAATAGGTCCATGAATAGCTATCCTCCATCAACAGTTATCCTCCATGAACTTATCCAGGTGTTTTTTTTTAACCCAGTTATACATTTAGTCATTGTAACATCCCATGGCAATGAGTTCCACAGGTTAATTTGTGTGTTATGTGAAAAAGTATTTCCTGTTGTGTGTATTAAACCTGCTGTCCATTAATTTCATTGGGTGACCTCAGGTTTTTATATTGTAGGAAAGTGTAAATAATACTTCTTTATTAACTTTTTCCACACCATTTGTGCTTTTATAGACCTCCGTTATATCCCCATTTAGTCACCACTTTTTCTAAGCTGAACAGCCTTGATCTCTTTAGTCTCTCCTCATATGGCAGCCGTTCCAGACCCTTAATTGTCTTTGTTGCCCTTCTGTGAACCAGTTCCAGTTATGTGATATCCTTTATGAAATGGCGAAACCAGAACTGCACACAGTATTTGATATTTTCTGTCTTATTTTCTATCCCTTTCTTAATGGTTCCTAATATACAGTTAGCTTTCTTGATCACCGCTGTGCATTGAGCTGAAGTTTTCAGGGAACTATCCATGATGACTCAGACCTGATCAGTTCTCTTGTTGATCCAGGATCTCTCTTCAGAAGACAGAAACAAATAGCAGTTGCCATCTTTCTAATGGGAGCCCCCAGCATGCTCCTAAACCTTAACAGCATTGATCCAGTACAGCAAATGTCAGGACAGAGCTCCAATCCTATCATGCTCTTTGTATGCAGCATCAAGAGATTTGATGACCTGATCGCCCCCTTCAGGCTGAACGATGGGTTTAAGGACGAGGCCGTGGTGAATGAAATGAGGAGTGACTGCCCCTGGAAGATTTCTGATGAGGAGGTTAATAAAAGCAAAGTGAAGGTAGGGACATTACCACTGCTATTGGGAGATTTCAACAGCTGGGGAAGGGAGAATACCTAGGAATTATTATGTAAAGGATTTTCCTGACCTAATCCATGATTCAGAAAGCTTTTCTTGCTTCCAGGCTTTTCCAGGATCCCAATCCTGTAAGGTGCTGTGAGCAACTCCTGTGGGTTGCTGAGCACCCTCCACTCCCACTGAAATCATTACAAGGCAATACCATTCAGCGCCTTACAGGATTGGGCCCGTAATGATTTGGGGGCCCTCTTGGCTCAATCCTGCACCCACTGATGTCAATGGAAGTGTTGCCATTGACTTCACCGGGTGCAGACCGGACCCTTCGTGAGCATTTCTGCTGCTGTGGAGAACAGAGTGAGCTGCAGAGGGTTTTTTTATGGTGATTCCATGCTGAAGCAATAGGCAGGACCAAAGGGTTTGGAAGGAAACAGCTCTCAGGAGAGGTTAAGAGAGAGGCAGCATGTTCAGCTGGAGATGAGGTCAGCACGCAGACCTGGCTGACTTTAGGAATGCCCAGTGCCGGTAGCTAGGGGCCTCACCAGTAACCAGGGTGAGGTTCATCCTTAATTCCAGGGGACAATCCCGACTTCCACAGATCTCTTCTCTGTTTGGCAAATGACCACAGCCCTGCAGCGTGCACTCAGGACTCACTGAAGTCAATGGATTGACTCCCGCTGGGGACAGTGGGCGTTGGATTAGGGAAATCTGTGGGCATTCCAGGGGGACGCTGCCTGACTTACTTTGTGCTGATGTGATTTTTACTTTTTGCTTCTTAGTCACTTCGACAAGTGAGACTGAATGAGATCTTGTTGGATTACTCACGGGATGCTGCTCTCATAGTCATGTAAGTAACAGCAGTCCCCATAGTGATCAGGGTCTGCAATGCGCCTCTTATATATTGTCTTCTCCAGCAAGTCAGTGCATTTAGGGGCTGTTTTTGTTCTTGGAGAGATTACTATAGAAACAGTCTCTTCAGTCTTCTCCCTTCTACACAATAACAACTAAGCAGACACTACCAATCCAGGTATGCCCCCAAGTATACCCCCTTACAGAATCATAGAATATCTGAGTTGGAAGGGACCTCAGGAGGTATCTAGTCCAACCCCCTGCTCAAAGCAGGACCAATCCCCAATTAAATCATCCCCGCCAGGGCTTTGTCAAGCCTGACCTTAAAAACCTCTAAACCTTCTATGCAGCATCTGCAGAAAAGCCCACATAAAAATACTAGTCTTCTACAGTGATGGACTAACACACTATGAGTGATGTTATTATAGGAGGTAGGGCTCAGGACCATTACTATAGCGTAATGCAATATTTTTTTAATTTGTTTGTGTGATAGTGCAGCGGTTTGGAGCAGACCCTAATTGCGCAGATTGGATAATTGCTCCACTAACGATACACTCTCCAACTAGATGGCCAGCTTCTCTGCTGTTCTAGAAGAGGGGAAGGGGCCACAAAACAGCTGGTTGCAGCTCCCTGATTCAGGCTGGCTCCATGCTGGAACCAGTCCTGGCATAATTTAGAGCAGCCTCAAGGCTGCTTTAAACTACACCAGTTGTTAGAAGCCCCTAAAAGGGCCAATCTCAGGCTCAGAATAACTGGAATGCAACAATACTCCAATTATATTGACTATGCCAAGGTGGTGTGTGGGAGTTGTGTAGGAGTGCGCTACTCTAGGTCTGTGCCAGCTGATGACTCCACATGGCAGGAATTCTCAGCTAGGGAGATTGACCTGCTTTCTGGCCCCTGTTTCAGCTCCCGAGTGGTGCAAAAGGGCTGGATTTCACAAGAAAATCTGGCCAATAAGACCTATTGGGTGATCCCCAGGCCAGTTTTCTAATCAACTTTCTTCTAAAGACTGAAGAGACTGTTTCTATAGGTTTGGAGGCTACATTCCTATGGCGATAGACAGGTGAGCCGGTGTCCCTGTGTCAGTGATGCCAAGTTAGATTTTGACTCTCGTGAGGCTGTCATTCATTCAGAAATTCTTTTCGACCCTCCAGACAGTGTTGGTCACATGTAACACAGAAAGCTCAGCTCCTCTCCTGTCAAGGCCAGCTGACTGAATTCACTTAACTTTCTTCTGGTCCGACTCCTTGCCCTGATTGTAAGAACTATAAGTCACTAGCACTGAACTCACCCCACAGCCTGTAGTCAGCGGCCACCTAGTGACCAGCTGAGGAAACACAGCTCTCCATTTACGAATGCCTGACATGACACAAACTATTCATGGCACTGAATCTTAAACAGGGGCTGCTTATGGAAACATCTACAGCACAAGGACCGCTCATAGGGCCAGTCAAGTTTATCTCTTCTGCTCAGCTCCTCTGCTAGCACAGATAGTACAAATAAAGCAGAATTCAAAGTGAACAGGAATCAGTGTTGTGGACACAGAAAGTTGGTGGCACACAGTGTATGAGGTGGATCTATATTCTGCAAATCTGTATGGACTCGTCACAGAGGGAATAATACTCTTCCAAGGCAAAAACAGATGCAGGGTTTTTCTCCTCCCCACTTCATATCTCTGTTGTTTTTGTTCTTTTCCTTTCCAGAACCTTGCCAATAGGCAGAAAGGGGCGATGCCCCAGCTCCCTCTATATGGCCTGGCTAGAAACCCTCTCACAAGACCTGAGACCCCCAGTTATCCTGACCAGAGGAAACCAAGAAAATGTTCTGACGTTTTACTGCCAATAGAATGTGGTTGACTACACGGTAGGTCGGGATGTGAATTTTTCAGGCCAGGTTTTGGCCTTGGAATGAACTCTTCTGGTTTTTTGGGTGCTAGTCACTGGTAAAAGCAAACTCTCCTGGTTTCAGCTGATGGCAGCAATTGATAAAGGATTACTGATGGGAAATGACTAACACTGGGGTTATACCAACTCTGCCCTCCCCTTCTGAAAACTGATCTTGCTGATCCTAGCCTTTGCATGTCCCAGGAGCACCTTAATACCACCACATGCCAACTGTTGTATGAGGGGGATAATGTGTTCCTGAGTTGTAACGTAAATTCCTGGGTGAGATCTACTGGGCAACACAGAGGATGCAGTAAGGGGGAGAAGTCAGATCTTTTACGGGAGATTTTCAAAGCTGCCTAAAAGATCTGGATACCCAAATGAACTGGGCTTCCAGTTACCCCAGATATCATCTGTCCCATTTATTTCCCATTAATTTGCTGAAAATGACCCTGTGATTCCATTCAGAAAGTGACTGCTGGGGGTTAGAACCTGAGAAATTCATCAAAGATCCTAATCCCAATCATACAGTAGCTGTATGCTCCTTTATCAGTGAAGGAAAGAGGGAGGTGAGAAGAGAAAGGGGGTGGGGGAAAACAGGAAGAAAAAATAATAGGGACGGAATTGGCCTTAGAATTTGGGGGAAGGAAAGGGAGACCCCACTGTGTTACAATCCTGCATTGCAACGTAGAGGTTTGTGCCAATGACCACGCATTGCTCCAGGATGTTCTGCTGCTGTGTTAGCACATATTGTGCCTCCTTTGTCCCCACAAAAGAAACTGCACTGTTAAAAATCTGAACTGTGCCATCCTCATGATACTCTGTAAGTCAGGTTTGCTGATCCTTATTAAAGCTGAGGAAATGGAAGCAGAGAGGTTAAGTGAGTGGCCCAAGTCCACATTGTGAGTCACTAGCAGAGCTAGAATTAGAACTCCACACTCTGACTCCCAGCCATTCCCTCATTTCTGCTGGCCACTCTGCCTCCCTCATTATTATAGCCATTTTACAGCTGGCAATGCGGAAAGAGGTGATGTGATGTTATCTGCCAAAGGTCACACAACAGGTCAGTGGCAGACTTTGGGTCTCCTGATCCCCAGGCCAGTTTTCTAATCAACTTTCTTCTAAGATACTGTCAGAGGCAGATTTTGTTCAGAGTGAATGCTATGGGGAATGTGCTCCCCATAGGGTTTGACAGTGATACTGCCCTCCTCCTTGGTCGTGTTTGTTTCAATGACCTACCCTCACCCCAATCAAACATTAGCTAGAGCCCTCGTCTGCCTTCCTTAGACCCCCCACAGAACCCTGGCTGGGGGTAAAAGAGACACGCCGCCCTGCAGTCCTCTCTTCTATTTAAAAAGGGTGTTAAGCTCGTAAAATCCATAAGCCTGTTGGGTGAGGGAAAGTGGCTGCCCAGGTGTGAAGCCGGGAGAAATGAGTGGCCCACATTGGCAACTGATGCTCATTGTCTTCTACCATTTCCTTCCAGAGTGACATCTTTGCGTCGTGGTGAGCTGTAGCTCTGTTTGATGCTCTGGTATCATTGCCTCACATGGCCGGGCTGTCAGCACCTCAGCCTAAGGCTGTGTGAAAGTTCTTGCTCCCACTTGTTCAGCTCTGCCAGCAGCAGCAGAGTGGGAGCACTGGTGAAGAGAGGGGTAACCTTGCTCAGGGCAGGGCAGAGTGATATGATGCTTTAAACCCTGGCAGGTGCTGGTGCCTGTCTGCACTAGTGCTCCCATGTTTGCAGGGGCGGCTCCAGGCCCCAGCACACCAAGCGCGTGCTTGGGGCGGCAAGCCGCAGGGGGCGCTCTGCCGGCGCTGCAAGGGCAGCAGGCAGGCTGCCTTCGGTGGCTTGCCTGCGGAGGGTCGCTGGTCCTGCAGCTTCGGAGGACCTTTCGCAGGCAAGCCGCCGAAGGCAGTCTGCCTGCCATGCTTGGGACAGCAAAATGCCTAGAGCCACCCCTGCATGTTTGAAACCATCCGTGAAACTGAATCGGTGTGCCCTAGTGTCAGCAAAGCTTAGGTCACCCTGACCTTGGCGTCAGTACCAGGCTCAGATTTTCACAATGCCCCATGGATTGTTTTCAGCCATGTGTGACATGGGCAGCACAAATGGACTTCTCTCCAGTGCTGAGCCGGAGGCTGGTGTTTTCCCATTCAGAGCTGCTTCAATAAACTCTTCCATTGTGGAGAAAAATCCCCCCATCCCAGTACTTCAGAGACATGAGTGACAGAGGCAGCCAGGCCAATTCATCTCATGTCTTTGTGATGGTGAGAGGTGCTGGGTTGACCTGGAGACTGCAGTCCTCTCTGCCCTCAGAACAGATAAAGTCTGGGCAGCAGCAATAGAAGCTTTCCACATGCTGTGTCTTAATTCAGACCAGCTGTCGTGGTTCGGTTTCCTTGACCCTTTAAATCATTGGCCTTTCTGCTGAGATAGTCATCGTTAAAACCAGTTAGAATATGGAACAGCCTTTTCCACCACTGCATCATAAAGCCAGAGATAGGCAGGGCTCGATCCTGCCAGGTGCTGTGTGCTCTAATCCCCATCCAGCAAAGCGCTGAAGCATGTTAACAGGGTGACTCCCATGCTTAAAGCCAAGCATGTGCTTTAATGATATGCTGGACCAATGCCAGGGAGCTCAGCGCTGCATCAAAGCATGATGTGCTAAGTGCTAAGCAAAGTACTATTTGCAGTGCATACGTCTGCTAATGTGAGCACAGTCATTGAATCGGGTGCTAATTCTTCAGGAGAGAGGGAGGTTTGTGAGGTGCCAGAGAGGATGCGCTGCTATGCTCAGCTCCCAGCCTGCTTTCTCCTCCTCAGTGTCAGCCAACTACAATGTTGCTGGTCACAGGATCTGTTTTCCTCTTTAAACATCAGCTACCAGCAGGGCAGCTGGCCTTAGGCTCTATTTTGAGGCCCCAGTGATAAACTTCAGGTCCAGGGGTCAGGTGCAATGCTCTCTCCAAGTGCAACTGAGAGCACAAACTGCTCTGCCCTCTACAAATATTTCCACCCCTCCCTCCCCAATTCACAGTAGGACTAACAGCCACTGCAGATGTCCTGAGCTAGGACTGGCTGTTTAAGTTCCTGAGACTTCTCCTCAAACCACTCTGTCATCTGGTCTTTTTTTCTGATTGAGGAAAAGTCACATGCACTTATCAATAGAGTTTATCTGTAGCAAGCAGCAAAGAGTCCTGTGGCACTTTATAGACTAGCAGACATATTGGAGCATGAGCTTTCGTGGGTGAATACCCACTTTGTCGGATGCATCCGACGAAGTGGGCATTCACCCACGAAAGCTCATGCTCCAATAAATACATCTGTTAGTGTATAAGGTACCACACGACTCTTTGCTGCTTTTACAGATCCAGACTAACACGACACGGCTACCCCTCTGATACTATCTGTAGCAAACAATCCTTAGAGGATAAAATGTCCTTTCAGTACATGAGGACAAACAAGGACACCTATTCTCAAAATACATAGCAGATGTACAAGCATTTATATCTGGTGCATACCACAGAAGACTCCAGCCAACATTAATATGCTCCCATCCCGTCCATTGTGCATACAATGCATTGTAGCAGTGGAGAAATGCCAGCAGGTTTTGCATCTGTTGTTCTGGCAGGGTCTGGAGCCACTTTGAGTCACGTGTCCTGGTCTGTGGGAAGCTTGCTTCCAATGATGAGCTTGGTGAGGCTGGGGGGCTGTTTGAAGGCCAGCAATGGAACCCTACAGACAGCCATAGGCCTGGTCTACACTGGGCGGGGAGGGAGGAAGCGGTGTCGATGTAAGATATGCAATTTCAGCTACGGGAATAGCGTAGCTGAAGTCGACGTATCTTATTTTGACTTACCTCCCATCCTCACAGCGTGGGATCGATGGCCGCGGCTCCCCCCGTCGACTCCGCTTCTGCCTCTCACACTGGTAGAGTTTCAGAGTTGATGGGAGCGCGTTCGGGGATCGATTTATCACGTCTAGATGAAATGCAATAAATCAATCCCTGATAGCTCGTTCGCTACCCGCTGATCTGGCGGGTAGTGTGGACGTATCCATAGACAAGAAACTCATGGATCATGACATCTACCTTCATAAACCCAGTAACCACCCCAAACAACCAAGAAATCTGTGATCTACAGCCAGGCACTCAGATACCACAGAATATGCTCTGAGGAGAAATTCCAGGATACACAACTGAACACCACCTTCACCAAACAAGGCTGCTCCACCAGAGAAGTAGATCACATCATGGAACAGGTCACCCAAAGACCCCAAGAGAAACTAGTTCAATATGAGGGAGAAAAACCTCTTACCACACACCCCTCGTTGACACCTGCCACCCCACACTGGAACCCATATGGGGTATTATTAAACAATTACAACCCATCCTCAATGAGGACCATATCCTGAAAGAAATGTTTCCCAACTCCCTTCATCTGGCCTTCAAACAGCCCCCCAACCTTGCCAAACTCATCATCAGATGCAAGCTCCCCACAGACCAGGACCTAAGAACTTAAAGTGGTGTTCAGACCCTGCCATAGCAACAGATGCAAAACCTGCAGACGTATCTCCACTGCTACAACGATCAACACCCTCCCACAGCACACCTTTCATAATCCATGAGTCCTCCTTCATATGCCTGTCACAACATGTGGTATACCTCATACAGTGCACTAAATGTCCCCAGTAACAACTCTGTGGGTGAAACCCAAGACAATCACCATGCTCTTGAGTGAACTCACACAGAAACATGATAAAAGACAAAACTCGTGGGTGTACACTTTTCACACAACAGTCACTCCATTTCTGACCTCTCAGTCCTCCTCCTCAGAGGAAACCTGCACAACGCCGTCAAAACAGGAGCCTGGGAACTTAAATTCATAACTTTGCTAGACACTAAAAATCATGTTCTTGATGAAGACAGTGGATTTATGTCTGATTACAACAATCTGTGACCCACTAGCCCCACTTTTTTGCCCTTGGACTCCAGGGGTGTTAACTGGCCACCCCCCATTGAATGGTCTCTTACAATATATGTTAACGATGCACACTAAACAATCTGTTCCACCTTGTATTTAGCTGTGAAACTGAGTCCCTTCCCAGAACTGAAGAAGAGCAGTGGAAGAGCTCAAAAACATGTCTCTTTCACCAAGAGAAGTTGGTCCAATAAAAGATATGAACTCACCCACCTCGTCTCTCTAATATCCTGGGACCGGCATTACTACAACAAGACCACAGACCTTAATTTTGGCATTTCCTCACTTTTGAGGGCTCGACTTTGCAATTTTAACCTTCTTTTAAGTGTGTGTGTGTGTTGTAAATAATAATAATAAGTAAAATAAGGATAATGATTCTTCCATGCCTCATGGTGTGCTTTGAGACTGAATTCTTTACTGTTTGCAAAGCACTTTGAGATCCTTGGGTTGAAAGCCCTATGCAAGTGCAAAGTAACCTGGATGTTATAGGGCAGTCCCAATTCTGGCAATATCCCTTTGTCTTTAATTAGGCTTTTGCTGAATTACAATTGTCCGGTTGCCCTGTACTTTTGAAAAGGGAACATCTTTTATTTTCAGGGGTTAGGATCTTGCATTAGCAGGAGTGTTGAAAGCAAGCTGATAATTTCGCCCATGGGACTTAATTCTGATGGGTTTTACACCAGTAAACACTGTTGACTTCAGTGATTTCATCTTGATTTACTCCGGTGTAATTGAAATCAGAATAAGGCCAAGGAACTGCAGTTGTATCACAACAAGCCTGGATTTCTGATCCATAAAGGCCCTTGTATTTTTGAACACCGGAGTTAATTGTACATTAAGGCATTTTGATCACATGCTAGTCACCCCATGTTTGCTAAGTTCCTTCCAAGTATGCAGTACCACAGAACAAAGATGAAACTAAGTACAGAATAATCACTGACGATACATATTCTTGCCTTAGCTCAAAGTGCTCAGGATCATCAACCTCTGGGACTGGCACAGACGCAGCCAGATTTTCAGATGTGCTTACTCATGGATCCCTCGATTCCTGGGAGCCCATCTTTCGGCAGCTGGGGCTTGATGTTCAAAGCAACTGAGCACCCACAACCTGAGATGTCTCAAGTTGGGCACCTAGAATCAGCAGCCACTTTTGAAAATGTTGGCCTCAGCCACTTTTTTGCAGAGTCAAAGGACTAGTTCCTGTTCGCTCCTTTCCCCTACCTTGGCATCTGTTGAGGATGAGATAGAAAAAGGTTGAATGTAGCGTAGCTGCCTACAATTTTTGTGAGGACAATACTTTCAGACTCTTCAGAGACTGCAGCTGTATGCAGTAATATATTCAAATAGATGCATTAGGCTTGCAGCCTGGGAAATGCCAATGCTCCAGGAATTAATGAGAATAACACTTTGCTCTTACACGGCACTTTATATTTTCAAAGAGCTTTACAGGTGTTAATTGATCTTTCATGGACGCAGCGTGGATTGTTTCCTGGGCAAAACTCTACCTGACACTGACAACTGGACTGCTGCAGATGTCCTCATCATGCAGGACTTGATTGTGAGAGGCCCTTCCGTGGGTGCTTGGGGGTGGGGAAGATGGAGGGCATGAGGAGCTTTTCCCCATCTTGCATGCCCCATCCAAGAACTAATCGCAGTCTCAGATAATCACAGACTCTCTCTGTGCAGCTCTAGGAGTCCACATTGTCCCAAGGGGATAGGCAGTGGGTAGGAAGAGGTGGGACCATGGCTCTTCCCCTACTCCTACACTGGATCACAGAAGAGACCAGCCGTTCTGGAGGACCAGGCTGCTCTGCATGGTAGGGAATGCAAGAAGAAATTGTGTCTGAATCCCTCCCCAAGCCCAGCACGGGGCAGTGCAGCTCCATATTGCCTCTCTACTCAGGCCAGTAACCCGGTGACGTGATCTAGCCCTTAAAAAAATTCTACAATGGATATAAATCAGTTTCTCTGAGGCCATGTCTACATCTAAAATTTTGCAGCGCTGGTTGTTACAGCTGTATTAGTACAGCTGTATAGGGCCAGCGCTGCAGAGTGGCCACACTTACAGCAACCAGCGCTGCAAGTGGTGTTAGATGTGGCCACACTGCAGCGCTGTTGGGCGGCTTCAAGGGGGGTGAGACCAGCTTCGCCGCGGTTTGCTCTCGCATTCCCCGAACCACCCTGCAAACCGCAGGGAAGGAGACCTGCTTGCTCGGGGGTTCGGGAACGAGAGAGCAAACCGGGAAAGGAGACCAGCTTCGCCGCGGTTTGCTCTCGTGTTCCCGGAACCACCCAGCAAACCGCAGGGAAGGAGACCTGCTTGCTCGGGGTTTGGGGAACGCGAGAGCAAGCTGGGGAAGGAGACCAGTTTGATTACCAGAGGCTTCCTCGGTGATGCTGGGATACCTGCTTATTCCACGGAGGTCAAGAAAAGCGCTGGTAAGTGTCTATACTTGATTACCAGCGCTGGATCACCAGCGCTGGATCCTCTACACCCGAGACAAAACGGGAGTACGGCCAGCGCTGCAAACAGGGAGTTGCAGCGCTGGTGGTGCCCTGCAGATGTGTACACCTCCTAAGTTGCAGCGCTGTAACTCCCTCACCAGCGCTGCAACTTTCTGATGTAGACAAGCCCTGAGAATCCCTCCCTCCCATATCTCAGTTCTTTGGAACTTGTGGAAGCAGCAAAGAGTCAGCCCCAGGATTAATTTGTTTAAAATATAACAGAATTATATAAAGTCCAAGTGCATCATTCCCTTCACTCTGCGCCTGATCACAGCCTTTGAAAAATGCATTTGCCACCAAGAGGAGCAAATAATCAGTGGACGTTTAGGCCTCCTTTCTAATCACAAGGCAGAAGAGCATGCTTTGGAGACTGCAGGACCACACTGTGCTAGAAAGCACAGATGTTTGAACAAACACCCTGCAGAATCAGGGACATACACCTAACTCACTGGCTGACTGAACAGGGTGTTGCTCTAACACAGCTTCACGCTTCCTGGAGCTCACAGCTCTTTCTTTGGGATCTGACTGATCTAATAAAAAACCACAGTTCCATCTGCAGCTGGACATGGTGAGACCCATTCTGTTGGTTGTTGCTGCGTAGTTTAGGAGCGCTGCCTTGTGGTGTGGTGTGGAAAAGGGAGAGCTGATTTTTTATAGATATCTATTTAAAAAAAATCTTAGAAAACACCAGCTGCCAGCCACAGAGGCTATGTTTACCCTTCTCTAAGGTCTAAACCATTGTGTGAAGGCTTGAATCCAACCCCTGGGATCCTTATATAGTAGAACTGGAAGGACATTTTTTTCCTACCAGCATTGAGCTCGTCCTTGTGTCCTTTACCAGCCAGCCAGATTCATGGCTTTCCATGCCTTTGGCCACTAGCCCTCACTGATGCTTAGGCTGTGGCCTTTTTTACCATTGCCAGGTCAGGAATCTGTATCATCCAAAAAGGCTAAAATGCCATTCTGCTGTACACATCCATATGATCTGGTTAGATTCAGCTCTGGTTCCAAATTGACTTCTGGTTGTGGAGATGGTTACAGGAATTCTGTAGCAAAGAAAGGGTTTGGTAATGCACAGCAGTATGAGAGCAGTCTTTGGGCTCTGGGAAAAAACAGAAAGGTTTGGTTGCTACATTTAGTACTTTCCTGTTGACTTTGTGACCCAAGACATGATTGTTTGGGCATATGAGGGCATGGAGCATGCTCAGCTGCAGAGCATTCCCAAGACACAGTTCCCCAAGGCATAGAAATTCAGGGGTTGAGCCACAACACTGCTGAAATGGACATGTGCTCAGTCCCTGTGGGACATATCCTGAGCATGCCTTTGTCATATGCTCTGAGTGATAATGGCCTGGCTGTCCATATTATTTACACATTAATAGCCAACCACATCTTCCTTACACTTTTGCTGAGTCTGCTTGTGAACAGCTAGATCGCACAGCCGACACCTCTGGATAGGGTGACCAGACGTCCCGATTTTATAGGGACTGTCCTGATATTTACTTTTTGTCCCATGTCCCAATCGATGTTCAGTCAAGATGGGAATTGTCCCGATATTTTGCCCTCTGGTTCACAGGCAGAGGGGGCTCGCACCTCCCCCACCCAAACTCCACCCCTGCCTCCCCCATTGGATTCCTCTCCAAACCCCCACCCTGGCCACATCCCCAGCCTCACCCCCTCACTGCCCTATTGGATTCCTTCCCAAATTCCTGCCCTGGCCCCGCCTCTTCCCCAAGCCAGCCACATTTCACTTCCTCACGCTTCCCCCTCATCCTGATATTTCACGTCTCTCATCTGGTCACCCTACCTCTGGGGGACTTTATTACAGACATTGTCCGGAGCTGTGACGTTTGGATCCCCAGCCATCTTTTCCAAAGAAGGAAAGGCTGCACTGGAGGCAATCCTATGGAGAATGAGAGGATGTGTTACACACTCAGAAGCTACCCAGGAGAAAGGACCCTGTGCCACCAGTAACAATCAGAAGGAGCGGGAAAAGCCTACAAGAGCAGAGCTAACTCAAGGAAGAGGAGGACAGAGTGAGAGGAGAGACACCAGGGTGAATTGGAACAGGAGTCACCATGGGGAGGTGACCCCCAAATCCCCAGAGGTGTTGCCTTGGAGGAGAAGGAGAGCTCATGGGATGCTTGCAGTCCATATATAATAACAATAGAGCCATACAGAATAAGAACCCTAAAGAATAATAAGCCAGCCCTGCTCCTTTCCTTCCCCCCATAGAAAATACAGTGCTTCTAAACCCATCAATACATCCTCTGTGTGTGGCTTTAGGATGGAGTTATCCCACTCCCCCTGTGCTGTGCTGCATCTCCTGACTGGTGGCAATGTGGAACAAATTGCAGAGTGAGAGGCAGGGCTATTCTTTCATGCAATGAGAAGGTCTGAGGGGTCCCCAATATCCTACTCCCATGATTTGGCGAGTTCCTGACTCCCCTCTGCCCAAGAACCTGCCCAGAGAAAGGAAACACACTGAATCGTGGGAGGTTCCAAATTATATTCCAGACTGTCCTGGAAACATTTAGGGCAGGAGCGGAGCAGGAGCAAGGTAGGGATCTGGCCTAGGCAAGCACTGAACCCTCTGTCCCTCAAACTTATGTTCAAATTTAATCTTGATTGCAGAAAAGGCACAGTGACTTCAATTGTTTGCATAGTTCATGGGTCAGTGGAAAGCTGAAAACAGTGTAGAGGAAATGACAGGCACTTATTGAAACCACACAGGAAACTCTGACAATAAGCTTGGGACTAATCTCTTCAAATCCCAAAGCCTCTACAATAGACACCCCGCCCACAAGATCCACTCCTAACATTTGGATGGTCCTGTGTGCCAACACCACATTGTAAAAATCTTGCTTTGGGCCTTTACAGGTATGCCCCTTTAAATTCGTGATCATATTGGTCTCTCCTGCCAGGCCCTCTTCCACTTGAAGCCAGAAGGTAGGTGCTAGGGAAGCTCAGCCAGTTACACCAGGAACAAAGCCAGAGCAGCAGCTAGTTCTGCTAGACGTTTAGGGCAAAATCCTCAGTAGATGTTAACTGTCCTAGCTTCATTGACTTCTATTTGCACCACCTGAGGATCAGGTTCTTGGGTTGCATCACTGCAGCTTTTTCCTCCTTACTTCCCAGGAGAGGGCATGGAGTCCAACTACTGATCAGGACTGGAGAAGCCAAAACCTTCCTGCTTATGGGAGAGGCTGGCGGAAACTTATTAGCTGGTTGACAGGGCAGAGCCACTAAAGAACAGCAGCTCTCCTACAGCGGCTAGACCGATCCTGCTGCTTTGGTACCCCTGGATGGTGCTATATAATGCAGAGCATCCACTTGCATCCTTTGTCTCCAGAAGCTATTCTGCTAAAGACTGATCAGCTGTGGATGGGTCATGGAATTGGGATGAGGCTCAACTGATTTCACTTTAATTTTATTTTCTCATTTTTTTTCTGAGTAGGATCGTGCCCCAATGATAGAACCACCCCCCTCTGGAACCTCGTAGAGGAGTGCAGTAGAGATTTAGGGCAGGGACTGGGTTTGTCCAGGATAAGACATTGTAGCTCACCTTGGCTTAGAACCCAAAATGACAAGCGTCCAAATGTGTGCAGTGTTGGTGTAGCCATGTTGGTCCCAGGACATTAGAGAGGCAAAGCGGGTGAGGTAATAGCTTTTATTGGGGCAACTTCTGTTGGTGAGAGAGACAAGCTTTCAAGCTTACACAGACTGGAAAGAGAGCTCTCTGTAAGCTTGCAGATTTGTCTCTCTCACTAACAGAAGTTGGTCCAATAAAAGTTGTTACCTCACCCTCCTTGTCTTGCTAATCCTGCAAAGGACACACACATGAGAGACAAGTGTAAGTACCGGCTGTGAACTGATTGTGCCTCAGGGCAACTGTCTCCAGCTACCAGAGAAAACTGAGCACCTAATGAAATGGGCAAAAAATAAATACTTTGTGCTAGAAAATAAAACTGATCTCTTGTTTTGTTTATTTTTTTAACCACACTGCAGCCACGATCCAGTTCACATTAATGGGAGTTTTACCATTGATGCCAGTGGAGGAAAGAGGGTTCAGGAGAAAACTACAGCTGGGGACAAAAAATGGGAAAGAGACTCTACACTAAATAGCATCAGATCAGGGAGGTTCTCCTTGACTTTTAGGACTTAATGGCACTTTACCTTGAACGTAAGAGAAGAGCCAAACAATTGTGCTTCGGGTATCTGCAAACTATGGATCTATCAGAATCTGTCAGAGATCCAGTGGGAACTGGACATCCCTGTTTCCAGGGCAACTGAGTCAAGATCCAGAGATCTGGGCCTAGTGGACTGAAAGGAGATGATACAGCAGAGGATTGTCAGCTTATTGGTTGTTCGGGGTTTGTGGAGGGTTGCAGGGAGGGTTAGATGAAACAATTCAATTCAATGAGACTTTTTTGGGATGACAAGATACACGTGTTGCTAAAGTGTAAGACAAATGTCAGACCCTTCAGGTGTCTGTCGGGGCAGGTATGACCCAGCCGGTGTGGGGTCGCGCTCTCTTTGGGGGTCCATTTGTTATTGCTGTCCATACCCAATCTGGTGTCAGGATGGTAAGTGGTGCAGTGCCATTCCTCTCCTGTTTTTCAGGGCCAGGCACAATTTTTCCTCACTGCTTTTTGCTGAGACACCTTCTATAATTTCCCAAATTTGAGAAAATCTGTCTCTTGCAGTTGTATTTGAGACATTGGACCAGAAAGCATCTCTCTGTCTAAGTTTCTCTGTCTCAGTCCAGTTGCTTCTCTCTAGGGTTAGACTGTAGTGTAGACATACTCTGAGGACTGTAAACTGTTTCAGGTAGGGACTATCTCTTTATTAAATGTTTGTACAGTGCCCAGCACATGGGGGTATAGGCACTAATGCAATACAAATAGAGAAGTAACTTACTCAGACATGGTTGACTTCTCTTTCCTTACATTATTTTTGTATGCAGCATAGTTGTATCCATGTCAGTCCCAGGATATGAGAGAGAGAAGGTGGGTGAGATAATATCTTTTACTGGACCAATTTCTACTGGTTAGAGAGACAAGCTTTCGAGCCACATAGAGCTCTTCTTCAGGACTGAGAAAGGTACTCCAAGCATCACAGCCAAATGCAAGGTGGACAGATAGTTTAGCAAAAGTAATTAGTCTATATTCGAAGGGACCATTCAAGGTAGAGTGGCCCATTAATACCTCTGCAGTCACAGGACAAAAAGATATGGGTTGGTTAGTGTGTTACAGATTGTTGTAATAAACGATAAATCCAGTGTCTCTGTTCAGTTCATGATTTTTAGCCTCAAGCAGAGTTATGAATTTAAGCTCCCAGGCGCGTCTTTTGAAAATGTTGCGCAGGTTTCCTTTGAGGATGAAGACTGAGAGGTCAGACATAGAGTGATCACTTTGTGAAAAATGTTCACCCCCAAGTGATGGGTTTTTTTGTCTTTCATCATTTTTTTGTGTGAGTTCATTCAAGAGCACAGTGATTGGTTTCACCCATATAGTTGTTATTGAGGCATTTAGTGAGCTGGATGAGGAACCCCACGTTATGACAGGCTTGCATAGGATCCATGGATCTTGAAAAAAGGTTTGGGTGTGGGGTGTTGATCATTGTAGCAGTGGAGCTATGATTTCAGGTCTTGCCTCTGTTGTTCTGGTAGAGTCTGGGGCATTTAAGTCTGTGTGTCCTTGACCATGGGGAGCTTGCATCTGATGATAAGCTTGGGGAGGTTGGGGGGTTGCTTGAAGGCCAGAAGTAGAGGGAGGGAGTTCAGGAATGATTTCTTGCAGGATGGGGACTCTATCAAATATGGGTTGCAGTTGTTCAATGATGTCCTGTATGGGTTCCAGGGTGGGGTGACAGGTGACAAGTAGGTATATGTGGTCACAGGGGTGTTATTTCTGTACTGAAGCAATGGTGCCTAGAGCAGCGTTTCTCAAACTGCCGTCTGCCAGGGTACTCCGGGGGTCCACAGGCCGCGCTGATCAACTCTTCTCTCTCCCTCCCTCTCTCAACTCCTCCCCCTCCCTCTCAGTGCCACCTGCACGCAACAGAACAGCTGTTCAGCAGTGTGCAGGAGGCGCTGTGAGGGAAGGGGAGGAGCGGGGACAGGGTGTGCTCAGGGGAAGGGTCATGAAGAGGCAGGGAAGAAGAGGGGCTGGGGTGAAGCGGGGGGTGGGGCCTTGAGGGGAAGACCTGGGCCTGAGTGGCTGTGATGGGTGGGGTTCTGTGGCCTGCCTTGTGCAGGAGGTCAGACTAGATGATCAGATTGGTCCCTTCTGACCTATGAGTCTATGCTTGGGGGGTGGGGGGACTCAAACATTTTTTAAACCAAAACGGGAGTCCTCAGGTTACTAAAGTTTGAGAACTGCTGGCCCAGGGGGGCTGGCTGAGCTCTGGATCCCATTATTTTTAGCATTGCACAAACACATAGGAGACAGTCCCCACCCTAGAGAACTTGGAATCTAACTAGACAAGACAGACAAAGGGTGGGAGAAAGGAATTCCTTTCTTCCCTTCCACAGCACCTTGGGCTAAATCACAATCCACAAGAATTTGACAGTCACGGGATGCTTTATCTGTTTGCTCCTGAAGGGGTGGCCCTACAAGGGCCACGACCACCTGAGCCCGCACAAGGGCAAGCAGGGGCGACTCTGTATTGTGGCACTGTAAGCACGGCAGTCAGGCGGCTTTCAGGGGCTTGCTTGCGGGAGGTCCACTGGTAACGCAGATTTGGCAGCATGCCTGCGGGAGGTCCACTGGTAATGCGGATTTGGCGGCATGCCTGCAGGAGGTCCACTGGTAACGTGGATTTGATGACATGCCTGTGGGAGGTCCGCCAGTCCCACGCCTTCAGCGTACCTGCCACCGAATTGCTGCCAAAGCCACAGCCGCGGGACCAGCGGACCTCCTGCAGGCATGCCACCAAAGGCAGCCTGCCTGCCCCCCTCATGGCGACCTGCAGGTCCCCCGCAGTGGCTTGTGGCCCCAGGCACATGCTTGCTGCGCTACTGCCTGGAGCCACAGTGAAGGACAAGGGAGGCTGCCCTGCTGTCACTCTGCCCCATGGCCACTGCAGGGATCCCCTTCCACCTCTTTCACCCCAGCCCGGCTGGGAACCTCCTAAGTAGCCACCCTGCCTCCTAGCCCCGCCCCTTCCCTAAGCCCCACCCTCTGTCACCATCTATCCGGATGTGCGCTCTGATAGGCCCACGTATTGACACGCTCACCACGAGGAGCCAATCCGCTGCAGCCACAGCGCACTGGCGACCGGGGGGCGGAGCGAGAGGCGGTGAGGGGATAAAAGGGGCCGTCGGTCGCTGACAGCCGCTCGCCGTCCAGTCCGCGCCCGAAGGCTGCCGAGCGCCATGGAGCCCTTCGACCTGCTTGTGCGGAGCCCCACGCAGCGGCACCCGGACCTGCGCCTGCGCGGCGAGCCCGGCTGGACCGTGCGGCAGCTCAAGGCCCGGCTGCGCCTCCTGCACCCGGAGGAGCCGATGAGGAGCCGGTGAGGAGCCGACCCCGCGGGCCGGACCCGGGCCGCTCCCCGCCCCAGCGGGCCGGGGGGGCCTCGAGCCCCAGCCCGGGGCCGCCCCGCGTTCCTCTCCCCCGGCCGGGGCGGGTAGCGGGGAGCGGGGGGACTGCGGGGGTGGGGGGGTAGCGAAGCAGGGGGGGGAGCGGGGGGACTGCGGGGTGGGGGGGTAGCGAAGCAGGGAGGGGAGCGGGGGGACTGCGGGGGTGGGGGGGGTAGCGAAGCAGGGAGGGGAGCGGGGGGACTGCGGGGGTGGGGGGGGTAGCGAAGCAGGGAGGGGAGCGGGGGGACTGCGGGGGTGGGGTGGGTAGCGAAGCAGGGAGGGGAGCGGGGCCCCACCACGTTCCTGGCCCCTGCCCGGGGCTGCGACATCCGCTCTCCGGTGAGCGCCCTTACCGGGGCCGCTGCGGGCTCCCCTGGGGAGACGCGTGTTTCCTCAGCCTGGGGAGTCCTGATCCCCCCGGGGGGCGTGTGGGGGTGTCGCGCGGTTGCTGTAGGGTGGGGTCCTGGGGCTGTCACCCTTCAGCGGCGGCTGCTAGCCAAGGGCCCAGCGCTGAAGTCAGGGTGGCAAAACTGCCTCCCCCGCCTTGCGACAGCCTGTTGGGTCAGGACCCTGCACTTACAGCACCCTGACATTTCAGCTTCCAATAGCTGAAATCGTTAATGTCATGATTTTTAAATTCCTATGACCGTGAAACTGACCGAAATGGGCTGTGAATTTGGTAGGGCCCTAACAATGAGTCCCTACTTGGGAGGCTTCCAGGAGTGGACGTGCCTGCGTGTGTTACAACAGAGCTGTTGTCATTTCTATTGCATAAGCTACTTTGCCTCCCTCTTAAATAAATAAATACAACACACCGATTACAGCAGCCTTGGCTGTAGAGGTTGCACTATTTAACAGGAGGTGGAAGTGTTCATGCAGTGTCCTTGTAGCTTTGCAGGTACCAGGGTTTTAGAAGTACAAGCTGAGTGAGGTAAAACTTTGTGTTGAACCAACTTCAGTTGGTGAGGGAGACAAACTCTCCAGCTTACACAGAGCTGAAGAACCTTCAGGACCTGAAGAAGAGCTCTGTGTAAGCTTGAAACAAGTCTTCACCAGCAGAAGCTGGTCTAATAAAATATATTACATCACCCACTTTCTGTCTGTTAAAGTGTTCAAAGGTTCAGGGAACTTCAGCATCTATTTCATGTCTTTTTTTAAAGTTTGATAATGTGAAGCAAAAAAAGCTCCCTCCCCTCTCCTCCCCCCCCCCAAGTTTCCAGAACACCTGCTTCTGCATGGTTGGCTAGTTGCAAATGTTGCAGTGCAAGTCCAAATAGTTTGTAATTATGTTATGGAAATCAGTTAGAATACAGAAGCGAAACTTCTTCAGAATATGGGGAAATTGGGTTTTTTTGCTTTTTCTTCCTGTTCGGCTACCATTTAATGTTGATGTGGCATACTAGCTTGTTGGACGCTGAAGTAGTTTGTATTCGGATTCTTAGTTTTCTCCCCAGTGGTAACAGTTTCTTGTGAAGTGGCAGTATAGGCAAAATAAAAACAGAAGTTAAGTTAGTGTTCCGGGCAAGACATGAGGAAGGGAGGCAGTAGGCATGCACTGGGCTTTCAAGCAGGGTGGCTTGATTTAAATCAGTTTTAATCTGTCAGTCAGCAAGCAGGAAACCTTGATTTTAAGCAATAGATTTTAATTGTGGTTTTGCACTCTAATCACTCTTCTAAAAAGGTTGATTCTCTTTGATAACCAACCTGTTGATTTGTAACTAAATACAGGCTTTGCACCAAGTCTTCTGTTCTTTTGCTAAGGATACCATACATATGTATTTAAGCGATTATATGCATTAACTTTTTCTTTAGTTTCTTTTTTGCTTGTTAGGAAATGTTGAATGATGCATTTTGTTTTTTTTAAACTTGTGATTTGTGTCAAGCTCTGCTTAGATGCAGATTCAAATTCAACTGAAATACACATGGTATTTAAAATTAAATTTTAATTGTGCTGGAAACACAAATTCAAATAGCTTTGCTTTTAAAACAGATTTTTATTAAACAAAGAAAGTACTCTCTCTAGTAGTGAATTTAACCTGATTATTTCTGTTGACACTGTCCTTCAGGATTTTATAACTTAGGCCTGGTCTACCCTGGGTGAGGGGGATCGATCTAAGTTAAGCAACTTCAGGTACGTAAATAACGTAGCTGAAGTGGATGTACTTAGATCTGCTTACTGCGGGCGTCTTCACTATGGTGACTCAACTGCTGCTGCTCCCCTGTTGACTCTGCCTGCGCCTCTTGCTGAGCTGGAGTAGAGGAGTGGATGGGAGAGAGCTCGGGAGTCAATTATCGCATCTAGTCTAGATGCGATAAATCAATCCCTGCTGGATCGATCGCTGTCCTTTGATCCAGTGGGTAGTGTAGACATACCCTTAGATCTCATCCTCTCTCAACTAGTTTTTATTCATAGACTTGAAGAGGAAAACCAGTTTTCCTGCCTTTTCAACTCCCAATTTCTAACTTTGAATGAACTGATGATTAAACTGAAGTAGGTGAATAGACTGAAATGACTATATTCTCTCTGCACCTGTGGAAGAGGCTACTGCTGTCAAACTATTTTAGCACTTCAGTAGACTCTAGTTCCAGGTGTTTAGACAGTGACTTCCAGCTTTCAGTATCTTGAATTTCTTAACTCTTGGCAGCAAACATGTATTGCTTAAGACATTTTTTTATTTAAATGATGTCAATAGATTATAAATTTAGGCCTTAACTTAGGTTTTAAATTTCAAATTTAATTTTAAAAGGGTTTATTCTTTAGAACTAAACCTGCTTATTTAATTTAAATGAAGAAAATCTGATTTATTTAAATCTGTTTTTATCCATCCTGCTTTCAAGTGCCAGATGATGGACAATCTGAGCAAATTCCCTGCATGTTGTGAAGATGTGCTGCTATGAAAAATGCTATCTTTCTGCTTAATGCCCAGTGTCAGTGGAAGCCTAGAGGTCTTCATATGCTGCTTTGGGGTTTTAAAATGGCATCCATCAGAATTAGTCAGCTATATTATTTATGTAACAATCATGTAGGACTGGTTTTTAATAGTGGTGGTAGGACTCTTGCTTTGTAGGTTGGCAGAGCTGACCTTTTCCTGTAGGAAGGGGAACATAGGCTCTCTTGCTCTGGGGCAACTCCCAGTGACTGTGTCCTCAAACTGCAGGAGGATTTCTGTGTAAACAACTGCTCAGATTTACTGGGTGGGAGATCTTGTGAATTGTCACAAGATTACAAAGTGCCTGCCTGCTGCTCAGGTTGGTCAATATCCCAAAGCTCTGCTTTAAGGAGTGTAGAGAGGTTCCTTTTTGCCAGGATTGTGGTGGGGACAGCAAATGTTGGGTTTCTGGCCTGTACTACAAAATTAGTCACTTCATATGTCGGAGCAGCTGTTTTATCCTCATTCTGTATACATTGTCTACATTTCTATGGTATTACAAATTTTGCATACAAGTAATTGACTGAATTGATAGAGATGCACACAACTTCTGTTCAGCTAGGGAGGGGATGGGGGAGTAGGATTTCTAATTTGTGTATCTGACAGCAGCATTTGACCTCTGGTGTTTATCAGTCAGCTTTTACATACACAGCTTTTCTTATGTGAAGCTAACCTTTTTTTCTGGCATTTAACAGATTACTAATCAGTATATTTTGTCTTCTCTGAAAGCCTGAAGAGGACCAGAAGCTGATTTATTCTGGGAAGCTGCTGCTTGACCACCTTTATTTGAGAGATGTGCTGCCCAAGGTATGGTAATTATGTTTGTGGTAGCTGCACTGCAGTATCAAGTGAGGTCAAATAAAGTTTTAATAGATAAAACAAAATGATTATCAAATGTCTTGACTTTTTATTTTAGCAGGAGAAGTTTCATGCTCTTCATCTGGTGTACCATTCAAAGACTCTGTCAAAAATGAAAGAGACCAATGCAAAGGTATGTTAAATTTAGACTTCCTTCCTGCATTAGATACTGAAAGGATCAGCACAAATCTCTGGAATGTGAACTAGTTTTTTAATTACTGTATGTTTTTGTAAAGGTTGATGTCAAAGCAGGGTGGTAAACCTCGTGTGTTATGGCAGCATTCCTTCAGAGTTGTAATAGGCCTGGGGGAAGGAACGCTTACATATTTGGAATGAGTACTGTAATCGCAGAGCAAGGATTTGTTTAAAAGTTTCACAGCTGATGGCACCTGTGGAGCTCAAAAGCTTATTTTTCACCAACAGAAGTTGGTTCGCCCACTTTGTGTCTAACTTGTCAAACCTCAGTTTCTAATTGTTAACTCAAGTTTATGCAAACATTACTGCCAGAGGGGGGCGAAATGTTTAATCGAATGTAATTTAGATCCATTAAATAGCTAGTGACCCCTCATATTGCAGACTCTTCAGGCAATGATGGAGACAATGGCTGGGCTTTATGCAAAGGTTGAAATTGTGGTGCCTGTTCCCCCCTGATTACTAAGTCCAATCATACTAGTGGTTATGCTCTTTAGAGGGAGAGGGAAGTGATTACTGTTTGAATAGAGAGTGTCCATATGAATTTTGCTGGGATTTACTTTGGCAATAGAACTTCAAAAACATGGCAGAGGAACTTGAAACTAAAAACAAGCATTAGAATTTCAATTTAATATGTATTGATTTAGTACACTATCATATATCACAGTATTTTATTTCTGAATTGAAGTTAAGTGATTAACTAGTGCACAAGCTTCATGTCTGAAGGCATAAATTTCCACCCTTCTTTAAATCCAAAGTGAACAGCATACAGTACGTCCTAATTCCAGTTGGATATTTGTCATAACGCACATGGCAGAGATCCTTGGAACTAGAAATGCTCGGGTATTGCATTTTGATTAAGGTCTATTGTCCTGGTTCTGTAGAGCAGTTTGCAGAACAGCCACCCACACGCTGCTATAACTTAAGACTTATTTCATAAACTCCAAAATTAAATAACACATTTTAAAAAATTCTCATACTAGTACACTTAGGAGGAGAGATGATCTTTGCTCTTAACGGGGACCTGCAAAAGTATTAAAGGAAAAAAAAAGCTAACAACAAAAAGCTAAAGACTCAAGGAAGCTTAACATTTTTTATTCCTCTTTTATATATTTAAAAAAAAAATCTTGTCTAAACACACCACTTATACCATTTTAACCATAGCGGGGTAGTTCAAGTAGTCCAGTGATCTAGTATGGATAGATGCATTTATACTAGTATAAAAATGCTTATACTGGTATAACTTACTCTTCTGTGGGAATGGAATAGTTAAAGCAGTACAGCTTGTGTTTAGACCAGCACCAAGTTACCTCAGTTTAAGTTGTTGCAACTTTGTGTAGACAAGTCTGAGTTTTCCAGTTGTCATTTTTATCCAGTGCAGGATCTGTTTCTAATCCAAAAAAACCCATAAGCAAACCAAAACTTTAAAAAAGCATACTCAGACCTCTGCATATCAAGAGATGATTGAGGGGCAGGGGAAAGAATCACAAAACTATTTTCCTTTCCAGGTTACCTTTAAAGGAGTGTTAGAAATAAAATATGTATGGAAGGACTGGTTATAACAATGGCTGACTATTAATTGGTGATGTGGTAATGCCCATTGTCACAGATCTGTAAAAATGCACAGCAGTTTGGTGAAACTTCAAGAGAACATTCAGTGCATCCTCTTAGCTTTGCAACAGAAGACTTTTTTCGGATACTGTTCTGAGTCAGCTCCAATATTAACTGTATTTAGATTGACGAAACCAATCAACAGCCAAAGACTGTTTCAGGACCTGGTCAAGATCCTTGTACAGTTTCTTCAAATGATGGCTTGAGACAGAGGGAGACTTCCTGCAACCAACTTTCTACAGGGGAAGCCAATACTAGGTAAATATGCCACACATGCTGATAACTTTCTGAAAATGTTGACCATTCATGTTCAACTATGTTTGTTTTTGGGTTTTTTGGACAGTCTGTGTTGCCATACTTAATGTTATAAATGTCAGTGGACTATAAGCCATGTGTACTATTCTTCTGGCTATTTAAGTGGACACTGAAGGGGTTAAATGGATGCATGCCTCTCCAACTGGGAGGAAGTTATTTCTAGTGTTACATGTGGAAAAGTGGAATTGCTGTTACATTTTCATGGAAATATGAACCTAGGAGCTTCTCTGTTGATCCAAAATTCTTATGCAGGTAGCCCCTCCAATTGATTTCTCCTTTGTTAGGAGATACTTTCTCCCAGGAATTGCTATTTGTCTCCACTATTGAGCTTCTGATGGTTAGATTGAGTGGGCTTGCTTTTCTCTGAGATCATAGTACTACTTTCTGGAACATTAACCTTAAGCATTGCCATTTTGTTTGTTTGAATAGACCTGAACTGAAATTTAAAAGCTGAATATCAGATCATTTAATAAGAGTCTTACTACCACTGCATCGCAAGTACCATCTTCCTGTTCTTCCCCCCTCCTCCCCCCCCCCGTGGTTTCACAACGGCATATTTTTGGGATGAAATATAGATTTCTGCGTTCATGTTCTAATAATGATTGCAGTATTTCAAGCCTAGATTTAAGGTAGGATATACTGAAAGTGTGTGGTATATGATGCTTTACCCATTATAAGATGCAAGCAAACAGCTTTTGCGATGCTGTCTTTTTTAATAATTGTACAAGTAGGGAAAGACTTGGGGAAGTGGGCCTGCCTAGTCTTTTGTAAACAAACATCCTGTGTTTTACCCTTTCGATAAGGATTGACACTGCTCAGCATCCCCATGGTGTGGCTCCTGGGTACTCTGCGTATACCACTTACAACATACTACAGATGTCCTGGTTTCAGCAGATGTATGCAAGACAGTACTACATACAATAGTAAGTTTTTGTTTTTGTTTCCTACTCTCCTTGGGAGCTTTGAAATGTTCTAACTATTTCTTAATGAGGGGAATTTTTTTCCTTCCCCCAGGTGTCACGTAGTTGAAAGGCATGTTACTTAGCCTTTAGGATTCAAATGCCTGATGTAAATGTAAATGCTGTCTGTGGCTCTTAAAATGTAATTCGGTGTAGTTTTACTTGCAACTTTATGCCTCGATAAAGCTAAGTGCTGCAAAACTTGATATGGTTACCCTGCTACAGGGTCTAAGTACTGAGGTTTTGAAAGATTTCAACAGTGGAGTACTGAAAAATAAACTCTTCATATTCCAACTTTACAAAGATGGATGTTATCCCATTTTACAGAAGGTGAAACTGACCCACAACGTTGAACTTATCCCATCATGTGGCATGTCATTGGCATAAACAGGGCTGATTTCTGTCACAATTTGCTGCTTCCTAGTTGCACATGAATCTAAGATTAACAAGTTTTTATGCCTGCCTTATTATCCTTTGCAGAGCTTGGCAAAGTCTTACTGCTGTTATCTTCTTTTCAGCTTGGCTGCTGTTTCTGCTGATAGATCACCTACTCAGAGGTCACAAGAGATACCAGTGGCACCAGTTGCAGCTCCAGCCCCTCTTCCAGATGCATTTCCTGCACAAAACCTGCCTGGAAACCATAATGCCCCTCCTCAGCTTAATGCAGGGGCCAATCAGAATTTGCAAATGAATGCCCAGGGGGGTCCTCTCATGGAAGAGGAGGAGGAGATGAATCGAGATTGGTTGGACTGGCTTTATTCGGCAACCCTGTTCTTAGTTTTTGTCAACATTATCTACTTCTACTCCAGCCTCAGCAGGTTCCTCATGGTTATGGGCGGCACAGTTCTGATGTACCTGTAAGCATGCGTGTCTCATGAAGTAAACATTTCAGTGTTGACTTATTATTCAGGTGACTGCTCTTTGGAGCAGTTTGTCTGCATTGATAGTCTTTTTGTTGTAATCAAGTCTCTTACAGCTCATCAATGCATCAGTTGTATTAGTTTAACTATAGTCATATAGTTAAAGCAATACAAACCCCTAGTGAGGGATGCATTCATAGTGATATAAGTGCTTTTACATGTGTAACTATCCCATATGGGATAGGAAGGTGCTAGACTAGGATAAGTCACCTTTATATTGGTATAACTGTAGCCACACAAGGGTTTATATCTGTATCACTGTAAGAAATCACACTCCTAGCCAAAATAATTGATGATACTTTTTAGTGTTGAGCAGGTGTTTCACAGGATGAGCAAATCTACTGCTGTAATCTTAGCTCAACATTTTGGGGGGGAATTCTTTAAAGTCAAAGTTACAATAAAACATTAACGCACTACATCATACACTACTGGTTCAGGTTAATATTCAAAGAACATGGCTAACGCTTTGGTGCACTCGTCTGCGACCATGTCTTTGGTAGGGGAGTTGATCCCATACCTTTATAAAAGATGTGGCTAAGCATTTTTACCATGGTTGTTTACTACTTTTAAACATGCAAAACTAATTTGAATGCAGTGTAATCTGTCATAAACAGATAGCTAAGGGTTAATGTCTTTCACCTGTAAAGGGTTAACAAACAGTGACCTGCAACACCTGACCAGAGGACCAATCAGGAGACAAAAGACTTTCAAATCTCGGTGGAGGGAAGCCTCTCAGAGTCCAGAGAGAACAAAGCAAAAATCCGTAGCCACTTTCTTGACTAGAAAAAATGCAACCAGTCAAACTGACCCAGTTTTGCTCTGACCAATTTTTTGCTCTAAATGGGGAGGTAATTTGTAGTACTTCCCAATCTCTGCCCGTTTGTGAAATCTGTTGTGCTGATCTTCAAATAATTGTCCTCCTCCTCCTCCTCCTTTACATGCTTGGATCAGTTGTGACATCAGTGTAGACACTTTAAATTGCCACAAGTAGGCTTAAGAGTTAACACATTCAAACAGAAGCAGTCCACACATAGCGTTATTTCAGGCTGTCTGCAGACTGAGGAAGTCAGCACTGGATTACATCTCATTAGTATATCTTCAGAGCCACAAAGGTAGAACATTTTAAAAGTTTACATTTTTGGCATACAAGATGCAGCCACTAGAGAGGGGAAGGGATTAGTTTGCCAAATGACCACACGTTGCCCTGTTATGAGCCTTCTTTGTGAGCCACACAGGATGAGGGAGCAATGCCGGCATCCCAACTTCAGTTATCCCATTAGGACAGGGCAGGTGTAGGGAAATCCAAGGTATGGTGGTACATGCTGCTTTAGAAAGGAGCACTCTATCCTAGTTCTCATGCTACAAAACTGCAGCATCTGTTCTAGCCTGCTGGGGGCCTGATCAAGACCCCATAGGCTGTGATGGAGCAGCCTGTATAGAGCTGGTTCCACTGCTGCCTCTTGAATGCAATTCTGTGCCTTGCTGCCCTACTGCTGGGGGGTAGGGATTGTGGCGGAGAAGGTTTTTGGGAGCCTTCCTCCAGCCCCTCAACAAATCAGCGTTTATCCCAGTGTCTTGAGCAAACTGTTTACTCTTTTGTGTGCATATTAGTCTTTTGCTAGGCCTGAAGTGTAGCAGGGCAGGAGTAACCTTTAGCTAACTGGAGTTCTTGTCTTCCAGGCACCACGCTGGCTGGTTTCCATTTAGACGACAGCCAGTTCACCCTCTTCCAAACAATGCTCTTCCCCAAGCTGTGATAAACCAGGACCAAAACAATAACTTACAGGTATTGGCTCAATATTTGACATACAACAGTGAGAAATCCCAGAAAAGGATTTAGTTTCCATTTTCTAAACACTTGTATCACTCTAGATGAATAATGTTCTCTACAAAATCTTCTGCTGGAAACTTCTTTTCCTGGTAAAATAATATCTGAACTAGCCTTCTTTTCTCACCAAGTCCTAGAGTTCAAGGCTAGAAGGATCACAGATCCTCTAGTCTGACCACCTGTATTTTACAGGCCACCAACACCACTCAGCCACTCGCATGCTAAACCCAACTGAAATTAGACCAAAATATTAACCGCCTCCAGGACACTAAATTTATTATGTGCCACAGGCAAAGAACAGGAGGGATCTGGTTAATTTCTGCTCTGGCTGGTTGTTACCACTGTAATATGTACTCTGATACTTCGATTTCTATGAAAGCAAAAGTATCTTTCCTGTCATATGTTAGAAATATATTTGGTTTTAATACTTAACCCTGGCAATCTCCTGGTATTTTATAGTTGATGCATTTTGTTCCAGAAAATTCCCACTTGGCCAAGGGCTACTGTGGCTGTTAGCAGTGTAACAAGCTCAAAAGTTTTCATATTTTGAGAAGAGGCAAATATTTGCAGTGCTTGTTAACACTAAACTACTGCAGCAGATGTTAACAGTCCCACCATAATCTCTCTACAAGTGAACAGTTCTCATAACTGCAGATAAAACTTGGATGTGTATGAGTCTTAATCTGGTATAGAGGGTTGTACATAGTGTTTCTCTCTGTATATGCCATTAATGGGACATGTTCAAGTTGGCCTTTTCATTTGATCTTAGTACTTGGTGTGGAATTGTGCTTTTGGTGCTGATCAATTTACAACTAGAACGTCAAAATATTTGAGATTCAGCAGCTTGTTTTGGTATATCAAATGCATCATTCCCACTTGTAAATGTGTCCTAAAATAGTTTTATTTAGCACAGGACAGTATTGGCCCTGGTGGCAATGGTGGGTGGCTTTACTGTGTCTTAGCTGTGTTGAGCTGTAATTCTGGGACAATGGGTAATAAAGAAACAAAATACTGCAGTATAATCAGGGCTGTTAATGAGTCCTTTACGTTGTTCCATTGAAAGGAATTAAAATAACTTGTTTTAGAAAGGAATCTGGCTTTTAGAATTTAGTCTTCTTAAAACTGTCCCCACTTACGAGATACTTTATATTGGCAGGAGGAAAATGTAGGTGGAGAAGCTGAACCTGAGGCTGTTTCTGAGGAAGGAAGAGCTTTACCAGAAAATCAGCAGGACAGTCCTTCATTTATGAACACAGCCTGGCTTTTCTTCAAGACTTTCTTTGCATCACTGCTGCCAGAAGGGCCTCCAGCTGTGGCCAACTAACTGCTTTTGATATGGACATACTAGCCCGTCTGTAACTCCAGTAGATTACTCTTCTGTATACCTGACTAGTCTGGACACCAACTCCAAAGTTAAAATGACAAGTATCAGTGGGATTTCCCCATCTTATAGCAACTAAGCAACCTGAAAGCTGCAAGAAGCCTTAAACCTTTACAGCATATAGACTAAAATGTACTGTGCTTTCCATGTCTTCATTCCAAAGAACTTCAGTGTGCTGTATAGCAGGCATTAAATTAGAGGGCCTAGCATTGTACAGCAGTGCCCTAAATGCACAGACAGTAAGCAGGTGTTTCGGAGATGTAAGAGAAGCAGATTGCTTCTACCAGTGCTATTTGATTCCTGTTGGAATGTTTCAAATGCTGTTTAAATTACACTGAGTGTAGTATCTCGTATATAAAACAAGGAACTGCTGTTAAGTATTGGCAGACATTTCTAGGGAAGACTTATCCTTAATTGCTTAAAGGAATGCAGTGCTTAATCTTAAAAGAAAATGAAGACAAATCATGTTTTCTCTGTAAATTTCCTGTGGAGGACGTACTGTGTGATACAGTAATTACCTACTTTGTCAGAAAATGAAAGATAAACAAGTACACCAAATGATCTGGTTATCAAAGGCATCAGCTGAGTTACAGGGTGAATTTCAAGTTGTGAAAATCAGGTGTTTTAAAAAATCATTTAAAGGTTCCTTTTTCTGGCTTGTAAATCCCAAAGCTTCATTCATCTAGAATTTAGTTGCACTGTGCATCTTGTGACCGCTTCCAGGATGCTCAATTTAAGTAGCCTAGAGGTTCTGTATTCAATCGATCTAATTTTCTGTAATGTTAGACCAATACCACAATCACTTTCTTGCTGTCAACTTGAACTCAGGAGGGCCTGTTACCTTTTTGTTAGCCAGAACTTTCCGAATCCCAGAAGTTCATGACAAACGGCTACATTCCTTTTGAGATCTGCTTGCTGGGATGCAAAAGCCTAGTGGACGCTTTTCTGACAAAATTGCTCCAGAACAACTTTCACTGTACTCATTTCTTCCTTCCTGGTGTTTCCTTTAACTTCTAATATTTTCAAGGGCTTTGTTTTCGAAAACAATCAGTTGTGTGCAGACTTGACTACAATCAGAAAACTGCCTTGTGCAAATGGATGGTTTGCACCTAACTTGCTGTCTGCACACCCAGTCACGAACTGCATGTATACATGAACAGAGCCTTTGCACATTTTCAAAACTAGACTTACTCCTCAACAGCCTATAACTTTGTTTCCCACTGTGCCTTGGATGGCTTCTCTGTGAACAAACAAAAGAAGTTGAAGTTACAATAGTCAGACAACTTGTAGCTGCTCCTAGTACTGTAGGCATTCAGGAAGTTGGCCTGACATATGAGGCTCCTTTTGACACATGCATGGGTTTGCAATGCATTGTTCTAGCTCAGGGATAATGTTTTTACTGCAAAGTAAACATCTGGGTTTTTTTGTGTGCAGGGGGGTGGAGAGAATATTGTGCAATTAACATCTGTCAATAATGCTACTTGTAGATGGAAAAACTGCATTATAAAGTTTTAAAGCAAATGTCTTCTCATGCTAATGTGCATTAACTTGTTCTGTACAGTTGACCGTGTAATTACTTAATCTGAAATTCTTAATCCTGTTCTTTCCACATATTACACCTACCCATTAAGCATGGGTTAATGTTTGTCACTGTTTTATCTACTGCAGTTAAGCTTTTATTTATTCTTTCTCATAACAAATTAGCTTGAGATAAATCCTTCACCACTGCATAATAGAGTTCCTGTTCCAGAAACTTGCAACCTCTGTGGGAAGCTGCACTCCTATAAATCTGCTGAGGTGGCAGTGAAGAAGGTTAAGTAAAGTAATACACCCTCTAACACATCCTTTTTAAAGCATGTTCATCTGTAGCTCTGAGCGGAGGGAGAAGTCACCAAGCTTATTGTTACAATGTAATGTGCCTGAAAAAACCTCGACAGCCTTGTTTCATCTGTATATAATATTGCAGTAAGGCAAAGGCCCCATTAATCATTATTTGCTTGGAAAGACTATGCATGGTGGAAAAGGTTGATTTCACTAAACACACAAACTGCTGGAAAAATATTTCCATTGATAACTGAACCTTTCAGATGGAAAGGATAAAACACAATTTTAACTTAAACTTTCCCCTTTCTGTGCATAAAACATCTAGTGACATTTCTCTTAAAACAGCTGTCTCTGGTGTTACTGGAGCTGGTGCTCCAGGCAATTGTGCAGTATTCATTACATGGAAAGTTGAGGAAGAATCAGCCTTAAACATCCCAAATTGATTTGATCAAATTGTCTGCCCTATCCCCCTCACTTTCCTGCAACTGAAAGTTTTAAAGTGAAAAGACCTATCTAGTGGAATTATAATCAGAATTTGCCAAGCTTATGCCAAATTGAACTCTAGTGTATCAGCTGACAGTCCATCTCCTGAAAAGTACAACCCAACAAACCCTCACTGATAAGGGTGTGGTGGGGGGGGGGGGAGGATGCAGTTAAATGTATAAGTTGATTAACATGATGTATTCATGTCAATTTTTCCCCATCCATCAAACCCTCATGGATTGATTATTTTTTTTCCTGTGGGGATAGTCTCAGGTGTTTTGAAGGGAAAAAGAGGGTGGGGGCCAGGCTGAAGAGTTCTGGGAGGACAGCCCATGTGTAGGGCAGTGAGCCAGGCAATGTGTAAAAGATGCCGAGAGGCTAATAAATGGGCGGTGGAGGAGCAAGGTAGGACTGAGACAGGTCTGGAGGGGCTGAGTAGTAAAGGTCCTAGAAGTTTGATGGAGTGAAAGGGGGGAGCTAGTGGCAGGATTGAACAGAGGGATACAGGTGTGGGGCAGGGGAGAAGGGTAGTGCAGAGGTTACTGCACTGACGGGTTGGGGAGCTTTGGCAGCAGAAAAATGAATTGATTGTGGAGGAAGAAGCAGAAGGATGTGAAAACTGCCTGGTTGAGGAAGGGAGAAGTTGAAGATGAGCCATAAATTTATGGGCAAAGAACTTTTATACATAATTTAGGCTTTACTGAGGCATCCAACAACAAGCTGTTCAATGATAACTTCTCGCTTTATCTGTCTGTCTTACCAACTCTACTTCAACTATTGAAACAAACAGCAGCTCAGGCATGTAGCTTTTCAACTAGCTGCCTGGATGCAGGCTAACACCATAGAAAATTACACCTGTGAAAGTACAAAAGTTGTAAATAGAGGGATTGTCTACAAGGTGGCAGAGTGAGTGAACTGCCTTCCATGGTGCTCTGCACTCCCCAGTCTTTCACTACTTTGCCGGCAGGGACATCCTAAATTCTGGGTTCTAAAATTATCTCAAGCTTTTGTCTTTCCACCTATTTTAAAGTGGTAGTTCATTAATTTAGCGAGTGTGTAAAACTGCAATCAAAATGCTGGTGCTAGCCTGGGCTGCTCCCTATGGCACAGGAAAGAGGAATTTAAAATCAGACTGACTGCTGCTCAGGCCCAGTAACTGCTCCTAGCTAATGGCTGAGGGTGGTCACAGAATCATTTCCTCTCCACTCCTGCTGCTTGTAACATTTTTGTGCCTACCCTGGGATTGAGAGGGAAGAGCCTCAGCTGGTGGGAATTGTCATCCTATGGGAGCTCAGACATTTTTCTCCAGCTGAGGATAAATGATTGGGGATGATCCAGGCCCAGCATGGTTTAATTTTTACTGGATCCTTTAGCGAAAGGCCACACTCAGTTTATGATCAGGTACTAGAATTTTCAGTCAGGGACGTAAAGATGAGCTCTGTTTCCCTTTGAATTTAAGGCATTGCTACTGTGCTCATCACTGGAATATCTAGTCCCCATGAAAAATCCTACTGAGGTTTTATATCTCTAGATAGCAGAGAACAGCTCTACTCTGACATGCAATTTTATAAAATGGGATAATCAGATCCCCCCGCCCCCTAAGTGCCTGTATCAGAGACAAAAGTAAATTTCTATTGCCTTTTAATCTCTTTAGCCCTGAAGAAACCTCTCATCAAAGAGAGGCAGCTGGATTCTATTCCTTATTGTGTCTCATCAGCATGATTGTTTACTAAGTTCCAATCAGTTTCACCTCTGCAAACCTATTGACAGCACTAGGACTGGAAAGGTGTTTCTGAGCATAATTTAGCCTTTCTTAGTGGTGCTTAGAAGAACACAGCCTTCTCTCAGCTGAGGTTTGCAGAAGTACTAGTCAGGAACTAAACTTCATTTTTCCCTAGTAGTGACAACACATGAGATGATAACTATGTGTTTCTTATGTTGCTGTTTGTACAGAGGCACGTTGTCAAACAGGGCTGCCCTCTAAAGTCTAATCTGAAAAACTTTCATAGTGAACTACTTCAATTTCTGTGTGTCTCACTCAGAAGGGTGAAAAACCAGGTGGTCTGAACCTGGATGTCTAAGGAGGCTGTGGGCTTTTTTCATCTGATGTTTAGTTGATTGACCCCTTCTTCCTGTTGTGTTTTGCCCCCTTAATGAACACTTTAAGCAGGCTGCCCCTGCTGAGCAGATGACTCAAGCCAGAGAATGTGTTAATTTGGCCAGAGGAGTGTTACTAAAATTTGATGATTCTCTAATCCACCTACTTTCAGTTAAACCTGAAGAAAGTTGGATTTGAAAGCTCCTGCCTCTGTTGAAGAATTCAATCATGGATTTAAAATGCTGAGCAGTGCTAGCCCCAAGGATTCAGAAATCCTGGGTCAGACTTCCCCAAATCATAAGACTGGCTTGAGAATCATGAGAGTTTAAAAACAATAAATGCTGAGTTCTTTTCATGGGAGAGTCTAATAGAATCCCAGGCCTCCCAGAGCTTGAGCTTTAAGGAAAGCCCCAAGGCAACGAGACTTGGGATAAAATCATAAATTGGCTGCACTGGACAGTTGGCCAGTAAATTCCTTGGCCTAGCTGGAGTCTCCTTGGAGTTTCAAAAGGCCACACCCTGCTCCAGTGCTGAATCTTTGACAAGCCAAAATAGGCAGGATTTTCCCTGCAGCTATGAGCCCAGCTCCCTTCCACGGCTTCCAAAAGCGGAACGGGGGTGAAAACCTGAATGGGAGCATAGCCTGGAGGTAAGTGATTATAAGTCACTTTGATCTGTGGGCTTCCACCCTGCTCAGCACGGACAAAAGCTGTTCTTTCCTCTGCTTCCCAACTCTGCAGCGTCCTGCTGCCGTCCTCTCCCAGTGCCTCCAGCTCAGGCCCTCTTATTCCTTGGTCCCCCTCATCTTGTGGAATGGGGTTGCTCCTCTGTGCCAGGTGCTAGCAGGAAAAGTAACCAAGAGGCTGCGGTGCTTTAGAAATGCCTCCTGTGAGTCGCCTTTTCCTGTCATTGCTCTCCAGGTCAGACTTGCTACTGGGGATTGGGAGAGTATTCAAAAGTGTTTGCCCTGCAAACAGCAGCTCTTGTGCACCGTGATCGCACTATTGTGTACAGGGCTGGGCCAGGGTTTGCAGGAGGATTCTTTGGGACACTTTTAATCTTCAATATCATGCAGCTGGGGTGGAGACTGTGATCTCTGGGCCATTACTGGCCTCTTGCTGTAGGTGAGGCAGCATCCAGCTGCTTCTCCTGAGGTCTGTGAAAAGCCACTAATATAGTCAAGGTTTTTTCAAGGCCCTGTTCTCCATATAAGCAGGTGGGGGAAGGCGAGGCCGTTTTGTCTGCTTATGTATAGCCCTTTACACACTCTAAGCTTCACAACGGGCACCCTGTGCTATAGGGAAATATTATTCCCATTTTACAGGTGGGAAAACGAAGGCAGAGAGGGGAAGTGGCTTGACTAAGGCCGCAGAGGGAAGTGTCACAGCTGGGATTAACATTCAGGAGTCACTGCTCAGTCTTGGGTAATCAAGCTGCCTCTCATGCTGTGCTGCTTAACGAAACAGCCGCCTCACCTGCTAGGAGGAAGTGTCTAGAGCAGTGGTTCTCAAACTGTGGGTGGGGACCCCAAAGTGGGGCTGAAACTGAAGCCTGAGGGGCTCAGGTTACAGGCCCCTGCCTGGGGCTGCAACCCTTGAGCTTTGGCTCCGTCCTCCCCCACTCGGGGTGATGGGGCTTGGGTGGGCTCAGTCCCCCCTCCTGGGGTCATGTGGTAATTTTTGTTGTCAGAAAGGGGTCGCGGTGTGGTGACATTTGAGACCCCCTGGTCTAGAGCATGGTTAATTCCCTCCCACGGCTGCAAGCTGGGCTCCCCTTTCATGGCGCTCAAAGCCCTGGCTGTCACGGGGATCCTGACAGTTTCAGGGATCTCCATAAAGAAATGGCTGGAGAGTTAGACTAGCAGGGACACCTCGACTAGGGCTTCAGAATCAAGAGCCAGATTTCCTGTCCCCACTGGGGTATTTGGAGCTCCAACCCCCCTCGCTGATAACCCTGTTCTTCTGGCCCGTAGCTGGGGTGGACACTGCTAACTCCCACCCATACTAGTATAAAGGTCAGAGCCAGGCATACTGTGCAGGGCATCAGAGATGCTACTTTGAAAACATTCACATTCCATGCGAGATGCAGAGCCGTGGACAATGGGTCGGCACGTGGGGAACTGTACCTTTAAGGGGCTCTGGCAAGAGCCGGTTGGACATGATTGTTGTGAGCTTCCCATGAACATTAAGCGATGCTGGCTGTTTAGGACGCAGACCATGACCGGAGTGGAGCGCTCTCTGCTCCCATGGCTCAGAGCGATCACTGAACACCACAGCATTCCCTGATCTGCTTTTCCTCGGAGGAGGGAGCAGACCCAGCAATGGTGGGATGTGTCCAGCTGCCTCCGACGCTGCTTGTGGGTGAGTATTCTGATCACCCAGCATCCTTGCACCTTCCATAAGCGAGGCTTGTCTGGTCTAGCTTTGCTGGCAGGCTCAGCCCTCCCCCATCTCCCCAGCCCCGCAGCAGTAACAAAAGGAGCGCTGAGGTGAGGAATGGAGGGTCAGAGAAACTGGAGGGGGAGAGAGCAGCGGATCACGGAGTCCCTACCACTGCCGGCCCCCAGAGCTGACGACCATCTCAGGAATCAGATGCAGTGTAGCAATGAGAGGATTGCTCCGATGTACAGAATTTAGAGCAATGGAGCCAACAGGATAACCAAACAGTCTGTGTATACATCCACGCCAGTGGCCTGACAGGTGACCAAGGCCCAGGCAATGAAGTGCGCGTTCACACACAAATGTCTTTTGGATGAGACCTTACAAAGCCAATTCTCACCTCCAATACACTATAGAGACACTAAATGCATTAGCCCCCCTTTCCCCTCGGAGGAGTGTGATTATCCCTAGTTTACTGTTGGGGAAACTGGCACAGAGGGTAATTGATGTGCGTGAAGTCAAAATGCAGATCGGTGATGGCGTCAGGCTCGGTGTCCCATTCCAAGGCCCTTACCCTCCCTGCTGGGCAACCCGCTTTAGTTGGTGCAGACAGCCTGTAGAAGTGGAAGCGTGATCTTGTGGCTAAAGCCCTGGGCTGGGACTCGAGATCTAGCTCCAAATCTTGACTCTGCTGCAGTATCCTTGGGCGACCTTGGGCAGTCACTTAATCGCTCTCTGCCTCAGTTTCCCTTCTGTGAACTCGGATGATATTTCACTTCTCCCACTTGTATCTATTTAGTTGACAAGACGCCTTGCTAGGGGGCAGGGACTGTCTTGCACTATATGTGTGTGCAGCACCTAACACAAGAGGACCCTGACCTTGGTTAGGGCTTCTAAATTCTACTGTGATATAAGCCCTCGACAGCTGCAGGCCCCCTATGTCCCTGTCCCATACTGTCCGCTTGCCCGCTCATGCCAGTGGCAGAGCAAATTAATGCTAGCAAGGTTGGAGGGACCAAATGCTGATTTTCATTTTGCTTGTCCAGCCCCACTGGAGCAAAGGCAGCTGAGTGGGCGTAACTGAGAACAGAGCAGGGACTGGATCCGATGCTTCCATTGTGTGGCTTGGCAATGGCCAGAGCACGTGGGGAGGGGCGGGGAGAGGAGAGAAGTGTTGTACCAGCTGCAGCTCTGCGTTCCAGCCTCCTGTTGTTGCATTCGGAAAAGCTCTGGCCTCCCAGTTCCTGCAGGTCAGCGCCCGCTAGTGAACCTGTAACTGTACACGAAGCTTTCTGAGGCCAAGGCCGTTGCCAGCTCAGGCTGCCTGTTATTAAAAACAGCCAAGGACTAATACACTAAAGCAGGTTTAAAAGGCAGCAGGGAACAGGCCAGCGAGCCAGGCTAGCAAGACGTACACAAACTACGCTCTTAAGTCCCGGGTTGGTGCCCTAACCAGTGGACCTTCTTTCCTCTCAAACAGCTGCTCCTGAGCTTGCCCTTGGAGCTGGAGGATTGGAGACGAGGACTCCAGAAAGACCAAGAGTCTGAAATCTGAGCTACTGAAAGGGGTTGTACGAGATGTTTTTATTAAAGCCTCATCAGGTCTCCCAGAACGCTAGGGAGGAAGATCATTGCTAAAGATTCAACCGCTTTGTCCTCCCATGTAAGAGCTGAGAAAGGTCCCACTCCAGTTCCCTGAGTCTTCCAGAAAGTGCTTCAGCAAAACGAGAGACTTGCAATTCCTGGCGTTGCTGAGGTCTGAAGACCTGCCCTTGGCACGTACCGAGTTCACATCTGGGCACAAGTCTAGAATAACGTTGCAGTTCCCTTGGAAGATGCTTCCCCTCTCCCCCGGAAGGGTCAATGCCCCTGGGACACAAGACTCGAAAACTGGTGCTGGGTTCTGTGATTTACACCCCCCAGGACTAGCGTGAGTGAACCTAGCTCAGTGCATTCATTGCAGATGAACCCCCCACCCCCCAGTGGCGAGGGCTATGCAGCCGCTCTCTTTCTGTATCTGTTTCTATACCAGGTGTTCGTAATGTTGTGCCCCTGAGTGGGTTGTTGGCAGCGGGAATTAAACCTGGAACTTCTGGTTCTTGCAGCATGAGCCTCTGTTGCCTGAGCTAGAAGACCCAGCTCTGTTCCAAGGCTTGTCAACGTCCAGGTGTCCCAGACACCCCCCGGAGGAGTGGGTGGGTGGTATGGGCTCCCCTCCTCACCCTGGTGTCTCAGCACTTCCAGAGTCCTGCCGCACAGCTCCAGTGGGACGGCTCTTTCACACAGCAGTGTGCAGCTGATGTCTGTGGCCATCACTTGGCTTTGCAGAGGGAGAGGGTTCTGATTAGCATGCCAATCGTGAGAGCAAGTACAATGCATCCCCATCGTTAGTAAGAATGTGAGGTCCTGGCTAGCCGGGCATTCCAGGAACCCAGCACGACTTTCCTTATCATTGAATGGCTGTGGTCTTCTCTGACCATAATTTCCCTTTGCAGGGCAATGACCGCGAATACCTCCGTACCAGAGGCTATTCACTTTTTCAACTCAGGATATCTTTACAGAAAAACAAGCAGACTAGATTCCCTTTGGGCCTGCACCACCTTTGACATCCGAGACACAGGAATTCCCCTAAAGGAAATTCTGTTCCATTTACAAACTCCAGCAAGGAAAATCCGGACCGATCAAAAGGACCAGGATTCAAAAAGTTAGCACCAGAAGCGTGAGAGATCTGCCGTTTGGGAAGAGAAGTGAAACTGACCCCCTCACTCCCCAGTAGGCGTACTAGGTTCTAGCCGTGGTAATGACATTGATTCCTTCAGTGTCACTGGGACAAAATGTCTTTCACTGCATTGCGTGCTCCATAGCGCACTATTGTATGCTAAGTGAAGTCATTCCTGGATGTTATAGGCATGTGCCATATGGACTTAGGTCCCTGGCTTTTGGCACTTAAATCCAAAAACTTTTGGTCTCAGTAACTTGCCCCAAGTCACTGTCCCAGCCAGTGAATAGAGCTCAGGAGTGCTTGGCTCCCAGTCCTGTGCTCAAACCTGTAGATCACCTCTCTCTGTTATTGTTGTGGTTAATCTGAGCTGTTATTAGGGTGACCAGATGTCCTGATTTTATAGTGACAGTCCCAATTTTTGGGTCTTTTTCTTATATAGGCTCCTATTACCCCTCCCCCCCATGCTGATTTTTTTCACACTTGCTCTCTGGTCACCCTAACTGCTGTGCTAATCCTCCCAACGCCAGAGACTAATTATCATTCCCGTTTTAGAGATAGGAACACAGAGGCACAAAGAGATGTGCCCAAACCATGCAGTGAGTCGTCGACAGAGCTGGAACTCGAATTCAGTAGCATATAACACTAGGGTGAGTAGACAGCATGTGTGAAAAATCGGACGGGGTGTGTGTAGTGGGGGGTGTAATAGGAGCCTATATAAGAAAAAGCCCCAAATACCACCCTATATGACACTCCGATTCAAGGGTTTTGTTCAATCGTCCAGAGAATGCTGCCTCCCATGAAGAGTGTGACCAAACTGCATTTCAGCATAAGTGCACCATGTGATGTGGAGGGGGTGATGGGGCAGGGGGCACCGGTGAAGGGGAGGCCTTTTGAATCCAGATTGTACTTGAAAAGCGCTTAGGATGGAGGGTGCTACCTGAGGACAAAGCCAACTCATAGCTGTAAAATAAGGATTCTCTCTCTTCTAAGGGCAAACTGTAAAGAGATGATGGATAAACCTCTAAACTATCCCCCTGAATGCTTGTCCACAGGGCTGATCCAGGTCTCATACCAGCATAACTCCACTGGCTGCAGGGTGTTATTCTGGATTTACAGCAGTCTTGGGGAAAGAATTCAGCTTGTCTAAACCTACTGCCTCCTCTGGGCTAAAGGCAGAGCGGTGGCTCTGTGAGGGTTAAGGAAGCCATAGGAAGATCAGGAAATGTGTTGACTGGGATAAGTAAGGGAAGTGGCTCATGTCCTGTCTAGAAAGAGCTGTGTTTGGGGGGAAAGGAGCTGGCGCTGCAGCAAGGACTCGGTCAGCCAGTCCTTCCTTGGGATCATCCGCCTAGAGAATGATGGCTGGGCTCTTCGTGATCCCGCTAGCGCTTATCAGCGCGGCAGTGGCTTGTACGTTTGAGGAGTCGTCCTTGAACCTCACTGGGATCGTCTGCAGAATGACCAAGCCAGCGGCATTAGTGTGTAAGTCTCTGCTTTTTTGGGCTATATTCGCCCCGGGGAAGGCAGGCGGCGGGCACCGCAGGCAGCTACGAGTACATCAGTGCTGCTCCGTCCCTGTTTCCCCAACTAGCTGTATTTATAGTTAAGCCTTTGCAATCAGCCTGTGGGACCGTACTATTAAGTATCCCATTGAAATGGGACGTGCTATGCTGTACCAGACTGCTGGTCCAATGAGGCAGCAGTAGCCTCCCGCATTAGCCAATGACTGATGCTTCAGAGTCAATTGTGCGATGCTGTCCTTTGGGAGCAAATTCCTTCCTGACCACTCTGCCAACCAGTCCGTGCCCTGAAGCAATAGATTTATTTGTCATTTTATATCAGTGGTTCTCAAACTTTTGTATCGGTGACCCCTTTCACACAGCAAGCCTCCGAGTGTGATTTCCCCCCCACTCCACTTATGAATTAAAAACTTTTTTTATATATTTAACACCATTATAATTGCTGGAGGCAAAGCAGGGCTTGGAGTGGAAGCTGACAGCTCATGACTGCCTGCCCCCATAATAACCTCATGACCCCCTGAGGGGTCCTGACCCCCAGTTGGAGAAACCCTGTTTTATATCTATACTCACACCATTTAATGACCATTATAAACTTAGCTTTCATAGCTACAGCTGTTGTTGGGGGCCATGAAATTATCCAGACCTTTTTAAAAAACCACATTAGTAACAGTAATTGATGTGGGGACGTATGGTCTAGTGGTTAAAGCAGCAGAGTGAGAGTCAGGTGGCCTGTGTTTGATTCCAAGCTCTGCCATGCACCAAAGGCAAATCACCTAACGTCTCCGTGCCTCAGTTTCTCAGTGGGGGGAGCAACATTTCTTTGTTGCATTAGCGGTTTTTCTAAAGGGGTTTGAGATCCTCAGATGAAAGGTGCTAGTACTTAATTTTAAATACTCCAGCCTTAGTAATGAAGGGGAGAGTGAAAACTAATCAGTCTGTTCTTGGTTCCCTGTTCCATAATACAAGCATAAGAAGACAGATGATGAATTTGATGGCTGGTATATTTAGAAGCAAGAGAAGGAAATAGTACTTTATGCCACTTAAATTCTGCCTGAGACACACTCTGTGGCTAGAATTTGAAAGGGGATAGGCAATGTTATGGCTGTTAATAACATTATGTAGCTGTGCAGGCCATGATCATGACCCTAGTAATTTCACCTCATTCTCCAGGGTATACCGAGATCAACTGCAAGAGTCAGGAACGATTGTTTAGCCTCGTGTGCAGAGCTGCATACCTGGCTAGGTGCATTAGGCTGTTTGGTTACCTGCCACAGAGGAAGGATCAAATGATCTTGGCCATGCTGTCGTGGGACAACCAGACATGATGGACCAATGGTCTCATCTGCTGTGGAAACTCTTCTGTCCTTTTGCATTGTGTTTGGTGGTTGGCAACGACCTTATAGCAAAGCACTGGAACTCAGGAGTGAGATCTCAGGAGTGAGATTCATCGCTCTGAGCTCGGTTGATTAGATTTGTGCTGGATGGGGAGGATCATTAAACTCTCTTCATGACCTGGTCTCATTGTGAAATCTGGGCTGGAGGCCCTGGGAGCACGGTCAGACACAGGGAGGTTCTATCCCTCTGACCTTCCCCTGCGCAACACGCTCAAGTCAGCATTTTACCATGAAGCTAATGGGAGCTGATGCCTGCATGGATGGGTGCCAGGGGCCAAGCAAAACTGCATGGCTTTTAATGCTATTAACAAGAGGCGCTGATCTGATTTTGAAACGCAGCTGAATTGTGCTTTATCGTTTGTCTTCTCCCTTTGTTCTGCTTGCAGTGAACCAGCAAACAGCTCAGGTAATCCAAGCAGCATTCAGACATGCCACCTACCCCGATATCAGTGGGGAAAAGTCCATGGCATTTCTTGGCAAAGTGGCCTACGGGTTAACGAAGTAAGTACGACTGCGCTTTCTAAACTCCCTTTTGTGCCATGAAATGCAGCAGGCCTATGGATAAGGCCCTGGATGTGCCTGGGAAGAAGGTTTGAAGGGGAGATTCAAATATGCTCCGTCTGAAATCATGGATGGGAGAATGAGGCCCCCTTCTGCTCCTTTCCATGTGCAAGTATTTGGCCTCTGCCATTGGATAAGTTACTTACAGCTCGAGATCTAACAACCTACCAGGGCTGTTTGTGAGCTGTTTCACTTACATCATTGGCAGAGAGCGAAGAGAATGGGGGAAGGTGTCCCAAGGTTCAGGTGACTGAAATGACTCAGGAGGGTGACTGAACTCATTGACTGACATGTGGCACTGTTTAAACAGCTGGCCAACCCCCACGTGGCGTCCGCTGCCTGCAGATCTGCATATAGCAATTCAGTAACTGCACCACGGACTGCGTCTGCTCTGGGGGCTTGGAGAACAGGTGGGTTTCAAAGCACTGCCCACGTCCCCAGACTCTAAGTCACGCAGTTCACGGGAGAATCTGAACTTTCCCAAAGTACGTCGGGCCAGGGCCCATCTCTAGTAATTAACTGTCGCCCACCTAAATGTCCTGTGCTGCTTGAACTGGTGCTGGATTCTTTGCTACGTGGTGGTGCAGTGTTTCTGTGCGGAGCTACTTGTGTAGCGCTGTGTCCCTGGGTGGATTGACCCTGCCACCTCTGTGTCTTAAAGCATTGGCCTCTGCAGGTACAGCTATACAGCAAGCAGGTGGCAAGAAACAAACAAACCCACCCACAGCAGCAAGTCTCAGAGTGTGGATCAGCTGATTTGGGCTCATGCTGCAGGGCTAGAAAATAACCATACAGACATTCAACCTTGGGCTGGAGCCAGGGCTCTGAAACCTGGCAGGGCTCTCAAGTTCCAGCCCTAGCTCAAACGTCTACATCAGGGGTTGGCAACCTTTCAGAAGTGCTGTGCCGAGTCTTCATTTATTCACTCTGATTTAAGGTTTGGCGTGCCAGTCATACATTTTAATGTTTTTAGAAGGTCTCTTTCTATAAGTCTATATTATATAACTAAACTATTGTTGTATGTAAAGTAAATAAGGTTTTAAAAATGTTTAAGAAGCTTCATTTAAAATGCAGAGCCCCCCAGACTAGTGGTCAGGACCCAGGCAGTGTGAGTGCCACTGAAAATCAGCTTGTGTGCTGCCTTTGGCACCTGTGCCATAGGTTGCCTACCCCTGATCTACATGCTGTTTTCAGCCCCAACGCGGTGACCTGGGGCTCTGAGGCACTGCTATGGGGTGGTTGCTGTGTAGGGCTGACTGATTGAGCTAAATGACTCAGCTATATCAGCCAACAGTGTATCAGGTTTATCGCTAAATGTGGCCTAGCCACCACCAGAGGATGCCAGAGGGCCACCCATGGGCACGGGTTACACTTTCAAGGGTGGATAAGGCAATTCCTGCTTATAGTGGGGTGCTGAGTGTGTAACCACTTTGGGATGAAAGATGCTGTGTTTGATTATGTTAACTTGTCATTAGCGATCATTCATACAAGTCAGCCAAAGCAGCTGTAAGAACACAAGACTATATATTATTTTTTATTACTCACACGACCAAGAAGAAATGCAATGCAACAAAGCAACTTTATGTCGCGTCTCTCCTAGAAATTGTCCCAGCGAATGTACAGAGTTCAGTACAATTACAAGGTTAGCAAGAAACAATAACCGAGAGAGCGCCAACGGAGAAAAGAGACACATTCAGATCCCGCCGGGCATTCTGAATGTATCCACCCTTTTCGTTTTCTTCTTTAGCATACAGATCAACGACTTGTCCATAGAAAACAGTGAGGTCGATTTTAAGGAAGACGATGCCATAGACATTGCAATTCAGAATGTGACAGCATCCTTCAAAGGGACCCTGAGTTATGGCTACACCGGGGCTTGGTTGTAAGTATGTAGGAACCCAGGAACTGCCAGACTGGATCAGTCCCAGGTCCATTTAATCCAGTAGCATGTCTCTGCCAGAAGTACGAAGCCCAGCAGTGGACAGATGTGGGGAAATCTGCCCCCACATGCTGGTCTCTAATAGTTAGTGATTGTGCTTCAAAGTTTAATATCTTTCCCAACATTATTATTATGTATCATTATTCATTATAACTGGATATTCTTGACATCCAGATAAATCTCCAATCCCTTTTGGAATTGTGCTAAGTTTTAGTCCCTAACAACTTCATGTGGCAGTGAGTTCCACCATCTAATTATGTGTCATGTGCAAAAGTATTACCATCTCCTGGTTTTGAATCTTGATCTTGTGTTATGAGACAAGAACAACAATAATCCCCAACCTGCCTTGTTTGTCCCACTCATTATTGTATAGCCATGTATCCTATCCCCTTTATTTGTCTCCTTTCTAAGGTAAACAAGCCCAGACTTTTCCTAAAGGATTCTCAAAACATCCTGAATCCATTTAATCCTAGTTGGCAATGAGAAGCTGCAGGTGGAGGGAGGGTGGGGGAGGTGAGAGAGCTTCACAGACAAGGGGGGGGGCAGGTCTGTGCTCTGAATAGTACATTAGTGTGGTGGTTCTATTCAGGGCCAGTGCAAGGAAGTTTCACGCCCTAGGGGAAACTTCCACCTTGCGCCCCCCTAGCCCTGCAGCAGCTCCCTGCCCCCCTGCCCGCCCTCAGGTGCCCCCCCCCCACAGCAGCAGCTCCCCGCCCCCCGTGGAAGCTCCCTGGCCCTGGGAGCCCTGCGGTACCTCCCCACGCTAGCTCACCTCTGCTTCACGTCCTCTCCGAGCACACTGTCCTGCTCTAATTCTCCTCCCAGGCTTGCGGCGCCAAACAGCTGATTGGCGCTGCAAGCCTGGGAGGTGGGAGAAGCAAAGCAGTGACTGTGCGGTGGAACCCCCGGGCTGCCAGCGGCGTGCTGACCCAGAGGAACCCCTGGGCTGCTGGCTGCCGGCTGCTGGCGGCGCACTGACCCAGGGGAACCCCTGGGCTGCCGGCAGCAGCTCAGACTCCCTCTCCCTCCCAGGGCAGCGGCCGCTCAAACACTTAAAAAAAAAATTGGGGGTGCCGCTTTTTGGTGCCCCCCAAATCTTGGCACCCGAGGCAACCGCCTAGTCCGCCTAAATGGTAGCACCGGCCCTGGTTCTAGTCTTGATGTGACATCAACTAGCAATTTGCAGTGCAAAGAAACCCAGGGAGTGAATACGAGAGAAGGACACACATTCTGAAACCTGAATTCTGGGTTATGTTTTTTTTAAAACAAGAGTTGCAATTTCCTGCCCTCTTTATTCAAGGGGGAAATGGCTAATAAAGACAGAAACAGAGCTAGTCCTATGTAGTCCATCTAATGTCTTCAAGGTGTTTAGAAGGCACCTATTGCCATTGCGGTCTATGTGCCAGCACTGGGCTTCTAGTTCTGTGACAGATATGGCTGCCGAGTGTTCTCCATTCTCTTACAGTGTGAAACTCACCCACTCCATTGATTTTGAAATCGAATCCTCAATTGATCTCCAGATCAACGCCAAACTGAGTAAGTAGCAGCACAGCCTGGAATACAGTGTCCTTACCTGCAGCTGGATTAACTTTGCTGAGCCCAAGGCACCGTTCGTTACCTCTCCTGCCATGCAGTGCGATGTGTTTTTGCTTTGAGAAGCTTATCATGGCCCTTTTGTTGCTTATCTCTAAGTCCTGGTCTACACTGAGGGGTTCGATGTAAGATACGCAACTTCAGCTACGGGAATAGCATAGCTGAAGTCGACGTATCTTACTTCGACTTGCCTCCCATCCTCACGACGCAGGATCGAAGGCTGCAGCTCCCCCCGTCGACTCTGCTACTGCTGCTCACCCTGGTGGAGTTTCAGAGTCGACGGGAGCGCGTTCAGGGATTGATGTATTGCATCTAGATGAAACGCGATATATCGATCTCTAATAAATTGATCGCTACCCGCCCATCCGGCAGGTAGTCTGGACATACCGTTAGAGTAGCAGCGAGTGGCCCCACCTGAGATCCAGGCCTCATTGGGCTGGGAGGTTACAGACAGGCAGAGAGAGGCAGTCCCTGCACTTGAAGCTAACAGTCTAACTAGGCAAGGCGGGCACAACATAGGAGAGAGGAATCCCATTTTACAGAGGGGGAACTGAGGTACAGAGAGATTAAAGGGACAGGTTATCCACTGGTGTCAATTGTTTCGATTGAGCTACGTGGATTTACATTGGTGGACAGCTGAGAATTGGGCTGGATCTCGAGGCCAAGGCCATTGCTCTATCCGCAGACCAGACCTCTTCTCTATTTTGCAGTTTAGGATAACAAAAAACCTCACAAACTCAGGGGTGAGTTGCACAAAGTTGTGTCAGTTGGGGGATTTGATCCAGGAAAGCAAAACTTCACAAAGGCACCTTCGTTTTCAGCGAGGTCCTGTTCTATAGCCTGTTTCTGAGTGAAGTATAATAGATAAAATAAAGTGACTGGCTTTATGAAAAATGAGTCAATGGCTTATCCCAGACTGGGCTTTAGATTCCTTGCTGGCTTCTGCATTCTCTCACTATTAGACCAAACGGAACCATCTATTGCTGGTGGGAGGGAGTTGGTTATTTCTTTGGCTTCGCTGCTCTAAAGACCCTTGGGTGCAATAACAGCATGATGCATGTGACAACAGTGTGTCATATTTGCAGAGCCCTGCCTGAGCCGATTATCCCTTGCAGCACATCATTTATCCACAGGAAAAGCAAGGCAGAGCGAGGGGAAGGGAACTTGACCAAGGTATTGCAGCCAGTCAGTGCAGAACTAGAAGCCAGAAGTTCTTGGTGAAACTGCCTGTCGGTCGTCTCAGTCATCAGAGGAATGACAGGAGCCTTTTGCATGCAGTGGTTTGCAAGCTAACTGCAGTGCAGCCAGCATTGCAGAGTGCATGGAATGAATGATTTGCAAACCTTTTCCCCACAGTGCATTGGTTTGGGCTGGGAGGCTGGGGGAAGAAGTATGTTAAAAAATCACGTTCCATGAAGAAAATGTCTGGTGGAGGAAACACCTTTTTTTGGTTGTGGTGGGGAGTCGCAAATAATGTTACATGGGAGTTGCTTTGAAGTCAGAGAGGAGCGAGATCCTGGCAGAAAGTGGCAGAGTCGTTTAGATTTGCTAGTTCTCTTGCAGAGGAAGCCAGGTGCTCCAGCTCTCAAAGCACTGCCTGACAATGGGCAGGCGTTCACCCCATGGTACAGAGGGGCAAACAGGCACATAGACATGAAGTGACTTGAGTTAGTGGGCAGAGTTGAAACACAGGTAACATTTTCAAAAGCATCCAAGTGATTTAGGTGCCTAAGTCCCACTGACTTTTAATACCACTTCATGGATATCTACTCTACGAGCGCTACAGCAGTGTAGCTACAGCGCTTCTGCTCCGTTCCTGTAATGTAGCCACTTGCTCTGATGATGGGAGGGGTTCTCCTGTTGTTAATCCACCTGCGGGAGAGGCAATAGCTTGGCTGACAGAAGAATTCTTCTGTTGATCTAGCAGCGTCTACGCCAGGGCTTAGATCGGCTTAACTAGGGGCATGAATTTTTCAGGCACTTGAGCAACGTAGCTAGGTCAATCCAACTTTTAGTTGTAGACCAGACCAGACATCAGACTCCTAAGTGCCTTTGTTCCCTTTGGAAAATGAGACTCAGGTTGTGAAGCCAGCTTGGGATTGCAGCCCTGAGCAGAGCCAGGGCCGCCCAGAGGATTCAGGGGGCCTGGGGTTTTCGGCAGCGGAGGGGCCCCACTTCAGCGATAATTCTGCAGCGGGGGGGTCCTTCTGCTCCTGGACCCGCCGCCAAAGTGCCCCAAAGGCCCATGGTGGGGGGGCCCCGCTGCTGAAGACCCGGAGCAGAAGAAGCTCTGAGGGCCCAGGCCCATGAGAGTTTTCCAGGGCCCCTGGAGCGAGTGAAGGACCCCACTCCAGGGGCCCTGAAAAACTCTCATGGGGGCTCCTGCGGGGCCCGGAGCCTGGGGCAAATTGCCCCTCTTGCCTCTCGCCCCCCACCCCCCTCCCCCTGGGAGGCCCTGAGCAGAGCAATGCGTCTGAAATACCTTTGAAAATCTGGGCCCGGGATGCTTTTGAAAATTTGACCCCCAGTGCTCTCATTTCCTGGTTCCCGCCTCCCTGTCTTAACCCCAAATAAGTCCACCATAAACCTACTGAGCTTGGTACACATGCAATGTTTGCCCCTTTGTAGCCTCAGACCCTACGTTCTTCCACGCCTCAGTATGGTGCAGTTAAAAGATCCATTTCCCTCTAGTCACCCGGGGTCTCTGATTCCCCCTGTTTTCTCCTGTACTCTCTCCAGCTAGCACAGGCGCCCTTTTTATTTCGCTTGTCAGCTGCACGGGGTTTATAATCCACATTTGTTTTTTGTGCTGTGCAGCGTGTGCAAAGGGCTGGGTGGCGGCCGATACCTCGGATTGTTACCTGATCTTCCATAAGCTGACGCTCCATCTCCAGGGAGACAAACAGTGAGTTCCTCTTCAAGCAATGCATCATTGTGCACATGGCAGCTTGCCCGGCCCATCACTACGGTCCCCACGGGCTTTCGATCCCATTGGGCGCCCCTCACATTTCTGTAACGATATTTCTTCTCCGCAGGCCAGGGTGGCTGAAACAGCTCTTCACAGACTTCATTTCCTTTACCTTGAAGCTCGTTCTAAAAGGCCAGGTAAGAAACTCAAATGACTAGATGACAGAAAAGCAGAGGCTGCGTCTTATGTCTACAAAGTGCCCTATAAGCCTCTGGGCTGATCCTGCAAAGATGTAGCCACCTACTTAACTTTATGCACTCTGAGGAGTCCCAGTGAAACTTAGAAGCTGGTCTGGGGGCTAAGTGGAGTACTCTGGACCTGGGCTGCCAGGAATATAGGGCTGAGTCTCAGTTCTAGACCCTGGTATCCTGGGACAGCAGGGTTTTAGCAATAAGCTGACAGACATGGAGCATCCTGCCTTGCTTAGCAGCAACCTCTTAGTGCTAGTATCCAAAGAGAGGGTAATGTCAGACGCTTGAGGGTCACATTTAAAAAGCAGGAGGCTGATGTTAATCTTCCAGTGGTGTAAATCAGGCGTGACTCCAGTGGTGTTACACCAGTGCAAAACTGGCATGAGCGAGATCGCACCGAGGCCTCGGAGGCTGCAAGACTTGGGTCTGGACACATGGCAACGCCAGGGTTTTTTTGGCCCACACGAATGCATTCCATTTTTTTCCTTTCCTCTTGTAGGTGTGTAATGAAATTAACTCTCTGGCTCAGCTGCTGGCAGATTTTATACAGGACAGAGCAGGTAAGTGTTGTGCCCATTTTCTCTTCCCTGTTTTCCTCCTTTCTTAGACGCAATCCACTAAGGCTGAGCTAGACCCAATGGAGACAATGACCTGTTCCTGTGAAACGGGGATCGAGACATGGCCATGGTAGGGGAAGCCGCACCAAAAGTGCACTAATTGGAATCCCTCCCTGTGCAGTGCGGGGGTTGGGGAAAGAAACTACGCAGGCTGGAGATTGAGGGTCCATCTACCCTGCAGTCATGGGGCGGGACTTCCACTTGTGTGGGGTGGATATACTCAAGCTAGCTTTTATCCAGCTAGGGGTCAGTGTGGCCTGTGCAAGCCATTCCGGGCCCCTGGGCAATTACTCAGGGCTAGTCTACACTTGGAAAGCTACAGAGCCATGGTGGCACTTCGGTTTAGCTACTTACTAAAGTGACATGAGAGCTTCTCCCCTCACTGTAGTTAACCCACCTCTCTGAGAAATGGTAGATAGGTTGATGGAGGAATGATACCTAGTACTGGGTAGGTCGGCTTAATGGCGTTGCTGGGGGTGGGGGATTTTTCACACTCCTGAGCGATGTAGCTGGCCTTAGGTGACCTAACATCTAGGTGTACACCTGGCTTCAGGCAGGTAGTACCCGAGTTAGCTAGATCAAAGCTAACTTGGGCATGTCTACAGTGGTTTCAGAGTCGATCTGCTCTGAGTTAAAACAGGAGGAGGGAGTGTTGTAGAGATTCCAAAGAGATGCTCAAGTCCATCGGGTAAGTAAGATTTCATTAGAAGTGCCTGCGTGAGACTTGGGGCTGGACTTTTTCAAAGGCCTGCAAACTACTTCAGAGCACAAATCCCAGTGGAAGTCAGTAGGGCCCGTTCACCTACGTCACTTCCCCAGAAGTGACCTCTCAGACTGTAGGCAGAAGGGCAAACTGTCCAGGCTGTCCGGTGCCTCAGAGATCCCATGAACGTAAGCCCAGCATGAGCCTCTCTTCAGTTGTCCTCATTTTCACACAACGGGCCCCACGCCCATTACACTGTTCTTTAACAACCAGGATTTTCCCAGCAGACCTTGCTCCTTTTTTCACCAGGGCCATTTTGCATGAGAAAGGACAGTTTCTCACGTTGGTGAATAGGAGGACGAGTCATGCGTGGAGACAAACAGGACTGATGCCTCTGAAACACACTCCAGCTTTTGACATGCTGGGAACCATGTCTGGAAACACACCAGAGTGTGATTTTTGTGGTGGGGGGAGACAGAGGAAAAAAGTCAGGGCGTCATGACTGGGTGATTTGCTGAATGTGAGGAAAATGGAGTTTTGTACCAGTGTTGTCAATAGTGGGATTCTTTTTGCACCGTTCTCCTAGCCAGTCCTATTACTGGGCCACTTTAGTGCTGTCTGAGATACTGACCCAGGTCCTGCCCCATGGACTTGCTACATCTTCTTTCAAGTGGGCCAACATTGCCATTAAACGCTGGCACTTAACGGCGGTGCCATGAGAGCAGCCATGGAACGGCATCAGCAAAGCCATAAGAACCAGCTCACAGTTGTCTGTACACTGAACTGATGTGGCATGTGTGGGCATCACCATCAGAACGTTCCCCCCAGACTGCCCTCGCTTGAAATCACTTCTGGGCTTCCGGCACCTGAAAGTGCCTTAGAGGTTTGTCATTCTGAGAACCAAACAGAAATTGACAAATGAAATGTTCATTGCAGCCATTGAAAATGACATCCCAGTTTGCCAGGGGCTCCTCCCTTAAGATGAAATATTGACCACAGCTCCAGGCAGGTTTAAAAGCTTTAGGTGCCGTCCTGTAGGAAAATATTTGCCAAGGGGGAAAAAATACTCAATAGAACTTGTGTTCCTGAGTCACGTAAATGTGCTTGAAAATCTCACCCTTCCTGGTTGGCCTACATGCTCAGACACCACAGGGATGGATAAATAATATTTATTAGATTAGTTAGATAGTGAGTGACCTTAAACTAAAGTATGAAGCCTGAGAGACTGAAGCCATTCATATCCATCTATCTAAAGTTTTTCTATTGCACCTGTCACTTTGGAATGCAAGGATTGAGAATTATTTAGCCTTGTTTTACAACTGGGGAAACTGAGGCACAGAAGATCTGTGGCAGAGATACTAATAGAACCCAGGTGTACTGACTCCTAGTGCTGTGCTATATTATCGTCCTCTAGTCTGCAGGAGTTAATCTGTTAGTGTTCTAAATGGACTTCGTATATTCTGGCCTTGATCATGTGAAATTGCACAGTCAGTAAAATGAGTGGTTTTTTCTATCTTTCTGCAGCAAATTTCCTCCAGGATGGGCCTATAGGAGTAGATATTTCACTGGCATCGTTTCCGGTAATAAAGGCAAACTACATGGAATCGCATCATAAGGTAAAGTAATTTTTTTTGGCGGGGGGACAAATAAGTGTGGGGGCATTTCATACTAATTTTGGCCTGCTTTGTGCAGGGGGTCGGACTAGATGATCACATTGGTCCCTTCTGACCCTAGAATCTATGAATCTATGAATTTCTTCCTAGTACCACTCCTGGAGTGGAGATGGCTAGAAGGCAGAGATGTCTAACCGTTAGAGCAAGGGTTAAGGAAGGAAGACTCCAGAGCTCTCCTGCTGGTTCTGATTCATTATATAATTGAAGTCACTTGGAATACCAGGGTTGGAAGGGACCTCAGGAGGTCATTTAGTCCAACCACCTGCTTAAAGCAGGACCTATCCCCAGACAGATTTTTGCCCCAGATCCCTAAGTGGCCCCTTTAAGGACTGAACTCACAACGCTGGGTTTGGCAGGCCAATGCTCTAACCACTGAGCTATCCCTCCCCCCTGACTGATTCTTTGCCTCAGTTTCCCCACCTGTGAAACAGCGATGATAAATCCCCTCTCCCTAGGGTGCAGTGAGCTATAAGAACCCCAGATTAAAGGCATTCTAGAAGGACAGAGTATCTTTTTTTCAGGACTAGTGTTTTAGAAGGCAAGCGATGGAAAGATTTGCAGACTGGCTCTTATTTGATCCGGGCTGGCTCTCACCTGTCCTTACTGGGAACACTGTTGACAAGGGACATACAAAGTGACGCTCGGATTCATTTAAAGCAACTCAAACCCTCAGGAATTAGAAAGGTCTTCGGTAAACTCTGCACATAGGGGGGTCAGATTCTCCACGCCCCCCCCCTCCCCGAGCCAGCACCATGGTCCACCTGAACTGATCTCTCGAGGACTCCCCCAGCGCGCGGGTGAGTCTCCACATAGGATGGCTAGCTAGGCACAAGAGGGTGTGGCTGAAGCATTATTGGGCTCTTGTAGTCCCTTCCTGGCATAACAGTCCCTTGTGGTTTCAACCAGCGACTGTGATTTAGAATGATCGTTGGGCTGCTCTCATCTATGCTGAGGACAGGGCCAGCATAGACTCATCCCTAAAATCAGGGAGCTGCAACTGGCTTCTTTGCTCCACCATTCCCCTTTGGGTTTAGCTATCCACCCTCACTACAGCCTGCACGTATTGGGGGTGGCAGAGCATCTTGCCCAAGCTGCATAGTGCACCGTCTTCCATCCGTGTCTGGCTTGGCTTATCCTGTCTGGCTTTGATAAATGCAACTAGCCCTTTGTGTCGCAAACCAAGTGTGACATGGCCAGGTGAGGACAGCTGGCTAATTGGTGGTAGGGTGACCAGATGTCCTGATTTTATCGGAACTGTCCCGATATTTACTTGTTTGTCCAGCATCCCGACCGATGTTTGGTGGGGACACGAATTGTCCCGATATTTTGCCTTCTGGTGCACAGGTGGAGGGGGCTCCGCCCCTCCCTCCCCCATTGGATCCCTCCCCAAATTCCTGCCCCGGCCCCGCCTCTTCCCCAAGCACGCCGCATTCCTTCTCCTCCCCCACCAATTTTTCCTAAGCTCTGGCGGCTCTTGGTGGGTTGTTGATTTTTGTTGTCGTTGTTGTTGCTCCACTGGACCCGTCCCCCGTGCTCTGCATCCTGATATTTCACGTCTCTCATCTGGTCACCCTAATTGATGGTCACCAGCAATCCATTCTCTTTCATTTGAAGGGTCTGCTTTTGTACAAGAACTATTCAGTGGTCTTCAATGACTCCATGTTTGCTCCATCTCTGCTCTCCGAGTCCAGGATGCTATACTTCTGGTTTTCAGACCAGGTCCTGAACTCTCTGGCCTTGGCAGCTTTCCTGGATGAACGTCTGGTGTTAACGATCACAGGGGAAGAGTTAAGGGTAAGTATTACAGGGTTATTTTAACCTTTTCTCTCACTCATATAGTATTTTGAAGCCCTCCCCCCCTCATTTTGGGGCGAAGGTAAAAATTCTCAGAGCATTCATTTGCTGTGCAATCTGGTTCCAAAAGAAGGGAATGTATAGTGAGATACAGCCTTCAGTGTGATCATGGTCAGAGAAGTGGCACCTTCTTAGATGTCCATACCAGCTCCCTGTGTTGGTTGATGAGTCCTATCTACTAATCCCCTGCAGACCCCAAAGAGCTATGGGAAAGCCAAGTGGATTCTATTTTGTTTCATGATAACAACACACTCAGCATATTTTCTGGATTGCGGAGTCTTTGACATGAGCCTAGCTGGATTTTCAGATCCTGGGGCTAAGTCTGTGGCGCAGGTATAACACTGGTCCTATGGGAGGGTTGTCAGCAGTGGGGATTGAAAGTGAGAACTCGGGATCTAAAGTCTCAGCTGTTAACCAAGGCTGTATCAGCAGCATCAGCCGCTGGCTGTGGGTGACAGTGCCCACACTGAGTGGGTTACGCTGGCAGATAGAAAATTAATCTTTTGACTTATAAAGTGAGCAAAATATGCTATGGGATCGTTAGGAGAAAAGGAAATCTGCAACCTCACAATGTCTTACCTGGCTCTAACCACATCTTAAGACTGAAAGAAGAAATCCTCAGAAAACAAACCACTGTGGGTCTTGTTTTCCCAGCAGTACTGCGGAAGAGAAGGTGTTACAAGAGCTGAAATACCAGCTTGCACCAAGCTTAGTTCTGAGTAGACAAGAGCACTTGATTTATTGCAGCTTAGAACTGGTACTGGGCTTGGGCTGTGCTTAGGAGAGGGAAAATCCAGTGGGGTGAAACCAGCAGCGGCTGGAGTGAAAAAGCACAGACGGAGAGATGGGGGTAGGAGAAGGGGCCGACAGAACAATTTGCTGATGATGGGGAACAATGCATTGTAATTTATCCTACTTTTAATGAGAGCAAAACCGGAGACTGGGTCAGTGGTAGCAAAGCTCTCCAGCCACACACTGTTCCGGTGGTTCTTTGGTTCAAGATAGACCATTGCTCAGTGGTCTCCAGGGTCTGCCCCTAGTGTTACATATTCATTCAGCCACATTTTAGAATTTCTTGGGAGTTGCCCTCAAGCTACGGGCCCTCTTTGGTCCCCCCAGCTCTGGTGATACATTGGGAACACATTGTGCTCAAGCCAACTCATAATTTCCTTGTTGTGGTTCTTTGAAGGAGATGTTTGAAATGGAAGACACGGAGGCTCACCAAGGGATTGTGCAAGAGGTAACCACAGAGCCAGTTCAGAGCTAACCTTATGGACCGTGGCAATGTTGTTTATTCACTTTACCATTTTATATTCCATTTAAAGAAACACATAAGGAACGCCCTTCCTGAGCTAGAAGGCAATGACCCAACCGGAGGTCAACATCTGCCCTGATTCTCCCCTGCCACATGGAACTACTGGGGGGTGGGGGCAGGCTGGAACACAGTGGCTCTTTCAGTTTGGGGCTGGGTGATTTGCCACTATTCAGCATCTTGGGTCCTTCCCCCTCCCCACCATCTCTAGGATTCTGGGGGCAAGGGATGCAAAGCCTTCTTCACCCCTTGGGCTGGAGTAGCATCTGGAGAGCTGCAGCGGGGAGTGGATTTCTCCAACCCCCATCCCTGCATAGTTCCTCCAGTGTCCCAATTGAATTACTGGGGCTGGGTGGGGCAGGGGCCAGTGAGAAGAACCTGAGGCTATAAGAGGGATGCTGTGTGTTGCGTGATCCGCGTAAATTAAGAAATCAAGTACCATGCACCTTAGAAAAGTCTTGAGCACTTAGCCGGTATCCTGTCCCCCTTATGTCCTACAGATTTTTCAAGGCACATCTTATGATGACTCTCTGGCTAAGATCTGGAGTCTCACCCCTCCCCAAATTATCCTCCAGCCTGAAGGGACAATTGTGAAGTCATCTGTTGCCATGGAACTCAGCATTTTTTCCCAAGGAGCAGAGCCCACCGTGGTGTTATATTTTGAGAAGGTCAGTTGCTTATTCAGTTAATCTAGGTTGCAAACTCCTTGGGGCGGGGGGACTATGTCTCACACTAAGCGCGGCATTGCATCACGAATGCTGCTAGTGCTCAACCAATAAAACCAAGAATAGCTTTAAAGTTAGGTCATTCCGTTGACATTGTTTGGAAAGTAAATGACTGCTGGAGGGGCACACAAATAGCAATCTGAAGTTGTTAGTTTCTCACACCCCCGCTCCCCTGTTCTCTCTGTCTCTTGGGATTTGTCCTCACTAGACAGTTAACATGGATTTGTCCTCGCTGGCCAGTATATCTTGGGTGTTCCTCGACCTCCATCCACACAAGCAAACCTGTAACATGAGGTTTTTTCTAGAGAGTCCTGTGGAAAAGGGTTCTGTAGTGCGTTATATTAATGCTGACTCTGTGGGCCATACACATCTCTGATGTGTAATTCCATCAGCTTTATCAGAACTACACCAGAGCCCTGTGCATCCGGGAATGAGACTTTAAGTGTTTGGTCAGTGTTGTGTATTAAGCCTGTATAGTACAGGCTTAATAAATAACGCTTATTAGGCACATACCTCATTAATCAAGTCACAGAATTTCAGTTTCCAAAGCTTCTAGTAACCAGGGACTTAACAGGATGTTAACATGCTTAACCGGCAAAAGGGAACGATGGTGATTTTCTTCCTCCGACAAATCTGGTGATGAAACCAGACAGAGCATGTTACTGTCTCTTTCTCTTCACAGGAAGTCACTGTCACAATCCAGTCCGCGTATGTAGAAAAGAAACTGGTTTTGCATCTCGCTGATTCTGTGTAGGTATTGGTGTCTGTTGTGCATTGCACTGGTCTCTTAACTTGCCTGTGCTAGCTGCAAGGAAAGAAGGCTTTTTCAGATATTTCTCACTGACTTTATCTTTTCTTGGTTAATATTTCCCTACAGAATAGAGCCTAAAGTTTTTAAATGTGCTTTGAAGAGAGCTGGGGTAAGTAGAGAGCATTTAATCTACAGGGAAGACCTTGCTAACTTAGGGGTCAATATAGATCTCTGCAGTTGCTGTTTTATTCTGTAAATGTGTTTGATTTTCAGGATGACAGATCTCTAAGGCACTTCCTGCAGAAAATCATCTCAGTTGCAGGAATCCCAGAAGTGATTTCAAGTGAGTTTATGCTCCAGAGAAAGTTCTGGCAGAACACGCAACATCAGTTGTGTTTTCAAACAGCCGTTTGAAGTGGCTGCAAGTTGTTTCTAATTGTTCCTTAGTTGCTGTTCAGAAATGAGTTGTTTTCCATGGAAAATTCTGACTTTTTGGTAAAAAATCAAAAATTGAAATATTTTGTTTTGGAAATGCTGCATGGGAGTTGTAGTTTGGGTGCTTCCTCTAAAGTTGGATTACACTGACCATGATGCACCCTTTCTCTTCTTAGTGCAGAGAAGTGGTGCATCATGGCAGCCCCTAGCTGTAGTGCATCATGGGAGATGCTCTAAACCCCCTTGGCCTCTATGGAAAATCTTCCATCTAGTGACCATGGACCCAGTACATGGGGCAGTACCTGCTACAGTATCTGAGGCAGCACTAACATGGTTAAATAATTGTAAAGTGGCCAGTAGAGTGGTGTGAAGAAAGTCACATCATTGGCAAATCAGGCACAAAACTGAGATCCCCTTAGATTCAGTGTATCACTGATTGATTCATGATGCACTTCCATCAGACTCACGAACAAAAAAATCACACTCTGGTGTATTTCATTTGTTCATGTTTTCTAGCACTTCAAAAGCTCCGTGGTGCATGTGTGTGTTTCAAAGGCACAAACTAATGTTCATCCCCATGTGGGATCCACTTTCCTATTCACCAAGATGGAAAAACTGTCTTCTCTTGTGCAACTGAAAAGTGGCCCTGGTGAAAAGAGGATCAAGGCCCAGTGCACAAATGTTGGTGCTTAAAAGCAGTGGCATTGTGGAAACGGGCCCATTGTGTGAAAATAGGGACAATTGAAGTTCATGGGATCTCAGAGGTACAAAACCAAGCCTGTGAAGTTTGCCCTTCTACTACGCAGTCAAACAGTCTCACCAAATGCGTTTATTGTCGAGGGAATAGCAAACCACAGTTAGTAGACCTATAACTGGATGGTTGTATTGGTTTTATAGGGATCGAGCCAGCTTTAACATCTCTGATGAACAGCAAAGGACTCAATCTATTTGAAATTAAAAATCCTGAGATCATCACAAAGGAGGTAAGTCAACTTACATCCACTTCTATGTACAGAACACTGTAAGCTTCTTGTTGTAAATGTGGCGTGAGCTAGTATAACTGGTGTCTCTCTCTCTCTCTTTTTGTAGGGATACCTAATTATACAGCTGGACTTTGATTTCCCACACCATTTGCTTGTAGATTTTCTTAAGAAAACATTATAGAAGGAATCCGTTCGTAAAGGAGTGTTGGAATTGACTGCACAAATAGAAAGAATGCATGTGACTCAATGAAATTATGTCCTTTTTTGGGGTCAACTTCCCTATATTCCAGCCATTAAAAGAGATATTGATTTTAGCAAGAAAATCCTCTGGCTTTTATGGACACCTCTCTCTGATGAATCCCTGCTAAACGTGGATGCTGAAGTCCATAGCCAAAGCTACGTCTTGTTGCTTTATAAGTCTTAGGTGATTCTCTGTGCTTATGAAAGTGAACAACTAAGTCAGTGGGTTTGATTCACTACTACCTAGTGCCAGGCCCAGTGAAGGATTTAACTGGTCCATTTTTATCCCCGTTGATGTATCTTAGACGTGCAGCGGTTTACTGTGCTAGTCCCAGGTAGGGTGACCAGACAGCAAGTATGAAAAATCGGGATGGGGAGAGGGGGAGGATAATAGGAGCCTATATAAGAAAAAGACCCAAAAATCAGGACTGTCCCTATAAAATCGGGACATCTGGTCACCCTTGTCCCAGGCTGCTTCTAGCCACCAGGCATATCAAAGGGTGTAGTGTGGTGATATTCACAAAGCTTAGAGATGAGCCCACCAGACTTGCTTAGCTTCCTCAGAAGCAGTGATGCCAAAATGTCTAGGCATGGTATTAGTATCAGTAAGTTGGATATGACTTTGAAATGTAATATGGCAGCCTCAATGACTGATGCTTATACAGAGGCATCACCTCCTGGGACATGAGATGATGGGTATAGTCCCTTGCTACCCTGTCTGCAGCTGGTATAGTGTGTTCAGTTATATCCATCTCAGTAACAGACGGATGGTGATGCCATTGGGGCAAGTTTATGAGCAGCAAAAAGAGGAGACTAGAGAGAGCACGAGGAAAGAGCAAAAGATACAAATAGATGGACCCCCCAGTACCAGGCATTCTTTTGTATGCTCCTGCAGTGCAGTGATGATTTTGGTGCTGTTCAATCTCTCTCTCTCTTTTTGTACCAATTATACCTTCTATAAAGCTTTTAATATGGGGGGGGGACTCAAAAGCAAAACAAGAGGAACCGATACTAAATGCAATTCCAAGAATCACAGAGTTATCATCAATAATAAAAATAGGAGATCAGAACTCTCTCCCATTGCATGAAAGCATATTAAAATCAGGGTTTCTCTAAGAAGTTTGAGACAATTCCCCCCCTGCCCATTGGTCATGAAATGTGAGGCTCTATTTCTGCTTCTGGTGCTATGCTTTCATATTTACATGGCAAACCCATGTGGAGAGGCCATGTGGTCTAGTCGCTAGTGCAAGAGACTGGGTGCTGGCTGGCCCGGGTTCTGCACCCAGTTCAGCTATGGGCTTGTTTGAGCATGAGCAAGTCACTTCATAGCTCTGTGCCTCAGTTTCTCCATTTGTTGAATCGAGGATTCCTTGAACTCACAAGAGGGGGTTTGAAGCTTCACTAACTGCTGCTGAGATGGTCCAAGGAAAGGTGCTATTGAGATAACTCAGAGAGTTCAGAGACGTCAGCTGGTTTTAGTCAGACAGTTGCTGGGACTCCCATTAGTCACCGTGATGGGGGATTGGGTGAGCTTTTTCCCAGGCAGCCACGTGGACAGGAAATAGCCCTCTCTGAGGCCTTGCTCGTGCTGGGGAAATCCTGCTAGTTCTCACTAGCGTGTTTGTATATTTTAAATAGCTCCCGTAGCACAGACCCGAAGTCCCTCATCTCTTTTGCAGCCTGTAGCCCACATTGTGGACATGAAATAAAGCCCATTCCCCACCCCACCCGCTGCTGTGGCTGGGCTCCCAGGACTCACCTTCTCTTTATCTCTCACTTTGACACACAAACCACAAGGCAGTGCCAGGGACTTCCCAGCGTGGTCAGGGCAACGTTCATTGCACCAGCCTAAACAGCAGTGGCCAGGTTTCCACCTCCGATTACCTCCCCCTTCCCTTTGGCTGGCCAGTCCCAGTCTGCAAGCAAGCCAAGCTCTGCCACTTCCTGCTGCTTGGGCCAGACTCACCCCGCAGTCGGGCTAGGTGGGAGGGGCATGGCTGGTTTTGGCTGTGCTGGCTCAATCAAAGGTGACTTGGCTGTGCCTACATAAACTGCATTCATATTGCTTGCAGTGCAATGTAGACATAGCCTTAAGTGGAGCCGGGTGTAATTCCCAGCTGGAGGAGACCCACCTGCACTAGCTCAGATCCAAATGTGCCCTAAAAATAGAGGCTGGAAGTGGGAGTGGCGAGCCCCTCAGCAGGATTCCACCCCAGACACTAGGTGCCTGTAGTTCCACCTGCTGCTCATACTGCCACCCTACACCCCGTCGCTAGCCTACTAGCACCAGCAAAGGAGTGCAGGTGTGTGTGTCCTGGAGCTGGGGATCCTGCTTCAAGCAGAGCTGGACCCTTTGTTAGCAGATTTGCCGGTTACTTTGGGGTACACTCATTTATTAGGATTATTCTTCGGGGGGTTGGGGGATGAGGGTCTGTGATTTCTATCAATATGTGTCACTGGTGTTTTCACATGAAGCTCCACTTCTCCCTTCTGCAAGTTCCCTCCCCGTGGAGTTATCCTACAGGACCCTAGGTTCCCCGGGGCTGGGTTCCTCCAGCCCCAGAATCTCTCTCTCTCTCTCTCTCTCTCTCTCTGAGAGGATCGGATCAATCAGCATTCCCAAGCTGATCCCTGGACTCAGCAGGCTGGGTGAAGCAGCACTTCCAAGCTGCCACCCTCATATGTCCCAGGTCCAGCATGGCCCTATCCCCACTTTCACGTTACAATTGTCCTGGTAGTAACCCACTGGATGAGCAAACCTTATGGGATTTTTGGGCACTGCAGGGATCTTTAGCTTAGGTGAGAGGAGTGTTGCTGCAGAGCAAATGAGGAAGCCAAAACCACAAAAGAGAGAGAGAAAGAGAGGGAGCAACCAGCCTAAGCATAGAAGTTATTTATTGCCAGGTAATAACCATAGGGGAGCCAAACAAACCGAACAGATACAATATTAAATCTACCTTACGTTTGACTATCAAAGTCAGAGTTAAAAACCTGTACTTGATCACCCAAGTCAGGATTACCTAGAGTAGGAAAAAAAAAGAGTGAATTGGGTTCTCACTACTCTGTGAAGCTTTGACCAGTCGGGGTTCCCAGGTGCTGGCGGTAGGTCAGGGTCCAGATTGCTGGAGACAGGCAGAGCCCCCACCACAATCAGTCAGGAGAAGATGAAGTCCCAATAGAACCGATGCAGATTTTGGATCCAGGCATCAGAACACTGATTTGAGCGCGGGTAGGGATTTTTGTAGGGAAGCAACAATGGTTCAAGGAAGAACACTAGATTTATTTATGGGTAAACTGATGGCTCAAGGGATGATACCAAAGTTGTTTTGTTCAGGCTAGACAATAGAAACTGCTCATTCCTGGCTATGGGCCGTGTTCCTTCCAGGGAGCTCACAATGCAATTAGGCAACTTCAGGATTTTTGATACCGGTAAAGGATTTATTACTAGAACTGGTCTGATACCTGCTGAGCTGGGTGTGAGCAGGCATAAGTTCACTAGCATCTGGAGCAGAGATTCCCTCATCATGCAGTGCTTCCCTGCTTTTCTGGACCAGAGGTCAATGTGGTTCTTGCTTTGGAATCTCTGTTCTCCTTTCTGTATGCGTTTTGTAAGTCTTTCTTCTGATCGGTTTTGGTTCACGCAGAGGCTGGGGTGAGGGTGGGGGTGTCCTTCGTGAGTCGGACAGGATGATACTGTGGCCTGGTTCCCCAAGAACACATTGCTGACAGGTAACACCTAAGAAACCTACTTTGCAGAGCAGGGTCCCCAGCTTGCACCAGATGACAGCTGGTTTTTCTAAGTGTTCCTGCAGATCACACTCTCTTTCCCCCTTACAATGTCTTCTGAATGCCTGGCTGAACACTGCCCGCCACCAATATACTCCGGAGGGGTCCCAGGAGCCGTGCCCATGGCCAGCCAAGCAAGGTTTCGGATTCACTTTAAATGGGTAAACAAATAACAGGGGCGTGCCACGCGAGAGGCAGAGAAGTGCTCTCCCCTGGGTATGGAGAGTTTCACAAACACTGAGGGGGGAAGCCCATTGCTGTCAGTCCAGCCTGGTTTTACTCTGTGCTGTCCTGCACATGGGATGAGTTTCAGTGCCCCCAGACCAAAGAACCACCTGATAAGCCAGGGGTGGCCAACCTGTGGCCCCGGAGCCACACGCGGCTCTTCAGAAGTTAATATGCGGCTCCTTGCATAGGCACTGACTCCGGGGCTGGAGCTACAGGTGCCAATGTTCCAATGTGCCAGAGGCACTCACTGCTCAAGCCTTGCCCTCACTCCTCCCCTGAGCCTGCTATGTCCTCACTCTCCCCCAGCCTCCTGCACATCAGGAAACAGCTGATCTGGAGGTGCAGGAAGGAGGGGGGAGGTGCTGATCGGCAGAGCTGCGCCCGTGGGTGGGAAGCGCTGGGAGTGGGGTGGGGGAGCTGATGGGGGGCTGCTGATGTATTGCTGTGGCTCTCTGACAATGAACAGGCTCCGGTTGGCCACCCTGCGATAAGCCCTTGGAGAGCAGAGTTGCATGGCTCCCTGCGCTTTTGGCTTCTCTGCTGCTGATCATTGGTCCTTGTACCTGGGGATCTCACAGGCCTTTCCAGCCCCACAGAATGGAACCAGCCAGCCCTGGAGGCAGGGAGGAGGTATCCGCCAGGGAGCACAGTGGGATGGAAGGACTGGGTCAGAGTCGCTGTGGAAGAGGCAGGATTTGTGCTTCCCTCTCCTGTGTCAGCCGGGTGCTGCAAGAAGAGCGGACTGACAATTTTGTCTACACTATTTGAGGCTAGCGCCCCCCCCCGTCCGGTCCCATCCTGGCCACGAGGTGCCTGTGGCTCGGGGATAGCCCCCTCCCGGTGCTCATACTACCCCCGCTCCGGTCCATCTCTGGTTCCTAGCGCCAGCAGGTCTGCATGTCCTGGAGCTGGGTGAGGCTCCTGCTCCAAGCGGAGCTGGACCCTGAGAGAAACCGACTCTGAAGAGCAGCGTCTTCAAAGACAAGCAACCCTACTCCGCAAACCAGAAACCAACCCCACGCTTTTCCGGCCACCGCCACCTGCAACCAGCCCCCGCCCCCTTTCCGGCAGCTTTCGGAGAACCGGCCGGGCTGGGGGTTGCTTTCCAGGGGTCCCAGACCAAATGGCTCTCGTAGTTGGCACAGGTCTCCCCCGGAAGGTTTGCCAGCCCCTTTGAGCTCTTGGCATTTACACCTACGGGAGTATTAGAATTCGGATTAAGGGTCTGGGGCGGGCAGGAGACCGAGCAATGTGGAGCGCCACAAAACCCATGTGACCTGATCTGTGATTTGAACCACACGTGGCCTCAGTCCGGTGCGTGCTCCGCTCCAGGCGCTGAGGTTCAGCCCCCGGTTGTCCCCCCGGCCCGGACTCTGGCCCGCCCCCGGGAGGATGCTGCCCGGACTCCGGCCCGCCCAGGAGGACACCGCCCGGAGCCCGGGACAGCTGCAGCGGCATCACATGGTTTCTCAGAAGCGGCTCCCGCGATCGCACCCCTGGATTTATTTTCACTTTCGAAGGGGGCGGTGGCTGCGGGCGGCGCAGGGCTGGGGCGGCCGGGACCGGAGCTCGGGGGGGCAGCGGCGCCATGAGCACGGACCGGGGAGCCCCGCGGCAGGGGCGCCCCACGGAGCGGGGTGAGTGTCCCCCTCCCAGCCGGTGCTGGGGGCTGGGACCTGGGGTGACGGGACTGGTCCCGATGTTGGGGTCTTTTTCTTATATGGGCTCCTACTACCCCCCCACCCCCTGTCCTGATTTTTCACGTTTGCTGCCTGGTCGCCCTGTCGGGACCCCTTCTCCATGGTCCTGCAGGCACAGGCAATGCAACCAAAGGGGCACCTCACCCCCCTGCCCTGCGCTGAGGCTAAACAGCGGGTGCAATACCCGCCACCAGTTCTCCGCCCTGGCTCTGTCTCTGGGGAGGCAGTTAACAGCCTGAGCCCTCTGGGACAGAGGGTGCCTTAGAGGTGCCCCGCTTGCCAGCCCGCTGCTCCCTTCTCCACATCAGCACATGGAGGTGGGCTGGCACAGGGAGGAGGGATGGGCTCCCCGCGGGTGGGGCATAAAATCTGCCCGCAGATTGATGCTGAAGAGCGATTCCTTGCAGGGAGGGACTCTTCTCTCCAGAATACAGCCTGGTTTTGGGGATTTCTGAGGTTGGATGTTAGTAGGGTAGGACAATGGGTGAGGGCCACTGTCTCTGGATGCTTAGTCCATTCAGAGCCTTTCCTTGACACAGCTAGGTTAAAATAGTGCCAGGTTAATTTTCTGTTTCCTGAAAGTTTTAGTGGCTAAATTGGTGAGTGTTGCAGCTAGCACAATACTCCTCAGTGTCCCTATTATTTTTTCCAGTGTCTCTTTCAAGCTCCCTCTTCCTAGATCTTATTGTATTTTAAATTTAAACATTTATCCTGACTGGTTAAATTGAATGGTTGAAATAGTGAGAGGACAGTTGATTTGAAATTGCTGTTGCTTATCAACCTGGATAAGTTTTTACATCAAGCCCAGATGTCTTTCTAAAAGAGTCAGCCACAAGTTACTGGGCTGAGTATCGTTCACTTGCATAGTAGAAAAGAATAGGTCCTTCTACTGGACGAGTAATTAGGTGAAATTCTGTTCCCTGTGTTCTATGGGAGACCACACTAAATGAGCAAAATAGCCCTTTCTTGCCTAAAAACCAGGTGTGCACGTACTTAATAAAATGGAACCTGATTAGCTTGCAAATCTGACTTTTTTCATCTCTTATGGCTCCCTTTGCTCTAGAAAAGGAGCATTTGCCAACGTATCGATAATTCAGAGAGATTGGGGTTTTAGAGTTCCTGTCCAATGATTATAGAACCAGCTCATAGATTCATAGATTCATAGATTCTAGGGTCAGAAGGGACCAATGTGATCATCTAGTCCGACCCCCTGCACAAAGCAGGCCACAGAACCCTACTCATCCACTTCTATAACAACCCCCTAACCTATGCCTGAGTTATTGAAGTCTTCAAATTGTGGTTTGAAGACCTCAAGCTGCAGAGAATCCACCAGCAAGTGACCCATGCCCCACGCTGCAGGGGAAGGCGAAAAACCTCCAGGGCCTCTGCCAATCTGCCCCGGAGGAAAATTCCTTCCCGACCCCAAATATGACGATCAGCTAAACCCTGAGCATGTGGGCAAGACTCACCAGCCAGCACTCAGAAAAGAATTCTCTGCAGTGACTCAGATCCCATCCCATCTAACATCCCATCACCAACCACTGGGCATACTTATCTGGCGATAATCAAAGATCAGTTGCCAACATTAGGCTCTCCCATCATACCATCCCTTCCATAAACCTATCAAGCTTAATCTTAAAGCCAGATATGTTTTTTGCCCCCACTACTCCCCTTGGAAGGCTGTTCCAGAACTTCACTCCTCTAGATAGTCCTAAAGGTAGACATTTTCCCCTTCGGATTTGTATTTATTTATTTTATTGTCAATATAGACGCATAAAGACAACTGTCCCTGACTCTGTGCAGCAAACTGAGGTAACACCAATAACAGAGCCATAGCCTTTTTTTCTGCACAGAATCAGCCACTCAAAAAATGTCAAAAAAAAGACCCCAAAACTCAACTACCACCAACATTCAAACCCTGTGTCTGTCAGGTCTGCCCAAATAGGTGGGGTGTGCTTGAAAGGTCAGAAAACAAGGGCGATTTCAGGTGGTGGGAGGGGGTGGGAGAATTTCTTCTAAAGTAGAGGGGCTCTCACAGTGACTGCTTTGCTTGCAATTCCATCTGGTATAAACAAGTGGGTGCCAGTTGTGTTCACACTACCCTAGGGCAGAGTCTGCATTGACCATCTTAGGGAATCCTCTCACTGTTTTCCCCGCCATGCCATCTCATCCTGCTCTGAGGAAGTCCGGACAACACAGCCAGTGCTGTGTCTACACTAGTGCTCCCAGTTTTTGCTAGCCCTGGAGAAGTTGCTCTGCTGCTAGCACAGTGCTGAGAGATTTGCTTCCCAGATTCCCGTAGACAAGACTCAGGAACGAGGGGGAAGCATTTCTTCCTGAAACATGAGGCTCAGCAGCTCTTGTCCTTTTAGCCCAGCTAATGAGCTTGTAGTTGTAGCTGCTGAGCCTAATTATTATCTGATTATATTATTTAGTTTCCACCACGTGCTAGTGTGGCCAAGTAGATAAAACACCAGTATGGGGACCAGGAGACCTGGTTCTGTTCCTCTCACTGCCACTGGCCTGCTGGGTGACCTTAGGCAAGTCACTTCCCTGCTCTGTGTCTAAGTTTCCCCATTTGTAAAATACAGATAATGATACTGGCCTTTGAGATCTACTGGGGAAAAGTCCTAGGTATTATTAATACATATTGGGCTGGATCTTCATTCAGTATCAGCTTCATTGGATTTAATCAGCATCAGAGAGTCTGGCCTGCCATATCTGTGCTCCGGTGAAGAAATAGTAATATCTGATCTCCTTTTAAACCCTTACCAAGCTGTTTGTCTGCCGTCATTCTGTGGCTAGCTATTACAGAATAACCTCAGGACCCTCCTATTGACTCATGCAAGCCTCTTTGGATTGCTGGAATGTTTCACAGATTGCCCGAGTCTCGAAGGATCTCGCCTAATCTTGTGTCGTATCCAAAGCGAGAACCCTGAGCTTTTTGAACCTTCCCTTTACATTCCTTGAGGCTGTGTCCGTGTTTGGGAATTTTAGGGGGAAATTCCCATCAGTGTTTTTAGAGCCATGTGACGTTGAGGCTCCCACCAGCATAACCTTCACTGTGGCTGAGCTGGGGTTAGCGCCAGTGGAGGCTGGCTGGCTGGCTCATTTCCTTGCGGGGAATTCTTTAGGGAGGGATGTTGTTTTTACCTAGTCTCCCATCTGTATGTTTGGAATGAATTCCTATTGTTTTTAACGCAGGAAAGGGCCGTTGCAAGGGGGAATTCCTTGTCGGTTTTACTTTCAGTTTTAGTTAGGCTCTGTGCCTTACCAGACCCGGTAAGGGGAGTGTGGGGGTGTACGTATGAGGTAGTTTCAAGTAGTTACTGAGACGTGCAGAGATCAGAGCTAAAGAGAAGGACACAATTTTGGGACTCTCTTATTTCAGAGTCCTCGTCTCTGTCCATTTCTGTGGTGGTTTGTGTTTCTTTCTCGCCCTTGGTAAGTACATGTTCTCCAGTGTCTGTGCAGTGTTTAGGCTCATGGTGGTCAGCTTCACGTTTTGGTTTTATGTTTCATGCTGGGGGTGGCGAGCAGCATGCATGCTGGCTTTTTTCCACAGATGTTTTGATCGGTTTGCTGCTCAAGCATTACAAAGGCTGTGATAGAACCCAAAATGTTTCCGTTTGGCTGTAAAGGTCTCTCTGCCTTAGTTTGGAGTCAGGATATAGATCTTTGAACCACACTACCCGTTGGGCTGGGTTGCGTTGTGCATTTATTTTGAGGATTAAAATATCTTGTGTACTTTAAGCTGTATTCACACGTTGTTCCCTTATTCGTGTACAATTTTTCTCCTGTTTACAAGAGTTGACATTCTGGACTGATGGCCTTCGATTAGTACTTCTGCCATGTTCCGTGGTATTATGGTCCAATCCTGCAAGCTCTTATTTGCATGAGTATTCCTTACTTATGTGAGTAGTCCCTATATAGCAAAGGTGAGGAAAGATCAGTCACTTATACTGTAAAATTAATTTAATTGCTCAGCGGTAGAAAATTCAAATAATTGTGTCCCAAAGATTGATAAGTAGAGCTGGCCAAAACTTAAAATTTCCGTTCCATGGGAATTCATTCCAAATTGGAGCGTAAATAAAAATATGAATGTTTCCTCAAAAATGAAATTTAAAAAATCATTTGGGTCAATCAGAACATTGTCCTTGTTGATAGCATTCAAATATTTTGTTCTGATATCTTTTAAAAGTGTGTGTTTATAACATAAAATAACTTCCATAATGGAAAGTAATTTTGAAATGAAACATCAAAACGTTCCATTCCGATAAGGTCAAAACATTTTTGATTCTTCGTTTTGAAATTTTGTTGTTGTTGAAATTGACACTTGCCCGTGGAAAGGTTCTATTTAGACAAAAAGACATTGGCTGATGGAAAAAAATTCCATTGGAAAATTTTTGAGACGCTCTATTGCTAAAGACTATTGGAGAGTCTTAGTAGGCTTATTTTTATTTGCTCTTTGGCCAGCATGTTTTCATGACACATTTGATGATTACCTGTCCTGTTCATCCCCTCTGGGGCACCTGGCACTGGCCACTGTTGGAAGACAGGATACAGGGCTAGATGGACTTTTGGTCTGACCCAGTGTGGCTGTTCTTATTCCAACACAGAACAAAAGTTCATTTCCAAGTTATACATCCTGAAAACTGGATTTAGAATGGGAATGCTGACAGGCTCTTAACTACAGCAGCTTTGTGAATGCTGGCATAAATGTGCATAGAAGAGAAGGACTGTTATTAAGAGTTTGCCAACTAAAAGATCCAGAGCAGTTCAGAAAGTTGCTAGAGTTTGGGAGGAATGAAAGAAAGAGTTCGGTACAGTTGGGAGGACAAATTAACCAATTAACTGGTGCATCGAGATGAATTGTGATGGCAAACCCCACTTGGCCTGGTGAAAAGACCTTCAGCGATCAGTCAATTTATCTTGAGATTCAAAGTCTTTGCAAATAAATGAATGTTACCAATCAATCCTGTTCCCATCACAGTACTAGGAAGGGTGATGGTGGTTGATTTTGTTCTAAGAGACATTGTGGAGAGGGTGGCAACAAAGGCGACCCATGCTTGCCGATGGTGGGGGGGGGCGGGCAGCGTGAGGGCAGCCGGCTTCAGCAGCATTACTGAGCATGCTCAGTCCATGTGAGCATACTCTGTACAAGCCAAGCAGCAAATCGGGGTGGGGTGGGGCAGGTGGCACATCCCCTCTGGGGGACAGTGTGCACTGGGGAAGGTTTGTGCCTCTCTGGCTTTAGCAGAGGGAATCTGTTGTCAGGCTATTTTTTTTCTGGATTCCTGAGGATGGGGCTGCTTCCCGTCTCCCTATATTTTGGTGTTGTGGAGTACGCCTTTAATTATAGAGAGAGGGGAAGGGGGAGTGGTCCTTTCCCTGCGAGAGAAATTGGCCTGCACTCGTAAGCAATGCTCAGCTACCCAGGTGGCCCCGGAGGGGCAGGAAGGGTCTCTCTCAGGCTGCCCAGCCATCAGCCTTCTTTCACTTTTGAGTTTCTGGTTTGGGTTGTTCCCCCAGCTCCATGCCAAACCCTGGCCTTCGTCCGTGGCTCACATGGGCACTGGAGGGCAAAAGGGGACATGTTGCTAGGTCTTAGGCTACTTGGCTGGGGTCTAATGCAAACTCAGGAACGAGGGTGCAGCCAGTCAGTAAAATGGCCGGCTTGGAAGGTGGTTTCTGCAGAACAGCGCTCGCTCTGTCAGATTATTGTTACTGCAGTTGTTTTTCTGTTACAAAAGCACTTCTGATAGTGGGGGAAGAGGCTGTGGGACATGGGTACAAATGCCTGATACTGGCTAGAAGGTGAAGACTATCTGAGATCAAAAAAGAAAAAAACAACTCAGAGAAATGAATCCTGTCACCTGACTGTGTCTCACCCTATTGGTAGCTCATGGCAATCTAAAATTGACAGATGCTACTTTGCTGTTTTGATTCATTTCTACACACGAACACGCACACACACATGCGCAGTCAAATGCATCCATGCTGTAACTCCCTTGATTTCAGGGTTAGTTTGGCTTGTTTTGTTTTGTGTGCGAGGGAGTTAAGGTCTGTGTATTTTCACTTTCGTTTAACTCTAAACTACATCAGCAACTCTCATCTAGAGTTTAACACTCCTGACACTTGTACACCTCGAAACTCTGTATCAATGAGTTAATACTGATGCTTTGCCCTGCATTTCCACCTGTTGAGAGCAGAATCTGATTGTGCCAAAAAATGCACATCCTCTGTGAAATAGAGGCAATGTTGTAAGGCTGATCCCAAAGCCCCCTGAAGCTGATGGGCGTCTTTCCACTGATTTCAATGAGCTTTGGATCGGGCACTTCGTCTATCCCATGATCTGCAAACTCACTCACTTCTTCTCTCATCATCCTTATGCTCCCAGAATTGCACAGAACCATTTTTACTTGCACAGAATGCACTCTCAGGCTGTTGCTGCAGCTCATTTATCCGGTCTCATCTCCTTAATTGGCAAGTGAAATGACCAGTGGTGAAATATGTTAGGTGAATAGCCTAGAAGACCAATCCAAAGTATAGGTAGCACACCTGGGGAAGTCTCAGATACTACAGAGATGGGGGCCAATAGTAAACCCTAAAATAGATTAAATAATCTTAGTGAAGGGTATCAGATTAACAGTACAAGTTTCCCCACTCTGAGCCACCATCAATGTGTTTTAGCCCTGGGCCTGGAGGGACGCTCTCACCCCCAATAGGGAATAGAAGGTAATTCAGTCTCCATGGCCTCTTCCTTTCTTAGCCTTCCTGCCAAAATAACCCGTACAAGTGCTTTTTAGAGTCAGTTGTGGTGGGCTGGTGGTTTTACTAGAGCTTTGCAGTTCTGCAGCACTGCTCCTCCAAGGTTCTGAAAGCACGTCCAGGCATGAACTAGGTCTCAGAGCACCGAGGCTGCTGTTACCTCCATGTGGAAACTGAGGTACAAAAAGGCAAGGTGTCTTGTGGAAGTTCACACAGTGGCAGAGCTGAAAACAGAATCCAGTTCTGCCTCTTCTAATCTTGAGATAAAACTGCCTCACACACATTGACATGAAACTCGATGTGCAAGGAGCTTGACCGAGTCTACCAACTCATTTCTCACAGCCCAGTCATCACATGGCAAAACACTTTGGCCAGCCCTCACAGGGGCAGGATTTGAACTGTTTGCCTGGAGATGAAAGGCTCTGTAGCCCATTACCAGCCCCCTGCTGCTCTTCTAGACAGAACTGCTAAATCTGAAACACTTGTAATTGCATATGGCATTTTGCATTTAGTCATGCGTATTTATATCCTGCTCTGTTAACAGTACACTTCTTTTCCCATAGGAGGCTGCAGAGGACAAAGCATCCACATACATGCACAAAACACGCATCTGAGAACCGATGTCTATTGAAAGTGTGACGTCTACAGGGGTCGGTAATTCCACAGGAAATGGAGGAGAATCCACAGTTACATTTGAAAATGTAAAAGTCTAGAAAGAAAGTCACCGTCTCAAGATGCAGGTAGGAGATCTTCAGTTGTGTAAGGGAGAAGAGATTGTGAGAGTAGAACATGGACATGGTTTTTTGTCACCAAATGGGCCAAGAACATTTCACAGTTCCCACAGCAGTCCATGGCGCATGACTAAAAGTGGCTGCATCAGTCCCCTAAATAGTAAAATATAACGCCACTCTTGGAGCCCAAAGCCTCCCAGCCACTCTGTTGTTATGACAATGTGTGAACTATGGCCCAACTTGCCACATCAATGAAGTTATTGATGATGAAGTTGTACACAGCTCTGCTTCCGTTATTTATTTCTAGCACAGTAGCCCCCGAGCCCCTGAAAACGAGGATTGGCTTGCCTTGTGCTAGGCATTGTACAAACCCACACTCCAAAAACAGTCCCTGCCCCAAAGAGCTCCTAGTCTAGGATTCTGACGATAATACAACAGACAAGTGGTGGGGAGATGGATGGACAAAGGAACAATAGATATGGGGTTTTGTATAAGCAGCCTAACTAAACACCAGGCAGGAGTGATTTGTAAGTGTTAGGGCAAAGGCAGGTTTCCATTGTTCCCAACTCCATTACTAACTTATCCGGTTTCTTCCCTCCAGCCCCAGATGGAGGATATGGATCTCCAGAGGGCCATAGCAAATGCTCAGCCACAGCTGGTGGAGTCCCTGAGTCATGCCCCTGAGTGGCTGCTTATGAAAGCCAAATGTTTCCTCCCTCACATGGACCTGAGTCACATGGATGGGATCACTGACTGCAAAGAAAAGGTCTTGTGGCTCCTTGACACACTTGAGAATGCAGGACCGATCATTTGGAAGCAGTTTATCCAGTGTGTCTGCATGGAATGCAGCCTCCCCATGGACCTGGAGATACAGCTCATGAGTGCCTCAGGAGAAGGTAAAGGAGAAAGAGCCAGGGGGTTGATCAGCCGCAATTCACACTGAAACAGTCTCCACTGGCTTTTTCCCAAACAAGAAGCCAGAACCTTGATCCCTAGCATCACCACTCTTAGGTCTAAGCTTCGACAGAGCAATGGCAGGAGTGAATTTTGCATTATGGGAGTGGATGTTTTAGGATGGAAATACAGTAAATGGATCAGTTTGGACTGTGTCCACTTTGCTCATTCTGGCCCTGATCCTGCAAGATACGGAGCGCTCTCAATGCCTGTTGACCTAACTGGGAGTCGAGGGTGTGCAATACCTTCCAGGATCAGGGTCTGTCTCTGGATGATCAGAACGTCCAGTTCCCAAATTAGAAATGTCCTTAGAGGCAAAATCTCTTTGGAAGAACTCAGGGCATTGACTAGTCCAAGCTGGGACTGTGGTATGACAATGTATTCTGCCCCATAAGGATCCTGAGAGCTTTGATGAGAGGACAAAGAGTGATAATGATACAGTATATACATCTGTCATTTTATTTTACATGCATAATTATATTAATATAGTTGTTTAAATCATTATAATTGAATATGCCACCTGCTGGAGCAATTTATCCCACAGTCTTTATGACTTTATAGCCTTCCAAAAGTTGTGAGGTGATTTTCTGCCTTTGAAAACATCAAAAGAAATTTCTTCCCAATCTGGTCCATACAGCAGAATATGGGAGATGCTCCACGTAAGCTGTCGTCATTGACAATGAATTACACCATACAGAGTGTTATAGACACCAAACTCTTATTAAATAGTTCCTGACACATTTGGTGAAATCTTGAGCCCCATTGACTTCAGTAGATCTAGGATTTCACCGAGTGGATCTTCTCTATTTAGCTGTTGGATATCCTCAGCCCTCAGTTTCCTGCCTAGCAGGAGGTTATGCAAATAACTGACAGCTCATCTAAGCAGACAGATGATGCAAGTGGTCTTGTTATTGCACATTAACCCTGTTTGCCTCCATGAATAGCCAAGTGCTCCAGGAGCAATCCACCCAGAAAAGGAAAGGGGAACAAAGTTAAATCTGGCTACAAGCTAAAAATAAGAATTGACTAGTACTTTCTTCCAGAGTTCAAGCTAAAGCAAGTTTTAGCCTCAGAATTCAGTGTTATTTTTTTAAAGTTTCCTAGATTGTAAAATCTCTAGATCAGGAGTTGTGGTTTCATGTGTTTATTTCACATAGGGTGGCCAGAGGTCCTGATTTTGTAGGGACAGTCCCGATATTCAGGGGTCTGTCTTATATAGGCACCTGTTACCTGCCATCCCCTGTCCTGATTTTTCACACTTGCTCTCTGGTCACCCTAATTTCACAGTGCCTAATACAATTATCTTGATGGGTGCCTCTGAGCGCTACTGTAATACCAATATTAAGTAAGCATTTAAAATGGTCATTGTTCATGGTTTTTGGTACCAGGCAAGTACAACGGAGAGATCTTCTACATGCATCTCCCTGCTTTCAGCTGGGCCCTGGAAATGGAAATACCAAAATACTGTACTGATGTCATTGTACTTTCAGCTTGAGCAGAATAGCAAATGCTGGAAATGAGTCTGTTCTTGGGAGTCTAATGCTTTTTAGACCAAAGATTCTCTGATAAATGCTGAGCTTTATCCAGACCAAAGCTCCAGACCTTTGGAGGTTCATTCATCACTAGTGATACAGTGATCACCATTTACCCTGAACTGGGTCTGTGATTCTGCAGAAGTTTCCCCAGCTCCAATCCGTGCCACAGAACTTTGCTCCAAAGTCTTTTTCATTTCAAAAGAAAAATGTTCTGGTTATGAAGAGAAACGTTCAAACGGAAGCCGTGCAAACCAGTGTAGTGATGTCTGTCTGAATCTGCAGGCAGGCAGCCGAAGGCAACAGCTGTGAAATAAAACACCTGTTTATTTCTTTAGGGTGTTTACTCTGGCACCTAATAAGTTCTATGCAGTTAACTATTTAGCTACTGATAGCTTAGCATTTGTGCTTATCTCACAAGCCAAAAACATTTCCCACACATTCCTGGATAACGAAAACCTGAACTATTCTCCACCGGCTGTTGAAACCTCTGCCCTTTCCTTGACAACTGTGATGCATGAATTTATCATCAATACAAAAATCCATGGCAAACTGAAACTTTAGCATCAGCCTGGCATCTCCAGGCTGCTCCACTGGAATGGTGCTGAAACCGGGTGATTCATGAGTAACCAGGTTACCTGACGGATGAGCGGGTGGGTCAAATTTAGGCTGAGGCAGGTCCAGCACTGCAAATATTGTGAGTCCCATCATGAGCCAGAGCAAACTGCATGGTGTAAAAGTTGAAGCTTCACAGCTCTCTGGGAACAAAAGATTAACTGAGAGTCAGGGCACATCTGAGGTAGGACACGGTGCCCTGTGCCTGTTTGCAATTCAGCAGATTGTCAGACACTGCACCGGGGTTTCCTTTGCAGCATTGCGTGTGTGTTTGCATGTTGCATACCTTTGGTTTGTCAGGCTGGTAATGCCGCAGACAGGTGAGCCTAACTCCTTTGGAGCAAGTTAGAGGGAGGCACTGGCAGTATCCTAATTTTATTTTAAATTAATAATTGTAGGTAATTTAAACCAGAAACAAGAAGCCTTTGCAGAAGCAAGTACTCAGTCTTCTTCTCCACCTACAGGTAAGCCCGGTGCCTGTGGCACGAATGCAAGGGGATAACATCCTAGGAACTTCCCAGCCCTCTGCGAGGTAGCCGTCTTTGGGGGTACGGTTGCCAATTTTGGCAGGATGTATTCCTGGAGGTTTCATCACATGACATAATCTTTAATTCCTGGAGACTCCAGGACAACCCCGGAGGGTTGGCAACCGTACTTGGGGGTGGAGCCAAAGACCAGGACATTGCAATAATCTGAACCACCATAGAGTAGGCCACAAACTGAGCCCAGACAGAAACGTCCCATGAGGTAACCCACTTGTACCGTGTTCTCTTATTCTCTACACGTCTCAGGTATTTGCCAAGGTTTTGATTTCCCTCTGCATGTTTCAGAAAAGCCCAATAAGCCCTGAATTCGCCAACGATCTGCTGATTTGTTCTTCCAGTCTAGAGAAGCTCCTAGCCCCAGGGCATTATAACATGACCCCCTCTGGCTAATTCACTGCATTTGAATGACTGGCCTCACGGCGGGTTAGTTTGAGGAAATGCATTTGGTTTTATGTTGACTTAGTGATGCTTAGTGCCTGGTTTCCTGGCTATGGATTGTGGTCCAAAGGTCAGTCCAAGGCCTTTAATCCAACATACTAGGAAAGGCTCAGACTCCTCCACGCACCCCGGTTGCACATGACCCCACTATGCGGTTTGTGGAAGGCGTTTAACGACCAGCAGTGTGCCAAGCTTTGTGTTGCTATTGGATGGGTGTTACACCGCTGAAGAAACTCAGTCTCTCATTTGAACAGTGTCTCGTTTCTAAAATCAAACCACCGGCACATCTCCCCACCCACCCGCATGAAGAGAATTGCAGCAGGCGGAGAAAGGCTGTGGTGAGTATTGCTGCAGCACTATCACTTCCTGAGTTGGGAGGCAATTGTTCCACAGGCCGGCATCAGTAGAAGAAGCCTGCTGGATGTGGGTTTGCTTTCATCTAGAAAGCTCTAACCTTACTGCTGCATCCGTCCCAAAGATGCACACAAGTAGAAATAAAAATGCTGAAATGAACCCTTTGTATTCTGTGCTCTGCAGCTTGAAGAAATCTGCAGACACAGAGCTGAATTTTTGAAACCTCGGATGCTGATGAGTGTCTGAGAACAGTGCAAGCTGATCACTGTGCAGAGCTCTGCGCTTGGCCAGGGGCGGGCAGGCTAAAAGTCTGTGACCAAGTGTGATTTTCATGTGTGATTTTGCATGGTAGAGAAATAATTGGTCAGAAGTCCGCCGAGCTCTGTGTTTTGCCTAGGAAGTTCCCATTAGTGTTGTTAAGTGCTGAGGAGAGTTGTTAGGGCTGCTAATTTGTTACGGCTGCTCAGTGCTGCTGTTCTCAGTGCTCCGATGCCAGCTGCACTAGCACTTACTGCCGCTTACCCCTTCAGGAGACCTCGGTGTTATTTGGAAAGAAAGACCACAGGCACGGTTTGGTGGCTGAGGCACTTGGCCAGGTTTATTGTCGACAAAGTGCAGTCCTAGTGCCCTGGCTCCATGGTTACGTGTGCACACACACACGTATGCCCACGACAATGGTATGAGGCAAATCAGCACACCAGGATGCTGTCCCCTAGGCTGGACAGCGATGCTCCCCTCCCCAGGACTTCTCCTTTTATACATGGATACAAACAAGTTACCAATTACACTCCAGATGTTAGTTACCACTCCTGTACCTGCTAGTTAGAACATCCTCATCTGTTATCCTGTCATCCCCTCCTTATCTTACAAGTGGTTGATGTGTTCTTGAGAATGTGTTTACACAATTACTTGAGAGATCTGTGTGCTTTTGTACAGTCCTGGCCAGTCAGGAATGTGCTTACTTGGTACGCTGACACCTGGCGCATTGCTGTTCTGCCAGAGCCAGGCCTACTCTGGTTCAGAGCCTTTGGTTCAGACGGTGACTTATGCTTAGAGCGCCGGCCAGGCGTATGTGGGTCTGTGACTTTAGAGACTAGCTAAGGTTTGGTGTATACTTAAAAGTTAGGTTGACACAGCTACACTGGACGTGTGTGAAAAAACCCACACCATTGAGCAGCACAGTTTTGCCAATCTATTCCCCAGTATAGATGCAGCTACGCTGGGGAAGCTGTGTTCCTACACTAATGGGAAAAACCCTTCCATCAACACAGGCTGCATCTACACTGTAGACTACACTGTATTACCTAGTTATGCGGGTAGAGTTGCTGTAGTGTAGACATACCCTAAGGACTGGAAAATTAGACCAACCCAGCTATGTAGTTCAGGGGTGTGAACAATTCACATGGGTGTTTTCTGTCCACTTAGCTACCACCTCTCGGAGAGGTGGGTTTACTACAGCGACCTATGAGCTCCTGCACCTGTGCCGCTGCAGTGTTTCTAATGTAGACATGGCCAGAGATTCAAATTCATAGGACCACGTAGCTCCTGCAGGGTGCCAGGCATATGTGGCTCTGAGTCACTGTTGCCAGTGGTCCTGAAATCCTGTAATTTGTGCATGTGCAACACACACCCACGTTTTGCACTTGAGGGTTTATGCACACAGCTAGATAGCCATGCAATGCTTGTATCCCCAGAACTGTGCATGCACGTGGGGTTGGCACTTGCATAAAGTCGGCCCGCATTTGTGTGTGTACAAACATGACTGCAAATTGGGACGAATATGCCTAAATTACACTGTGGTTATGGAAATGTTAAGGACACTGTGGGCTGTTTTCTGTGGTACAGTGTGCAGCTTTTGGATCTATTATCTCAGTCTTGAATCTGCAAGAATCACTCTCTTTACATTTTCAAAACCACATCCTACCCAACCCACCTCTCACTACTTCCTTATATAATGTACAGTTGAGAGGATTTTTATCAGACTACCCTCCCTATATCTCTGCATCCACTTCTTTCTCTTCTCTGTATCCCCACAAAACCTCAATATGGCAAAGTCCTGGCCCTTTAAAATTTCATCTTCCCAGTTCAGATCTGTTTAGATTGTAAGCTCTTGGGGGCAGGGACTGCCTCTGACTGTATATGTGTGCACCATCTTGCACCATGGGAAGCCTGATCCCAGTTGGGGCTCCTGTAATATAAATAACTAATAGCAATGAATGATATCCTTTAATGGTAATGTTAGGAGCTATGTGAAACCTTGTTATGGAGTGAGTTAAAACCTCATTGAGCTCGATAGGTGGGGACACAGCTTTCAATTAACATAACTGTAAGGATAAACCCCACCCTAAACCATCAGGAGTATGTGAACCCACCGAGGAGCTTTTGCTGAATATTGTTTTGAGTAGACGTGTGCAGGGAGGGAAGGCAGAACACAGAGAAACTGAAAACAGACAAAAATTGTAAGAGAGAGACAGACAGCTGGAAGGAGCAGCTGAAAGTGCAAAGTCTGACCCTGGAGGAAATCTAAGGAAAGGCTTTTGGGTCGGGTGGAGACTGAGAGAGAGCTGTAACCATGTTCAATTGTAACAGGCCAGATTCCATAAACTCCGCTATCCAGTTCTGTCAGGGGCTAGGGAATTGCACACACATATCACAAGAGGCTAGGCGACATCCACAGGTTGGCGGTTAGGGGGAGACTCATTCTGCCTGATTTCAAACACCCATGAATGTCATTGGTTGGGAAGTTTGGCTCTTTTTTAAAAACCCTCTTTCCTAAGCAAGAGAGAAACCTAATGAAGACTGAGCCAAACTTCCCAACCAGATGCTGGCTGGTATTTTCACTCTAGCTGGCAATGATATAACAAGATCCAATGACTGGAAATTGAAGCTAGATAAATTCAGACAATCAATAAGGAACAATGAGGACTACTAACCATCGCAACAGTGGATTCTTGATCATGGCAATTTTGAAATCAAGATTGGATGTTTTCCTAAAACACTTGTTGAAGTGCAAAATCAGGGAAGTTCCTACTTCCTACTGTACAGGGGGCCAGACTAGATGATCACAATGGATCCTTCTGGCCTTGGGATCTAGGAATGTATATTGGTAGACTCAGTGCACTTTGCAACAGTCCCTCAGAGAACGGTCTGGTTAAAGCGTTGGTGATCAATATGTCTGAGCCCCATGCTTCTTAACAAATGGTGAAAGGATCCATTGAAAACATCTGATAACCATTTTCTAATTCCGAACACTTTTTTTTTAATAAATACCCTTTTAATTTAAAGTGTTGCCAATGAAGATATTCAAAGCCACGAACAGCCTCTAATGTTACACTGACATTTTTATGCATCCAGTCAACTATGGGATCAAAGTGACAGAATTTACACCCTCTCCCTGATATGTGAAGCACAGATGAATGTTACTCCCATAAATCAGGTGATGCTGACATTCTGTTATCCGTCCCCATATATGACTGCACTGCAACCATGCTTTTCCCTAGCAGTTGCAGGGTTTTGATTGGCTGTTGTGGACGGGATGCTATACCATGTGATCTCAAGCTCACAATGCTGCATTAATATGTTTGCTGCTTTTCAACTTTCAGGACCTGTAAGACGTCGTCATGGAAGCAATTCTCATCCCAATGGTAAAAAGTCTAAACAGCAACCATTAGGTATGTGGATTTCTCAAACGATGCATGAGCTTGTTCATCTGTGGGGAAATGCCAAGTTATTGACTTTGTATGTGTCGTATACAGTATCGACCCAAGTGCCCGTTCTTTTTCTTGTGTGCCAGTGTGTGTAAATAAATAAATCAAAAGCACCAAGAAGTCATCCTGCCTCATTATGGGAAGCCTGTGTTGAGAAGCTACATTATCTCATGTGCAACTGAGACACAAAGACAATGGGTGTTAGCAAAAAACTGGCTCAGAGGTGCAATAAAAACCCTTCTAGAAAATGATGGATTAAAATAATCTAGAATAAAAACCCTTTGAAAGAATTACTTGCCCAGAAGGTCTTTCACAATTTGTTATTCATGAAAGATTTTTTTTTTTTTTGGAATGGGGAACCAGTTCCGGAAACATGCAAGTTTATTACAAAACTCCAATAAGCCTCCAGAGCTGGTTTTGCACATTTGAAAATGCACTTGTATTATTTCAAAACCCAGAGAAACTGAGGAAGAATTTAATTTCCACAAACTGGAGGTGAGACAGAATAACACCAACATTGGCCGTATGGCCTGAGCCAACACCCACAAAATATGAATGGCAAAATTATAGATGACTTACATTGGTGCACAATACGAAGCAACAGAGGGGCTGGAGAGAGCAGGGTTGTAGGGAGCTAGCTAGCATTTCCAGTAGGTACTAGTGTGTTCTCAGAGGGGGCATGTCTCAGGAGGTCAGGAACAAGGCCTTGGTCCCACCACATCGTGAATTCAGAGAGTTGTTTGGAAACCGAAATGGGTGCAAAGCAAAATGTTGGATAGCTCTCAGCTTGGAGGGGTCTGGACTCTGATCCCAGCTCAGGATCCAAATTCATGGCTATAATGAAAGACTGTATCATAATGCACATGCACAAGGTGGGTATGAGTTAAGGTTGCACAGGCAACCCTAATTCTGGCATTGCCTAACTTTTGGGTGCTTGATTTTGCAACCTTCACATTCTTTTAACTTAGTTTTTTTTAAATATAATTTCTAGAGTTTTTTAAAAACTTAATAATAATAAAAAAATAAAACCCAGCAAAATTCTATCACGTGGAACCATATTGATTCTCTATTTGGGTCAGCAGCCTGGCTGGGATTTTTAGATCCACAGCACAGTCCTCTACTGCTCAAACTAATGGAGTAGCTGGTAGCAGCAGAAGTCTGTTATCTTTTATGTGGCCCTGCCCCTAGATAGGAGTGGGGACACACATTTTACCTGTATGTTTCACGCCTATTTGCTAGACAGCACGGCAGAGTTGAGACTCAGGACTCATGGATTCAATTCCAAGTTCTGGAGGCAAGTAAGCTCTAGTTATGGACTCTTCTGCCCCCCCGCCCCAATTTCTCCCTGTCTCCTTTTGCTCCCTCTCCAGCCCCTCCCCCTCCCACAACCTGGTTATCAACTCCCCAGCTCCTGCCCCCAACTCCTTCCTCTGCCCCCCTGCTCATGCACCTGTTTTGTCCCACCCCTGCAGCTATCCTGACCCCTCCACAGCTCTGACTCCTACCTCATCTTCTGCCCTTCTCTACTCCTGCCTCTTTCCTCCCCTTCTGGCTCTAGCTCATATCCTTCCCTCACCCCCATTCCTCACCTCTCTGCATTTGAGCCGGTTGTGTCTTCCTTCTCCTCCTTGCTACCTGGGCACGAACAATGGTAGCTCTGAGAACACAGGAGAGGCAGAGTCTCCCCTGCTCTCAATTCCAGTGCCTGGCACTACATCAGCTGCCAGGAGGAGCAATGTCAAGGGAAGTCCCAGCTCATCCTTTGCAGCCTTGGCTGGAGCATGCTCGGTTGCTCTGTGGGAATGGCGCACGTGCAGGCTGGTCACAGACAGGAGCTGTGAGGGGTTGGAGTGTCCTCAGTGCAGATGTAACCTCCAGAGAATTTAGCTGCCAAACACTAACAAAGTCCTACTAAGCATGTGGGAACTGAGATTTTTTTTGGACATATTTTTACAGACACAGCAAAAGGCCACCTAAAAGTCAAATGTCAAGTCCCCCTGCTCCAAAGCACGGCTATACTACAGCTTCTCAGTGATGCGGATGTAAGAATTAAAAAAAAAATCAGAGATGGTTGAGCCATTTTAGCTGAAATTTTTTCAAAAAATTCAGCCTGAGGCAGATACTCAGCATGGGAAATTTTGCCTGAATGATTAACATTTGTCAAAGTTAAAAGCAACTGAAAACAGGGTCTTATAATGGAAAGTGTCAGGCAACCTTAGCTATAGGAATCAATACCTACATTATCGATAATAAAAGAGAGAAATACATCCAGATGCCACCTGTAAGGGACTCTGCCCTCCTGAGGGAGGGAACACCTGTTAAGTTCCAGTCATTGCCCTTTATCTGTCCCTCTGTCTCCTGCATTTTTGGCAGCCTAACAAAACACCCTAGGATCTCATTTGAAATAAAAATAGTCCACAGTCTCTGGGAGGGAGCTCAGCAGTGAATCCCTTTCCTCAGAGTTAATCAATCTGTCACTGGGCTGAGCGCCATGCAGAGATGAGATTGCTCAGAAGACGACAGGGATATTTTGTGTATTTCTGAACCAGCCACTGGGGTCCTAATGGAGACCTTTTCTAACCGTTGTCTAATTTCCATAGATTTTAAGGCCAGACGGAACCTTTATGATCATCTAGTCTGACCTCCTGCACAACACAGGGCAGACAGCCACAGCCAGTAATTTCTGCATGAAGCCCGTAATGTCTGTTTGAGCTGTGCGCTTGTCTTACTCCCTATGTGGTGTGAGGGAGAAGTTTGAATCCACAAAACCAGGTCCATGAGGCAGAGGATGGAAGATATGCTACTTGGGCAAATAACACTGTATAATTGTGTATGCAGATGGCTTGTTATTGCAAGGTCGTACAAGAGTGCTGCTTTGTTTACTAATTACTTGGTGTAGGGTCGCTGGGCTGGGTATACTGCTCTGCAGTTGTAGGGCTGTGGTATTGAGTTATTGTTTTAAATGCATGTTTTGAAGCATAGATTTTTTTTTAAATGACATAGGTAAAGAATCACATAGACTCTGTAAATAGATCGGGGCCGGAGTGGGGCGGGGGGAAGTACTTTAGACCGTGAACCTCCCAATACAATCAGGGTCTATTTCAGTGGTTAAGCAATGGGCCAGATCCTATATGAACTGGCACAGCTCCACGGTCTCACTGTGTTTCTTATGGTGAAGATCACTTTTCATGAAGTTGATCTAGCTATTTCTCATTACCACTCTGTCTCACACACTCTCTCTCTCTGTCATTCTATGTCTCTCAGACTCAGCTGAAAGGTACCGGCATCTCATCATTGCATCAGTGTCTCAAAGGTATGGAAATGAGAGAGCAGCAGGAGCAGCTGTCTTGGGACAAGCCCAGCCACCTGCTTTCAGCCAAGCCTTCATCAACCTAGTCATCCGGCAGAGTAAAGCTTCCAGACTAAAGGAGAGAGCAGATAAACCCAGGGAGGACTCGGCAGGCATGCAGGAAGCAGAGGAATGTGTGGACACGGCTGTGAAGGTCTCAGACCTGTTTGAAAGTGTCGTTAGTTTGGGTTCCACCAGGGTTATCCTTTTGTTTGGCAAACCAGGAATGGGAAAGACCATGCTGATGCATCGGCTTTGCCAGAAGTGGGCAGAAGGAGCTTTGCCTCAATTTCTGTTTACTTTTCTCTTTGAGTTTAGGCAGCTGAATCTGATCAGCAGAAAGCTGACTTTAAAGGAGCTTTTGTTTGATTTGGTCCTTCAGCCAGAAGATAGCCCTGATGCAGTATTTCAGCACCTGCTGAAGAACGCCCAGCGCATGTTGTTCATCTTTGATGGGCTGGATGAATTTGTGGGGAACATAGACCAGCCAGCCTCGTCTTGTGTAAGCCCTGCCTTCCACAGGCCTATGTCCATATCTGAGCTGTTTGCCAATTTCTGCTTTGGAAGACTTCTCCCTGGGTGCACGGTGCTGGTCACCAGTCGGCCTAAGAAATTACCCGACTTTCTATTAAGCAGAGCAGATCTGCTGGCAGAAATTTGGGGATTTGACCACGAGAAAGTTGAAGAGTACGCCAGCCACTATTTCCACCAACATTCCTTCAAAGAGCAGGCCATTGCTCACCTGAAAAACAACAGCAAGCTTCTGAGCATGTGCTTGATCCCTGCCTTGTGCTGCATTGTCTGCGTCTGTTTGGAATATTTGCTGAGGAAGCGTTTGTCAAAGGTGGAGCTTCCTCAGACCATGACCCAATTTTATATCAAAATGCTCCTCATCTTTATAAGTAAACAGCAGACAGAGGGCACTGTGAGTGAAGACACGCAGCTGAAACACCACAGGACGGCCATTTTGGGTCTGTGTGACCTTGCACTGAAAGGCCTGGAAGAGAAGAAGATAGTGTTTTACGTTGATGATATCCCAGAGCATGTGAAAGAGTTTGCTTCCCTACATGGGTTGCTGACCGTCTTTGAGGTGAAGAGGAGTGACAGCCTCCCAGAGGCCGGCCATGCCTTTGTGCACTTGAGTCTTCAGGAGTTCTTTGCTGCGCTGAACTTGATGATAAATAACGCAGTCGACGGAAATTACCTGAAGAAAAAGTTCTCTTTGAAGTCAAAGTGGACTTTAAAAAATGAAGCCAGGACCGAATTCATGGAGAATTTTCACATCTTTCTCTCAGGCCTCTCATCGAAAGCATGTAGGACGTTCCTCACCCAGTTAGCTGAACGAAATCAGGTGTGGGTGCGGGACAAGCAAGCCGCCATTTTGCAGTCATTGAAGAAGCTGGCAGCTACTAATCTAACGGGGCCCAAGATAATTGAGCTCTGCCATTGTACTTATGAAACACAAGACCTTGAATTAGCCCAACATGTCGGGAGCCAGTTAAATTTCAAGTATGAATTTAGAAACTTTAGATTGACGCCTCTAGATGTTTCAGCTTTGGTTTTCATCATTAACTGTGGCCGAGATTTGACTCACTTGGATTTTGCAGGCTGTCCCATGGAATTAGATTGTTTGGAGGTTCTAGCGAGCTGTAAAAATATAGAGCATCTGAGGTAAGAAATGCATGAAAGATGTGCATTTGGATTGAGATTTTGAAGGGATTTCTATGCCCATTTACCTTTACAATGAATGGGAAATGGGTATCTAAATTACCTATCATTGGAGGGCTCAGATATCTAGCCGTGAAGTCCCAAGCATTTTACCTCTGGGTTGCTGGTTCACAGCCAGCAAGCACTGACAGTGACTGAAATTTGCTGCCTTCTGACTTTTCTCAGTCCAGTTTCTACTGGACAGGTGCCCCCATTGCTGTGGACAGGTTCAGCAGAGAGATCAAAGACAGAGAGTGAACTACCATCTCATCGCTAAAGCTGGTACTTGACAGCCTCCATTTCCGGGGCTGGGGGAGGGGGGCAAAATAGGCATTTCAATCTCCAGTGCTGTCAATTTGATACCTTTTGTGAGTGCTAAGTTCACTTTGAAGATTGCATGCATTCCAGGGCACCGTGTGCTACTAATTTACCATAGTGTAAATGGTATATTTCTCCAATAACAGCTTTAAAGCATTCGAACAAAATTCATCCCTGGTCTAACTCCATTGACTTCAATACTTTACACGCAGGAACCATTAGGCCTTTCCGGTTCATAAGAGTCAGTTTTCCTCTGCTCACCGATATAACGTGAGTAGAAAATGTCCTTAAGTAAGGAATTATTTATCTTTATCATAGCGCTAGCAGAATGCTCCGTCATACTGTCTCCACCGTTTAGCAACAGCTACTGCGTGAAGTGTCTTAGTAACCAAGCCCATAAAGGCTTTCCCCCTTTGTGCATTTGATTATGTTGAAATGGTATTTAAAGAACTAATATGTTTAGAAATAAAAATGATGCAATAAGGTGGCTGGATCATAGATAATGTTAGAAAAAAATAGAGTTCTGTTTTGTTCTATCGTGTTTTAGCCCACTCTTTTATTGTTTTAGCTTTAGGAGCAGGAAATTTGGTGACGAATTTGCAGCTGCTCTTTCCAAAAGCTTACCGAAGATCAAGAGTCTGAAGAAACTAGAGTAAGCATTTAATATTAGGGTCAACCCATCTTACTTTGCTCTAGTGCTGAATAGGAACAGGGAATGGGTTCCCCTTTGGATTTTGTACCACCATCTTATGTCGTATATATTTTAAATCTTTTGCTCTGGGTGATCTTGTCTAAAATATAATCTGTTGTGTTGTTTAGTGCAACACAAAAATACATGAAAAATGGGATTGTATATGGTACCTTTTGTGCATTGCTACCAAATGCCAGGAGATAGCTGCAAAAGATTTGCATCACCTTATACTGCTGTAAAGATCCTTTATATCTATTAGAGCGGATTGAAACACTTTTTTTCTTTCATTTTTTGAACAAAAGCTTTTTGGTTTTCAGGCTTTCAAAAATCAATTTTTTTTTTGAGGAAAACAGAGACACTTTCTGCAAAAAATTGAGTTAAGTTGAAAATCCAGTTATTTCTCAAAAAAAAAAAAAAAAGCTTCTATGGAAAATTTTTGACCAACCCTAATATCTGTACAGCATAGGAAGAATGGTCTATAGAGGTAGGTGTGGTGATCTGTGGGTTATTTGTCTAGGGTTGTCTGTAGGGTTCCGTTGTTGAAGCTGATTGTGGTGTCCAGGAGGTTGATGCTAGTGTGGGAGTGTTCCAGAGAGAGTTTAATGGATGGGTAGTAGTTGGAGTTGTGGTGGAAATCTATAAGCGAGTTTAAGCCGTCTGTCCAGAGGATGAAAATATTATCCATATATCTCAGATGTATCATTGATTTCATGGTGCATTTGTCTCCATGGACCTGTAGTAGTCAAATCCTTGTTACCTATTTCTTAATGAGTTATTTTAGCCCCAAGATCTGCCTAACAGTCCTAACTACCTAAAATAACCCCCCTATATTTTTGATAGACCAAGTCCAGTACAAGAAGCTTGCATACTTAGACCTGGTTGACACCTAAAACTTAGGTTGACCTAGCAACATCACTCAGAAGTGTGAAAAATTCACACCCCCAAGAGATGTAGTCAAGCTAACCTTACCCCCAGTGTAGACTCTGCTAGACTGACAGAAGAATTCTTCCATCAATCTAGCTACCTCCTCTAGAGAGGGCAGATTTATTATGTGATGAAAAAAACCCTTCCATCATCATAGCAAGCAACTATGCTACAGAGGTCACTTCGGCCTCATTTTATGTCTGTATACACCTAGAACTTCAAAGGCAGTCTACCATTAACTATGGTAGACATGTGCAGTTCTGCAATCTTTGTTAACAACAGTAACTTGCTGAGTTTGAAACCTACTTTACAACAATCTTGGTTGGAACCTGTTCCAAAACAAAGACACATGTTGTAATTCTGTGAGAACACACACAAGCATGTATACGTCCGTCCGTACTAATTAGGTACCCAGTTTCAGGAAGCGACCAATTGACTGTTTTGGGTTGTCTCACGTAACAGGCCGGGACTCACCACCATGATGCCTCCTGCTGGTCATTCTGGGAATTAGCTCTGTCTTTTCGCAGGGCGCCCTCCTCCAGTGGTGTCTCACCTGCGTGATTTCTGCTCCAGACCTGTGTCACTTCAAGGACCGGTGACATCCTCTTCAGGACACAGGCCTCCAGCCCCACATGCACCATTCTGTTCTCCTTCCCTTCTGGGGGAACAGCAGTCCTCTGTCCAACCACTCACCTCTGTGGCCAACTGCAGCCCAAGGTTCTAGCCAATTACCTCAGTGGCAAACTGCAGCCCTTCACTGGCCACTCCCCTCAGTGGCAAGTGGGGGCGAGGGAGACCTGGGCCTGCCCACTCTTCCAGGTTCTGACCCAGGGACCCTCTAGGTGGAAGCCAAATGCTGCGTCTCCTTCAAACCCTGCCTTCTGTTTCCCTGGACCGCTCCCCGTTTCCCTAGTACCTTCTCTGCCCCTGTATCAGGGCATTAGTCTTTCAGCCAGTCAGGCTGGAGCTTCTTCTGCTCCCCGACCCGGCTCAGCACCGCTCTGCCCTGGGTGCTGGCAGTTTCTTCAGTCCTTCAGGTACCCAGTCCTTTCTCCCTGGGCTTCAAAGAGGGAACTGCCCCACTGCCCTGTATCTCCCTTTATATGTGGGCCTGCTCTGCCCTGACTGGCTGCTCATTGCAGCCCCTCTCTGATTGCCTGTCTGCTGCGCAGCCTCCCCAGGGCTGCCTTTAACCCTTTCTCCACCAGTGTGGGGCAGAGGCCCCATCACATCTCCCAAAGAAAGTCTCTGTGTTACTTATCACTAGGTCTTTGCTCAGACCTCACCTTTCAGCTCGGTAATTGTCCACAGCAGGACTTGACACATGAACACAGATTGAGTGAAGGATGGATACAACTATAGTCTTTTCTCGGTGTGCTAACAGGCAACCTGAACTGCTGGAAAATAGAAAGAGACATTAAAGATGGTCTGTCTAAGATAGGTATTTGGTGCCACCAAGAGGACTCCAAGATTGCTGGCCCAGGAACTCAGTCTTCTCTCTTCCAGGTGCCTTCGGCTTTTGAGAAGTGATGTGCTGAAGGACACCAGTCGTTTTATCCTATTTCTGCTGGCTGATCCAACTTGGTTCCTCTTTTTGGAGGTTCTAGTATGTCGACTCATACTTCTTCTGAAGATTCAAAATGTCCAACCAAAAGGAGAGTCATCCTCTCTTACCATCCCATCAGGGAACAAGGCATCAGCTTTTGAGTTCTTGCAAATGAGACTAGGATTTTCCTGACTCACTGTGGAATACATCTTGTCACACCAGCTAGTGTAAGACAAATTAGACCATAACTGTTGTACAACCATCTTGGGACACATCTTGAACACTGTCTGGTCCGGTCAGCAGCTTACCTCTGCAAGTCCCTTTCTGTGGACCCCTTTGTGGTGCGTCCTGTGGCCAATTTTGCAGTTATTGCTTGTTCAGTTTGCAGTTTCTCCATCAACATCCTGCTAGCTACTGAAATGGTCAATTTAAAGTTCATATAATTTACATAAAGTCTCTTTGTAATCTTTGGTGCTCTTTAAATTTGTTTTAACAGTCATTATACAATGCAAAGTCCCTTCAAGAACTGTTGTTCTCCAGATGGCCAGAAACTCTGTATAAATAGTCCAGGCCTGTTCTCCTTGTTTCAACAACCACGGTGGGACCTTGGTATGCATGACTGAGCTGACTGGTTACATTTGTGATTATTCCACTCTGGCCAAGTGTCCTTATACACACACTATGTGGTTTCAGTATATCTGGCTTACTGCCTCTTTAGCACTAACTAGATAGCATAAGCCTGCTTGATTGTAAACATTCGCCTTACTCCTTCTCTTGATCACGTAAACTAAAAGAAATCAGTATGAATGCCATTTCGTTCTTTCCTGACAGGATTGCACAGCAGGCAAACCCTGGCACTAGAGTTTACAATGAGTATTACAGTTGACTTCCCTTTTACACATTTTAATTATATTATTAGATTCCATCAAGTTCCCCATTTTTTATGACTGGGCTCTCAGCAACATCTCCCCAGTTACTTTCTTCAGGATCCCTTTTAGTAGCTCTGTCATTCTTTTCCTTACATCCCTGAGCTGAGATCTGGGCTACCATCCGAATCTGAGAGGAGAAACTACATGCCAGGCAGATTTTATTTCAAGTTTATTTAGACTTAATGAAGTAGAACCCCAGCAAGGGAATTTGGTTTTTACGTTTTGGACTGTGTGAAGTTCTTAAGGGGCCCTGTGAGAAGGGAAACTGAGGCAGGGCGCTGCAGAGCCATGCTTTGCCTGCAAGGGGCATTGGGGTAGCACCTGGATCAGGACCCCATTGTGCTAGAGTTTTAGCTGAGTGGACGGAGAGGAAGGATGAGATCTTAAGAGATGTTATGCAGGAAGAAGTGGTGAGATTTAGGCTGTGTCTACACTACCACTTATGTCGGCAAAACTTACGTTGCTCGGGGGTGTGAATATTCCACCCCCCTGAGGGACTTAAGTGACACTGGCATAAGCTTCTGCTGCTCATGGGGCTGTTTTTTCTAAGTTGATGGAGCTTTCTCCCATCGACATAGAATGTCTTCACCACACGTGCTGCAGCAGCGCAGTGGTACTGGCATTGGCAGTGCGTGACACCTTCATGCGGGAAGGCTGTGTGCGCTCAGACGGTGGCCCCGCCTTGAGACCCGCCGCTGCTCAGCCTCCTCTCCTGGAAGCTCTGCCAATGCTCCATCCCAGCCCCCCGAGTCCCCCTCCATGAGCCCCCCCCCCCGCCATTTGCCTCTTTGCCTCATCCACGAGACCCACCCCCTGCCTGCCGCTCGCTTCTCTTTTCTCCTGCCCCTGGCCCCCCTGCCTGCTGCTTTGCTGCCTCACTCAGGTCCCCCTCACCTGCCTGCCAGTCAACAGCTCCCATGCATGCACCTCTTCACACCCTCCCCCAGCCCCACCCACCCGTCAGGCAGCCAGCTGCTCGTGCATGACTCTTCACCCCCTGGCATGAGGATCCCATGTGGGCGGAGCGGGGACAGGAAGAAGACGAGCGGGACCAGGGCCTCGGGGCAGAGTGTGAGTGGGGCCACAGCCAAGGTGCTGACCCTTTCGGCGGCAGCATGCTCCAAAGGTGGCAGGCAGGCTCTTTGGGGCAGCTTAGTCTCCCCTGGCCTCTTATACCTGCTGCCCGTGTGTACCCGTACACCCGTACCCGCTGTGCCGCTGTATGTGTAGACAGGCCTTTCGAGATGGCTGGGCCTGAGACCGAGGGAGAGGGCCAAGTCAAAGACCATGCCTAGGTTATGGGTAAGGCGACGATTTTCTCACAGATTCCGTGGCTTTCCACAACCTCCATGACTTCCAAAGCGGCTGGTTTGGCTGACTGCAGTGCTGCCTGAGCAGCTGGCTCTGGGGACTGCACAAGCAGCGACCAGCGCGGCTGGCTCCAGGGAGTGCCCAAGCAGCAGTTCTGTGGGCACCCTTCGAACTGCCCGAGCAACAATGGTCCCAAGGTGGCTGGAGCAGCATCCCCAGAGGCTCCCGGAGGCCATCTGGAGAGCAGTCCCCGGGAGGCAGCATTCGGGGGCAGTCAACCCCCAGCACTGAAGTGGGGCTCCGAAAGCAGCAGGGCCCCAGAAATCGAGATTTAGTCAAGGGTATTTTTAGTAGAAGTCATGAATAGGTCATGGGCCATGAATTTTTACTTATTGCTGGTGACCTGTCCATGACTTTTACCAAAAATGCCTGTGAGTAAATCTTAGCCTTAGTTATGGGGCTGAGTGACGCTGAGGTGCTGTCCACCGTGATGGAGAAAGAAGGGAGTGAGCAGGGCTTAGGGTGGGAAAGATGAAGAGCTCCATTTTGGCTGTGTTGAGCTTTTGTTTGGAAGCAGTTTGGGGAGTATTTTCCTCTCCACTTCTTGCAGCTTTCCCCTGCATATTAAGAGACTGAAAAGAGGGGAAATGGAATGTCAGGAACTCAAATTCCTGCAAGCTGTGATGGATGGTTTGAACATTGGCCTGCTAAACCCAGGGTTATGAGTTCAATCCTTGAGGGTGACACTTAGAGATCTAGGGCAAAATCAGTACCTGGTCCTGTGAAGGCATGGGGCTAGACTCAATGACCCTTTGGGGTCCCTTCCAGTTCTGTGAGGTAGGATGCACAGCAAAGTGATGGTGCTGGAGCCTAGTTCTTCCCTTTGTCCCTAGGGGCATAACTTCCACTGAGTGACAGCAGAATCGGGCCACACGCCTCTGCATCTTCCTCCTGGTCACATGCTGGACGTGGAACCCAGGGACGTCCCAGACACTGTTTCTACCACAAATCTGGTGGATTTTTACTGGTCCAACATTCTCGATTTGCTTTGTGTTTTTCAGGTTAACCGGTGGTAGTATCACTGCGCTGGGACTAACTGGCCTGGCACAAGTCTTTCCAAACTGCCTTCAACTTGAAGAAATAAAGTAAGTGACCCGCGATATTGGGGGCGAGCGATGCTTTTAAAATCAGCTGAGAATTATTTGTGGGGGAATATTAACCAGGCAAACTGATTTGCAGCTTGCAGGACAATCGACTGAGGGACCAAGACATGGGGAAGGTGATTGAAATGCTTTCCAGAGTGGAAAAGTTAAAGATGATTGAGTAAGTAAGAGATTTAATGACTTAAGCCCATTTAAAATGTCAGCTCTGAAGAAGCAAATCATCCCATCAAAGGGTCTAGTAGTTTAGGGGCAACATCAGGTCAGGGAGCAATGCCAGCAGTCTCTGGGATCAGTCAGGTGCACAAATTTTTCACAGTGAGGTGGGCAGTCCAACTTGCAGCTCTTGGGCTGGATCTGGTCTGTGGAATGATTTTGTCCAGCCCCCAAAGGTATCTGCCCTCACCCCTAGCAGACCTGCTCTACAAAATGCTGTCCTCTGCACAGTGGGACTTTACCATTACAATATGTGCGAGGTCATGTCACACAGAGGACGCCATTTTGTAGAGCACGTATTCCTGGGTATGGCCTGTGGAGGTGCTCCAAAACTAGCGTCTGACCCACAGCCCTGAAAAGGTTGGACCACAGATCATCAAATTCCACCCAAATACCCTTACATCATGGAGCCTAATGACTTCAGTTAAACCAAAGCATTTTAGTCCTCAGGAGACTAAACTGTTGTGTGCGACTGGGGAACAGGAAAGGCCAAGACGCAGTCCATGCTTGAGGCCCCTTCCATTAATCATTAGAACAAACTACCAAAGGAAACAGTGAATTCTTCACCTCTTGAGGTCTCTAGATCAAAACTGGTTATCTTCCTAGATTTGCTTTAGCCAAACACAAACACAAGCTACTGGGCTCAAAATGGAAGTATGAATGGAGGATGAAATTCGATAGGAATAATCTAATAGTCCCTCCTGGTTTTAGTATCTAGGAAGTTATGTTCAATTAGATTTCATTAAAAAAGAAAATAATCCCCAGCCTCAAGGTTTTACTAACCCTAATGTGAATAGAAATGTTTTCTTGGAATGTGCTTGTGTATGCAAATATAAGGAGGGGAGGAAGGATTGGAATCAAACATGCCTCTGCCAGGCTGGAAAGTGGACACCCTAACACAACAGCATTGGCCTCGTAATGCACAGGAACCTTCAGTGAAACAGGTTTGCAAATGAGAAAAGAAGAGAGTGAAATTTACCAAATACACCAATCTAATTTTAGGGGCTGTTCCTTCAAACTCTTACAGCTGTGCGTAACTTTACTCATGAGCAATTCCATTGATGTCAGGTGGAGTCAATTTATGCCCATGCAAAAGTGTTTGCAGGATCAGGCTGAATGAAGTCCAAAATTTAAATAAACGGCATAAATAAAGGACATTATATTTTTTAAAAACCCTTTGAGTTTTACTAGTAACAGGTTAGATTTTTTTTAAGCATAAGATTTTTATCTTGACTGTATTCCTTTAAAGTGCTGTACTTTACATCTGTTATTTTGCTGCAGCAAAGTGTGAAAAATGTATCAAACATTTTATCCTAAATCCCTATGCTATTGCAGTTGCATCACCTATATTATTAATAAGTGTTTTGTTTAGCAGAAAAAGGTGAAGAACCATTTTACTATCCGATAGCTCTATCAGGTGTCCCTGATTCTGAACTCAGGGGCAGCAGCTGCATTTGAAAGAGTCCATAAAATAGAATTGAATTGCGAACAGACAGAAGTGTCTGTTGGCTGAAAACAAACAGGTATAGTTTTAAATAGTCAACAAATCCATTAAATTTGTGTGTGTGTGTTGAGAAGCAGTGGTTGTGTATTAAATAAAAGAGGCTTACTATCAAACACAAACAGCTGATATTGTGATGCTCTGACTATTATCCACAGTTTAAGCCATAATGATATTTCGGTGAAGTCTGTTCTTACTTTGGCGAAGGGAGCCACTACCTGTCCAAATATTACTGAACTACATATAAGGTACTGGTAATACATGCTATGGAAATATATACTGTATTTCTCTAACTGTTGACTTTAAAAATTGCCTTCTCTTTTAAGTAGAATTGCTCCGTAATAAAGATTGGTGCAAATTGAATTCAATTCTCTCCTCTTATTGACAAGTTGATACATGGAGTTTGATTCAGTTACATTATGCAATATGGAATTATTAAGGCATTGATTCATTTCACACATTGATTTTTCAATGTAAAATGTCTATGTAACATAATTTAAACTCTTGTTTTAAAAACATGCAATATCTACCCGGTGAGAATCCTTGTTAATGCAAATGAGTTATAAACCAGCGAAAATTACTGGAAAAGCAACATTTTGCGTTGTTGTGCGCTTGCTTTGTCTTTGAACAAGGGTTTTGATATTATCATATGTCTCAGATATTGGGTAAAGTGGAGACTTAAATTACAGCTCTTACAACTAGTTTATTCTGTGGGTAAACTCTAGGAGCCAGATTCATCCCTAGTATAGCTCTAATGAAGCCCTGTTGGACACAGTTTGCTTTTGTCCAAGTTTCTCCACGCAAGACACACGTGATACTGAACTCACTGCTGACCCGTCTTACAACTTATCTTGCAGAAGGGCATTTTTACTGAACACTGTTATTTTGCGCCATGCCACAGCTAGAGCAAAGGGCCAAATCGTTGCAGTAAATTGTAGCATTTGGGATCAATCAGTGGAATGGGCTCCTGGTTTCATGAGAGTTGTAGCTAGAGAAGGGGAACCCCAAGAAGCAGTTTGCTCAGGCTTCTGGCCAGCCTTGCTGAAACCAATGATTCTTTTAACTAACATCCACTGCAATATTCCCTTTTGCTTCATAAGCTTAAGAGCAGCACATTTCTAAGGCTTGATTCAGCCCCACTGAATTCAGTGGGAGCTTTGCCGTCCATTTCAAGGAGAGCAGGACCAGGCTCCTATTGAGCATTTCTGCATAAGAAGTTTAATCTTTTAGGATTTAAGCTAATAGTGTGTTGTATTTTGCTTGCAGGAAGGACACCATCATGATATATTTTTCTGGCCAGTCCAGAAGAGTCCTCAGGTGAGAAATTGATCTTGGAGTTGTGAGTATTTAAGGGAATTCTGATTCAAACAATAGTCATTTCTACCATGGACACTGGTGACTGGTGGCTCCAGAAATGACAGGAGTGGATTTACCATGATACAAACCGTGCAGTGGTACAGGGCCCCCAACGACAGGGGGGCGCCCCTAAAATGCAGGACAAATATTTGACAACCTGCCCTGGCCGGCAGCGCAGCAGGGTTCAGGCAGGCAGGCTATCTGCATGCCGTGGTGAGTGGCCCCACACCGCTCCCGGAAGTGGCCGGCTGCTGGCATGTCTCTCCATGCCCCTGGCTTGGGAGGTGGCTCTGTGTGCTGCCCTCCGGGCAGTGCATGGAGACCTGCTGTCCTCATCCCCCCAAGGGACGCGCAGAGATGTGCCAGCAGCAGGGCTAAGGCAGCTCCCTGCCTGCTCTGCCTCCCTCCTTCCCTCTGTGCTGCTCCCGGAAGTGGCTGGCATGTCCCTGCAGCCCTTGGGGGAGGTCTCCATGCGCTTCCCCCACACTGAGCACCAATTCTGCAGCTCCCAATGGCCAGAAACTGCACTGTGGGAGCTGTACTGCCTGAGGTAAGCGCTGCCCCCTGCCCCAGCCCAGAGCCCACACCCGCATCCAAACTCCCTCCCAGAGCCTGCACCCCGCACCCTCTTCTGCATCCCAACCTCCTGCCCCAATCAAGGTACCTCACTTTATTGTCATTTAATTCCCATTACTTATAATATAGGAGGAGGATGAGAAAAAAAGAATGAAAAACAGGCAGATAAGAGAGAATGTTCTTTTTCTTGGCTGGGGGGACCCGGAAATGAAGCTGTGCAGAGAACCCCACAAACTCTAATTCTGCCACTGAGAAACGTGACATAATTCCCCTGCACTCCTTGCAGTCATTCACACCTGTTAAAAGGGAATGTAAAACTATTAATCCAGAATGGGAGCATTTTCCATGGCAGTAAATGACAGTAGAGGTTGCAAGGTAATTCTGAATCATGGCCATGTTGATTTTTTGGGGGGTCATAAATCGGGTACAACACTTCTTGCACCTCTTTTGGTTGCCTCTTTTCTTGCCTCTGCATATGTGTGGGGACAGTATGGATTTAGCCCTAGGTAAGTAAATACCAAGCGAAATATGGGTCCTTGTTTTTCTCTTAGAGGATCAGTCTGAAAATGCCCCAGCCGGAAAGCACCTTTCATCACATGCTGTGCTACGTAGTTGAATGTTTTCATTTGCAATGAGCAGTCCTTAGCCTCCTGACTCCCATTCAGCTGCACTAGGGCAATGAAGAGGCGGCTCCAGGCATCAGCGCACCAAATGCATGCCTGGGGCGGCAAGCCACGGGGGGCAGCCTGCCGATCACCGGGAGGGCGGCAGTCAGGCTGCCTTCAGCGGCATGCCTGGGGGAGATCCGCTGGGACGCTGAAGGCGTGGGACCGGCGGACCTCTCACAGGCATGCTGCTGAATCCGCGTTACCAGCAGACCTCCCGCAGGCATGCTGCCAAAAGCAGCCTGACTGCCGCACTTGGGGAGGCAAAATACATTGAGCCGTCCCTGCGGCAATGCTGGGCCAGAGAACTGAATCCTGGAAAGAGACTCAAGCTACATCTGCACTGCAGCTGGGGTAGACATGCCTGCACTAGCTTTGATCCTGCTAGCATGCTAAAAATAGCAATGTAGCCATGATGGTGTGGGCGATGGGAAGCATGGGCTAAGTGTAAGCCTATCTGAGACCCTAGGTGTGCACTCAGAGTGGCTAGTCCATCCCACCGCCCATGTCACTGCAGCCATACTGCTGTTCGCGCGCTAGCTTGATCAAAGCTAGCGCAAGTTCGCCTCCCCAAGCTGGGAATTATACCCTGCTGCTGTGTTAAATGTACCCCCCAGTGACTTCTTCCAGCAAAGTTTTATTCCTTCCCTGTGCATACTGTATCCCACAATGTAGCTGGAAAATATTCAACAGTGCAAATGTCTCGTGATGGAGTTTCAAAGGCCAGTAAATATTTTGCTTCTTTGCAGATCATCTAATTTGAGGAGAAGGGAACATAAAAAGGAAAATGCTGCTCAAATAAGAAATTTGAAGTTACGGTAAAAGAAATATACTTAAATTTCGATGGGTGAATAGAGATCTTCACATGATAGGTTCCACAGATGGGCAAAGTCAAGTCATTACAGGCAGAGGATATTACTATTTAAGAACTTTTAGAAATAGGGCAGGTTAAATGGTTAGAAATTAAAAGTATCCCAGCCTGTTCAAACGAGGGCCCCAAGTTACTGTGAGTTGGGCTCAGCAGACGTGGTTTGACAACGTTCAATTGTGATATCACATGTTGTCATGGAGACATCCGCATCACTATCAGAGACAGGGTATCAAAGTAGGTGGACCATGGGTCTGACCTGCCATGTTCATTCCTATTAAATCCAGCATGTTTCACCAGCATTAAATTTAGGGGACAGTGTATTACAAAAATACACTGATTGGCCAGCTGATGGCAAGCTCATACTAGATCAGGGAGCCAAAACTGAAGAACGTGGCGGTAAGAGACAGAACTTTATAACAAGCATCTTTGCTGGTTCCCTGGCACAAGTGGGTCACAGCGCCACCCAGTAGCAAGTTAGACGGGGTGAAGTGAGCGTATGTGTGAATCTGGGCTCCTGGGTTCTATCACCTGCTCTCAGTTGACTCCCTGAGTGACTCTGGCAAAATCATTTACCTCCCTGTTTCTCTTTTTGGGGATGATCATTCTTAGTTACATCATAGCAGCAGGGATGCAACTGAACTATAGAATAACATTTTGCTCTCCCATGGCACTTTGCCTTTAAAGATTCCCAAGAACTTTACAGAAGGATGATGACCATTTTATAGGGAGAAAAACAACTGATCTCCTTTCTCCCACTCCTGTACCTCATCCACTGAGCCCCTTGGGCTGTCTACACTATTCCTAATGTGAATTCCCCCTGGATCAAGAGAGGGATAATTCATTGAAGGGCCCATTGGGAGTTGAAATCAGTTCCCTGTTCTATTTGTCTTTCTGGTCATTTAATCCAATCTTTCTGTTCTTAGAAATGTATTTAAATGTCCCTGGGTTGATTGAGGCCTTCAGCTGAGAGCTTTCACACAAGGGTAAAGTAATAGTCCTATTAATGATGATGAGACTGACCTCATTTGTAAAACACTTTGAGATCTATGTATGAAGAGTGCTTGGTATTCTGATTGTTATTAAACATTACCTGCAGGAGGGTTTATTGTTTTATTCTTCTTTGAGGACTGTTGGAGACAGAGCTGGATAAATGGTTAAAATACAAAAATCTCGGCCTGCCTAAATCAGTAACCCCAAGTTACTGTGAGCTGGGCTCAGCAGACATGGTTTTACAGTGTTGTGTTGTGATGTCATGGGGAAGTTTGCATCGTGATGTCATCGTGCCATGACACTAGCTCAGCAGAGCCTGCGCTTGTGGCAGGAGAGGGCTAGGCGCGCATTGGGAAGCAGCCAGCCTGCTTCCCCTCACCTGCATATGGCAACATGAGATGGATTCACAGAGCACTAGGGTGATTGTGGCTGGTGTTGACTGATAAAGGTACACAGAATAATAGATGGCATAAAGAACATAGATCAGGAATTTATGTTCACCCTCTGATATTTCAAGGACAAGCGGATATTGAGTGAAGCTGAAAGAGAAAATTTAGAACTGCTGAAAGGAAATACTTTTTCTCACAACTTACACATAGCCTACCGTTCCATGCCTCGGTTTGCCCATTTGTAAAACAGGAAGGGTAATGATTACCCACATCACGGGGGGAACTGTGTAACTTTGTTATATAATAGTAGTTTGAACTCACGTAGCATTTTTACTGGAAGGATCACAAAGATTTGTACAAGAGTATTCTCATTATGTAGAGAAACTGAGGCACAGAGCGGTCAAGTGACTTACCCACAGTCAAATACCTGTCAGTGGCAGAGCTAGGAATAAAACCCAAATCTCCCCATTCACAAGCTGGTAGCCAATTCCCTGGTCCCCTCTGCCTGTTTATATTAATTCAGAAGAGGACTTCTCAATGGATCTAGAGAGGAATGGATGCTAGAGGTGCCCGCTGATGGTTGATATCAGCCCCTTGTTCTGTCTCTACTCAGCTCATTTAATCTCATCTTCCTGTTCCTAGAAATATGTCTAAGTTTCCATGGCTTGATTGAGATCCTCAGAGAACAGGTTCCACACAAAGGCAAAGCAGCCATCACATTAATCATTACATTCAGTAGGGCAGGGGTCGGCAACCTTTCAGAAGTGATGTGCTGAGTCTTCATTTAGTCACTCTAGTTTAAGGTTTCATGTGCCAGTCATACATTTTAATGTTTTTAGAAAGTCTCTCTCTCTATAAGTCTATATTATGTAACTAAACTATTGTTGCATGTAAAGTAAATATGTTTTTTAAAATGTTTAAGAAGCTTCATTTAAAATTAAATTAAAATGCAGAGCCCCCTGGACCAGTGTCCAGGACCTGGGCGGTGTGGGTGCCACTGAAAATTAGCTCTCATGCCGCCTTCGGCACATGTGCCATAGGTTGCCTACCCCTGAGATGGGGTGACCAGATGTCCTGATTTTATAGGGGCTTTTTCTTATAGAGGCACCTATTACTTCATACCCCATCCCAATTTTTCACACTTGCTATCTGATCACCCTACATTCAGAGGGTTTGTTTGTTCTTTTATTATTGTTTAAGACCTATTAGAAATGGAGCTGGGTGAGTAGTTAAAATATAAAAATCCCAGGCTGTCCAAACCAGTGGCCCCCAGTTACTGTGAGCTGGGCTCAGCTGATGTGGTCTTACAACATTCCATTGTGCTGTCATGTTGTCAGGGGGAAGTTTGTATCACACTGTTGTTGTGCCGTGACACCAGCCCAGCAGGGGCTGCACTTGTGCCAGGAGAGGGCTGTGAGCACTGAGAAGCAGCCAGCCTGCTTCTCTCACCTCCATGGGATGGTGGGCTTTGGAGTCCCAGAACCCTGGGGTCATTGGGCTGGTATCAGGTGATAAAGATACACAAGATAACAGTAGAGAAGACTGATCGGGCACTTTGTCTATTCAATCCATCACTGCAATATCTGAGTGTTGCTAGCAGTCACTCTCTCTTATCATCAGTGTTGTTATAATTAAGTATTTATATTCTGGCAGCCCTCAAAACCCTAATTAGGATGAGGGCCCCATGTGCTGGGCACCATAAACCTCCCTCGAAGGGACAATCCTTGCCAAGAAGCAGTCACCCTCTAGAGACCTAAACTGCTGCTGCATCTGCTGGAAACAAAGATTATGTTCCAGAAAACACTTTGTTTTGATCAAAGAATCTAATCTGAGCCCTTTTAATGCTTCTTCCCTCTCAACATGGTTTTTAAACTAAACTAAACCAAACCTACTCTTTCTAAGGCCTCCTCAGGGATTCAGAAAGAAAAGTCACTTTTCTCCTAATACAAGGACACAGGCATTTAGAATGAAGTTGAAATGAAGCAAATTTAAACCTGATAAAAGTGAAGGCCTTTTCTCACAACCTACAGTTAAGATCACTCTGTGCCTCAGTTTCCCTGCTTGTAAGATGGGAATGATAATGCTTACCTTCCTTGTAGGGAGGATGGTGAGGCTTTACTATGCAATAAAACTTTGTACTCTCATAGCACTTGTCAGCGAAGGCTCTCAGAGCGCCTTATAAAGTATTATCCTCATTTTACAACTAGAGAAACTGAGGCGCAAGAGGAGTGAAGTGGCTTGCCCAAGGTCACCCAGACCCATCACTGGCAGAGGCAGGAACAGAATCCAGATCTGATGACTCCCAGTCTGCTGCCGCATCCACTGGCCCTCTCTTCATTTATCCCAGATGTGAATTCCCCCTAAATCCCCTTAGAACTGTCTGCACTCTGATATCAGCCTTCTGCTCTGTCTGTCTCTTTGCCGCTCATTTACTCTAATTTTCCTCTTCGTAGGTTACAGGATTGCAGCCTCAATTCACAACATGCACGGGAGATCGCTGCTCTTCTCAGGGGCTCCGCCCACTTCTCGGAAGTGGAGTAAGTACATCAGGAAAGATCCTGTTTCCTCTAAGGGTCCCTTCTAATGTTGATCTTGCTGCAGGTGGGACAGAAGAGGGGGAAATCATGTCAAATCACCAATTTAATGCAGGTTCCTCACCGCGGTGGGGGAAGAGGGGGCCATGTTGTTCTAGATTAGGCACACTGGGATTTTCAAAGAGATTCAGTGGGAGTTGGGAGTCTAATCCCCAGCTTCTGGCATTACGGGAATGTAACCAGACACACCTCTTTTCAAACAGCATCGTTGGCCACGCTGTGCCCCAGAGGCAAAGGCATGTGCCAGAGGCCCCGGGGAACAGCGCTGCTCTGGAAGGCATTTACAGAGTCAGATTATCAAACCAGAAGGATCCACTGTGGTAGTCTGGTCTGACCACCTGTCTAACACAGGCCATAGGATTTCTCTGCATTAATTCCTGTTTGAACTAGAGCATGTCTGTTAGATCCTTGAGGAGGCATGTCCTGGGACTCTTGGCACAGAGGGCAGATATGCCTGTTGTGCTGCCCGTATGCCCCTCCAAGGCCATCCACCTCTGCTAGATAGTCTGGAGAGGCAGGGCCATGGCCACACTCTTTGCCCTTCCCCTTTGGGGGGCCGGGGAGACTAGCAGCTACTCCTCCCCCTTTTTTTTTCTGCACAGCTCATGCCAGGCAGGGTCTGGCTGTACAGATTTCATTACAACTTACTTGCAATAGGAAATTCAGGGAAATCTAATGTCTCTGGCAAGGTGATTCTCCAGCCCAGCACCACAGATTTAGAGGGCCAGCTCTCCCATTGATTGGCTGGGATTAGGGTTCGAGGGTCAGTCTTACCCTGTGTTTTCCCCCTCCCATCAGGACTGCAGCCACCCATTGACATAGTTCTGTGACTCACATTCCCTCCCCAAGTGCTTGAATGGCAGGTTCTTGTTGGGCCTGGGGCACACACACAAGTCATGTAAAGCAGAGTGGACTCACTGAGGGGAGAGCTCCCACCTGGAGGAAGCAGAGCAGGGTGAAAGTTTTTGTCCAAAACTATTTTGCGGGGTGTAACAGTGTGATGCTCACCTCCATGGCACCTCCTGCTGGCCTCCCAGGGGATTAGCTCACCAGCCTCCAGAGCTCCTTCTGCCAGCTGGTGTCTCACCTTTCACTGGCCCCCCCATGTCCCTCCCAGACCCCAGTGCCCCTTCTCTTGGGGGCTGCCCCCTGGCAGTACCCTCACAGTATCTGGGTCTCCCCACCCAGGGGAACCTCCACCCACTATCCCTACCTCACCTCAGTATCAGGTTACTGCCAGTCACCATCTAGCCCCCATTCACTGGGGCAGACTGCAGTGTAAAAGCCACTCATCACAGGCAAGGAGGGTTTGGACCAACTGCCGCTGCCTAACCCTGGGCTGCTCTCTGCAACCCCAATACCCTTCTCGGCCTTCAACAAGGCCTGCAGGGTTTCCAGGCCAGAGCTCCCCAGCTCCTCTGGACTTCCCCCAGCCCTGCTCCACTCTCAGTACCCTGTGAGCTCCTAAGCAGCCAGGCCCTTCCCTCTCTATAGGCAGAGAGAGACCAACTCTGCTCCTGGCCCACTGCCCTCTTATAAGGGTCAGCTGGAGCCTGACTGGGACATGGCCACAGCTAAGCCTGCTTCCCCACTCAGCCTGGGAACTGCTTGCTCCCAGCCACACCCTCCCTAGGGCTGTTTTAAGCCCTATGCGGCTAGAGCTGGTGACTATCCCACTACAGGGGGGGAAATGCAGGTTCAGCAACAGTGAAATATTTTGAGACTTCATGTTTTTTTTTGCCAAATTGTTTTGGTTAAAAAAACCCAAACCAACAATTTTTGTTTCAAAGTTTTTTCAAAACAAAACATTTTGAGTTCTTGGTTTGAAATGACTTTTTGTTTCAAAATGTCCTTTAATTTTATTTTAAAAACCCACTCAAAATGGTCAAACTGAAATGTTTCCTTGGACCCAATTTACTGAAAATTAAACAGGAAGGAAAAAAAAAGGGTTTTGGTTCCATCTGAAACTACTTTGTTTTAGGGTTGTTGTTTTTTTCCAGAATTGCCAGTAAACTGAAAAATCACTCTGCATAGTTCTGCTGGGGCCAGGCAGGGGAGTGGAGGAGCGTGGAGTAGGAGGATGAGATTCTGTGTTTTTTACACTGTTCAGAATGAACCACTTTAACGGGAAAATCCCTCAGTTTATCAGGTAACCAACTTGGTGATGAAGGCTGCAGAGAGCTGGCGGAGAGTCTCCCTGAAGCACATATTTCCAAGCGGTTGGAGTAAGTATTGCTGTACACCCCCTGAATTATTCTGTGATGAAGATGGTGGCTGCTGTACATAGATGCTGACAGGGTTCCACCAAGAAGCAAGCTGACACCCTTCCTAGCCCTCACATCGGAGTATGGGTGGAATATTGAGTCAGGAGGGAGCCAGTCAAGCTTCTTGGAGTGAGATGTACCCCTGTACAGGGGAGCAGCCGAAGGCCCAGGGACCTCTGAAATCTTAAGTAGCTCACACACTTTTAACACTGTGTTCGGAAGCGGAGTCTCATCCTTTCAGAATATAGAAGTTTAGCATCAAATGCCTTGTCCCCAAGAATACTGGCTCCAGCTGTTTTCAGCCCGACTGCTTAAAAAAATTAAATGTTAGAATGTGCATGGAGCAATATTCATCATGTCCCTCTCATGACTTCCTTCGTGGTCTGGTATTGCACACCCACTTTTCAATAGGTAATTGTCTGGGTGTTTTCTTCTCAGTGTCAGTAACAACCAGATATCTGTGGATGGTGTTTGCTGTCTGTTGGATGCCGTGAACACCTGCTTGAATGTGGTGGAGTTTGAAGCCAGGTATGCAAAGTCAGATCAGGAAATTGTACTCAACTGATCTATCTCATCTGTCTAATCCGTCATCTAAAGGCACTTGTATGGCCACCTTTAGCCTATCTAATTTATCTGTGGGTACTTGTATGGCCCTTGTGAGCACAGTATCTGAGTGCCTCACAATCTGTATTTATCCTTGCAAGCACTGAAAATATGTGGCAGGGAATATTCTTGTATTGGCAGGACATAGGCTAAATGACCATCCGCTTCTAATGTATGTAGTTCTGTGTATTCCTTCATAGCTAAAAGCAGAACAGTTTAGCAGGAATAACCCTGCAGAATCAACAGCGTTTTTCAGAGTAAACTCCCAAAATCCTTAGCGGAGAATCAGATACTGTAATCAGATTTCATAAAACCCCTCTTTTGCCTCTCTCATGCTGTTGGCACCAGGGGATTTTAGAGAGAAATTTTCACTGGTTCAGCTGAACTGGCAGCAGCACTGATGGATGGGTTCCTTCCCCAAACCACAATTACAATTCCAGACTGTAGACAAGACTCCGTGTTGTTCAGTGTAATAACTTCAACAGGACCTTTTCCTTGGTAGTGTTCCTGAGCTATTCAGTTGATATTGCATACTTTGACTCAAGTTTAGCCATGTGAGATAGCTGGTTGTCTTGGGTAATATATTAAAATAGGTAATAACTGGAGAGATACCAATCTCCTAGAACTGGAAGGGACCTCAAAAGGTCATTGAGTCCAGCCCCCTGCCTTCACTAGCAGGACCAATTTTTGCCCCAGATCGCTACGTGGTCCCCTCAAGGATTGAACTCACAACCCTGGGTTTAGCAGGCCAATGCTCAAACCACTGAGCTATCCCTCCCTCCTGACTTTGGAACTGTTGTCTAGTGGTAATAGTTTAATTGACCTTTGAAGTGATGACAGTCATTTTGAAAAACCCCACAATATTATCAAGAGTAAATAAAATATAAATTAGTGATAATCAGTGATCTGAGTGTGACACTGTTTGTCATCTCTTTCTTCCACAGCCTTCATCATCAGACTGCAATCCTGAAGTTTATAGGAGATAGAGAATTTGCCTCTACCCATTCCAGGTACATCACATGGAAACAGATCCTTTGTTCTGTGTATCAGTCCCTGCTGATCACACGTCAGAGCATAGCTGAAATGTTAATTTCCCCCCATCTGTTCCTTACATTTTCTTGTAATTTACATGTTGGAATGAATCCAGACATATGATTTAGTTGATCACTAGGGTGCACTGTATACCCTGACAATGTTGCCCCTCTGCTGCTCAACTCACTCTAATCTTGATGCTTTCTCTTAGCATCCTACCCAGTTTAGCCACTCTCGCTCTGTTTCCCCACACCCTGATTATAATGTCTTGCATCTCGACAGCACATTTCATCCCACAGGACCCCAAGCATAGTGGACTATGCTAAAATAAAAGATCATCAATGTAGCAATTGTTTAACACCACACAGCTGCGCTGCACGACAGGAGGGCAGGTCGAATAGTTACAAAACGTGATTCACAGATATGTTCACAAAGAATGACACCAAGTTCAGCTTATGGTAAATTCTGGGGTCATCATATCCATAACTCACAAGTCAAGCTGGTCAGAAAATGAGGTTTATGTTTTCAGAAAGTTTGGGCAAAAAAAATTCAAAATATTTTGATTCTGAAATGCTGCCATTTGCCTCATGAGAGCTGTAGTTCAGGTGCCTTATGCTCCTGTTCTCTATAAATTGCACTCCCTGGTTGGACTACATCTCCCATGATGCACCAGGGTTTCCCTTTCTCAGTGAGGAATTGCATGCCCATGTTGTCTCATGGAAGATGCAGTCCAAATGGGAAGCCCAGCTCCTAGAGAAAAATGGGAACAAGAAATACCTGAACTGCAACTCCCATGATGCACCACAATGGCATTTTAGAATCAAAATATTTCAGTTTTGGGGTGTCCTGTTTTTGACCAAAAAATGGAAATTTCTCCACGCAAGGCCGACATTTTTCACAAAAATCTTTGTTCTGTCAAAACCCATATTTCTGCCCAAAACCAGTTTGGATGGAAAAATTTCAAACAGCCCTTCTCACAAGTATTTTGTTAACCACTGGAAGGAAGATTTGGCTACTGCTAGACAAGTACGGGAAAATGAGCTGATCAGAAACAAGCTCTGTGAGGTAGATCATGGTGGCAAATCCATGATGGCGTTACAAACAAGGGAAAGCAATGTATATTCCCACTAATTTGTCCTGCTTTTTGCTGGCTTCTTGTGGAGGTGAGTGCTCCCTATGGAGTGGTTACTTACGTACGACTCCTTGAGTTCTTCTCTTCACCTTGTCTTTTCAGAGGACAGTTTATGTTCAGATCTGATCATGTGTATTGTTACAGGGATACCTCTCGTAGTGAAGACCAGTCCGGTGGAGGTGAGAGCCAGAAGTCTGTGGTCTCAAGGAAAATAAGGTAGCTTGATGCCTTTCGTGGCCATTCAGAGATCTTTGATGTCTGCAGCTGAGAAAACCATTTCTGATGCAAGTTCAAATGGAGAGTAGCATTGACGAGGCTGTTGAAAGGAAGAGTCACTTCTCATTGTTTATCGTTATTATCTTTGTGTGGGGTGGAGGTAAAGTCTAGGATGCACAGCGCTGGTGACCCTGTGGTTAGTAGTTGTGCAGTCCTGCAGGAGCCCACTTTGATATCTAGTTATGACGTCTCATTCACCAAATCAGCCTGTGGTTAGTATTTCAACCAGCAGGTCAGAGTGGGAACTTGATTTGCTGAGCTGGTCAGTTACTCTTGTTCTGGGACATGGATTGCAAGAAGATCCCGGACTCAAACCCAAGTCCAGATTTAATTCAGACTATATAAACCTGTATAGGTCAGTGTGTGTTCGTATCTCTTGCAGGCTGTCAAGAGGAAGGATGGGCATCTGGATATAGCTCTCATATAGGACTCATGATAGCTGGGTTTAAACCCCTTCCCTGCCACAGACTCCCTGTGTGACCTTGGCCAATCACTTAGTTTTTCTGTGCCTTGATTCCTCATCTGTAAGAGGAGGCTAAACCTCCTTCATTTATCCCACCATTTGTCTGTTTAAATGTAAAGCTCCTTGAGACAGTGAGGTCCTCTTACCATGTGTATGCACTGTTTTGAGAACAATGGGGTTCACAGAGGCAGTGTCAGTGGGGAACCTCCATGTGCTATTGTAATGCAAATAAATAATGATAAAGAACAGCCAGCCTCATCTCTTAGCAAATGATAATATAGCAGTTTTACCCATAACTTTCATATACATATTATCCCCATTTTACAGATGGAGAAACTGAGCACAAAACAGTGACGTGACTTGATCAAGGTCACACACTTCAGAATAGCACGTCAGTCACCGGGCCCCCTGCCGTATCCACTGGTCAGTGCTGGGTTGCTATGCAGGGTTGTATTCAAAGGGCTGAGTTGAAATTCAGTGTAGCTTTTTCTGTTTTAATTTAATAGTTTTCCCAAGCAGAGCTCATTTTAAATCCGATTTTGAAAGTCTCTTGTAGAACAACTCACTCTTTCAGTCAGATGCAGTTTAAACCTCTGGGTTACAGCAGCATTACCAACTCTCATGATTTTATCATTGGTTTCTTGAGTTTCTTAAAACCCCCAGCTCCTGGATGTATGAAAAAGTGCGTTTCTAATCCTCGTGTTTGTAGAGAAAAACTGGAAAATGTGACCTGAGTATAAACAAAAGGCTCAAACACCAGAAGGCAGTGAAAAGAATTTTTTTAAAATCTCATGATTTTTAAGCCTATCTCATAATTTGGGGTGGGGGGGTTGCTTTCTTTCTTAGGCTGACAGACAGTGGTTTTCCCACCGGAGATCTGGACAAGTTGTGCACTGTGTTGAAGAAATGTAGCGGCGTATCAGAGTTCGAGTGAGTCTTCTTATTTTTCAGAGCTAAGTTGTATTTTTGCAGTTTGTTGGGATATTGTTTATAATAAATATTTTTAAATGTTGGGCCTTATATATAGGCCCTGGTTAGTTGTTCAGAGTCATAATTTTAAGGGAGAAGGGTGGTTGTCTACTCTAACCTCCTGCATAACACAGGGCAGAGAACTTTGCCTAGTAAGTTCTGCATCAAGCCTATTCACGTGTATTTGAGCTGGAACGTATCTACTAGAAAGACATCCAGTCTTGACTGAAACACTTGGAGTGACGGAAAATCCACCGTCCACCGCAAATTGTTCCATTGATTCATTTGTGTGCATGCAAAATGTGCCTCTCTTTTGCACATTCACAATAGGGTGTGGTGCTCACGTATAGATCATCAACACAGCTTACCTAGGATCTTCAGCACAAAAGCACAGATCTCTACCGTGTAAACAAAAGGAGTCATTCCATTTGTTAGCAGCAGGAGGTGGTTCTTGGTTTTGTGGTCATAGACTTGCATACATGTAGGATTTCAGAGATTCCTAGATTTAACATGACCTACTGTATAACACAGGTGAGAGATTTCACCCAGTGGTTCCTGCATTAAACCCAGCAATGGGTGGTCAAACTGTCTTTTAGTGTCCACTTCCCATAAGCATTCAAGCGATCAAGTTGCTTGGTCAAAAGCATGTACAAAGCCAATTTTAACCCAGCGTGCTTCCATGCTGGTCTGGGAAGTGGAGCATTTTCTATGATGTGGGGCAGTGCTTGATGCAACTTTCCCTAGACCTCTTGCCAGAGCCCCGGAGGAAGAGACTTCACTGAGTCAAGTGAACATTTGTATGAAGCCTGCATATTTCTGGGGAAATGGCTGCCTGTACCTCAGAGACTCCTTTAATTGTTTTGTCTGAGGGACAGTGCCTGCATCAGAGGCAGTGCATTGTAATGGAGATTTCAACCACCTCTGCTAGGCCAAATTCAGCATAGCAACACATTTAAATGGCTTTCCTGGTAGGAGAAGAGATGGGAACTGATGCCTTCCTATTGTGAAATTAAATATATATTTATATGGATGGCTGGAGACTGAAGTCTTCTATGCACTCACAGAACAGGTATAACTTTAGTGACAGCAGTGCAACCTTCCCAGCTAGCTGCCCTGCCAGTGTGCCTCCTGCCTGACCCAGGAAAGGGACACACAGGGAGTTTATTCTCAGTAGTATGGAAAAACTTTTTTTTCTGTCAAAAAAGTCATTTTGTCAACCCTGAAATGCTTTGTGGAAATGCATCCGTTTGGAGGGAAATTCAGGCCAGGATGGAGTTGTTTTCTGGTGGCGGAGCGGGTGATGTGGGGGGAGAGATCAAGACTAGACTGGTGAGGACATTTGGCTGGGACATGGGAGAGCCAGGTTCGTGAGCCTGTTCCAAACATGGGCCTTCCATACCCTAGGCAAGTGCCTTAACTGCCAAGCTGTTCTGGGATGAGTCTCGGATTCTCTTTAATTTTTGGTCAAAATTTTGAAAGGTCTCATTGTCCTTCAGCATCGGAATGAAACCTGATCTTGAAACCTCAACAAGTTTTGCAAAACAGAAAAGTTGCATTGTCTGGGATTCATTCATGCCTGGGTTCCTCTGCTGAACCTGGTAATAGGAGGGTCAATTTGAGATCCTCCTGATGGATGTGGCTGTCTGACTTCTGGGGATGAGAAGCGCCAGCTCATTCCAGAGGCTACTGAACAGGCATCACACGATGAGGAAGTTCTGAGCATGATTCTCCTCTCGTTCACACTGGCGTAACTGTTGACTTCAGTGGACTTACTCCTGTCAGTGGGAGGAAACTCGACTGGATTCGAGTTAGAGTTGCAATGCTCCAGACCCCTTCAGTGGCCTTGTGCCCTCCAGGTTTTAGTCCTGAGGCCTGGGCCACGCTACAAAGTAGGGTTGACGTAATCCACCATGCGTCAACTTATTTGACAAAAAAGGCAAGGAGGAGACTGGATGAGTTACCTGTGGCTTTGATTTCCATCCGAGGATGCCAGTGCTCTGCCCTTTGGGGACTGACATTAAGGGAGCAGACCATGTATATTATAAACTCATAGAACTGCAGGACTGGAAGGGATCTCGAGAGGTCATCTCGCCCAGTCCCCTGCACTCATGGCAGGACTAAGTATTATCTAGACCATATTATTTTCTCCTTAATGAAAAATAAATATCTTCCTTTAAATCCTAGTTTGTCAAATAACTCTCTGGGAGACCAGGGAGTCGGGAAGCTGGTTGGACTCCTTCCGGAGCTGAAGGCAGTGAATTCCCTGAAGTAAGTGATCACTCGTCATTATGTAGCTTATTTAAAATATTTAGCCTAATTCCCACCTTTGACTTACCCTGTGGATAGTTGTTTAAACCTGTGCAAAATAGGTGTGAAATGCTACCACACTGGAATTTCGCACTCATACACCAGGGGATGGGTGTGTTTGACATCTAATTTGTGTACCACTTGCTTGGACTGAGTTACATTTGCATAGATGGAAATGAGGACAGACAGTGCACAGCAGCAGCGCGTCAGGCCCTTAAGGTATGCCCACGCTGCAGCCATGAGCGTGTTTTTTAGCTCGCCTAGACGTACACGCTAGCTTGGCTGGAGCTAGTGTGCTAAGAATAGCAATGCAAGCAGGGGTAGCATGGTGATGGCTTGTGGTAGCCGTGCGGGCATATAGCCTGTGGTCCAGGTAGGCTTGTACCCAAGCGGCTAGCCCAAACTGCCTCCTGTGCTGTCCCTGGCTACACCATGGTGTCTAGTGCACTAGCTTGAGCAGAGCTAGCAAGAGTCCATCTTTGCAAACTGGGAAGCACACGCCTGGCTGCAGAGAGACTGTAAGTTCTTCAGAGCAAGGATCATTTCTGTTGTGTCTTATGGCACTGTATAAATCATTAATGATAATGAGGATGAGGATTTAATCCTTTGAAAATAATGGTTTTATTCCATCTCTTCCTCTAGGCTGAGTGGCAATCAGATATCGTTGAGTGCTGTGTTTGGCTTAGCTCAGTGTTTATCGGCCCTGGAACTCATTAAATCAATAGACATTAGGTATGTTTGGGGCTCTTGTTACTGTGTTTTCCCATCAGCGCTGACGCTTGAGACACGTGACTTGGTTTGCAGTGCATGAAACGTGAGCACCCTTCTCCTGACTCCGTGTTTATGGTGTTCTCTTTTGGTTACAGCCTAGGAAACACTCAGTCGGTCCATTTAACCTTCTGGGAAAGTGTCAGGTAAAGAGCCTGTCCAAGCATTTCCTGTGTGTCATGCCCATAGTATCGAGATGCCCATGTTGCAGTAGCGTGGTTTCCGCAGGGTGTCAAAATCAGGGGTCCCTTTGGCTCTGAATACTGGCTGGGAATCGTGGAGGCAGAGAGCAGCTGGGTGGTGAGGACGGGGGTGGGCAGCTGGGAGTGTGCAGGATGAGGTGGCAGGGTCAGCAGTGGGTGACGGGGATGGGAGTTCACTTCCTCCTGGGCAGCCACCTGACCAAAGGCGCTGGATGGATGCAAGGCACCCCTGGGGTTGGAGGGGTGGCATGAGTCTTCGCTCTTGCGAATGATGTGTGCTTCATTTGGGGGGGCCGGGGAGGCTGGCGTATGAGGCCACTGCACTGAGGCATGGAGAGTCAGCTACCCATAGACAACATAGTGTTTCGCACTCGGTGCAATTGAAATGGTAACAAAAACTCTGTCCCCAGGAACAGCACTACCAGATCTGCAGGAAAGTTCCCGGCTCATCCCCAACATTTAGAGAACGACTATTGCTTTCGGTACGGCAACCTTCTGTTCTGGCTCTCTGTTTTTCATTTAGAAACATCAGAAAAGCCAAGCCTGAGTCACGATTGTTTTGGGAGTCCTTCATCTCCAAGAGTTTTTCCTCAGAGGGTCTCTCCATGCACTGCCTAGTTCTCATCCTAAAGAGAGAGAGGATGCCACATTCTGCTTCCCATTGAAACAGCTGCCTTCTACCCCTCTGGTTGGCCAGTCACAGCTCTCAGAGCATTGGCAGAGGTGGAGAGAAAGGGTGGGGACGTATCGGGCCCACAGCAGTTCCAAATCTAACAGCATTCTTGTGGAGATCCTTCTAAATGATTGGCTTTTGGGGAATCACCTTCCCAGCCCCTCCACCACTGGAATGAAAAGAGATCTGGGTGCCTGAAATACTTGTCTATAGAGGCACATCCTCAGCTGATGTAAATTGGCATGGCTCCACTGAAGTCAATGACAATTAACATCAACTGAGGATCTGGCCCATAGGGTATTATGCTACCCCTCCCCTGTACACACACACAGAATCATCATTCAAATGAGCTCGTCTGCTAAGAAAACAGAGCGTGCTGTATAGAAAGTGTCTTGGCTTGCTTGGAGCCGTTTTCCCATGTCTCAGTTGACTGAGATATACAGGGTCAGATTCCCCACTGCTTTGCTGTCACGGAGTGATTTATACCTGCCAAAGTGAGAATCAGAATTCTCTACTCACGCTAGTGTTCTACCCGTGCTTTGCACTCCCTTTGCACAAGTGTAAATGACTGAGTGTGAGGCAGCGGGGGATCTGGCCAGCTAAGGAGAAGGCCTTGGAAAGGCCCATCTATAGGGAAAAGCAGATGCCTTCTCACAGCACCGTTCCCTCGTTATGTAACCGTAACACTCATTAGGGGAGCCCCATGCAGCAAGAGAGCAATATGCCCGGCCCTATTTCGAGGGAACCGAGGTGTGTGACATTGGGAAAACAAGTGCTGATTCCCCAAGGAATTTGTATTGCCAAGGAGGCAGCTCCATTCAGTCTCTTCACAAAGTGGGATGATCACGTGGGGCCAGATGCTCGCTGTTGTGAATCAGCAAAGCTCCACCAAAGTCAGTTGAGCAATCTGCGTTTACACCACCTGGTGATCTGGCCCAGAAGGTTTAGAACAGCAAAACCATCACCTGAATGCACTTGTGATGCAAGCAGGGCGGTAGGTAGAAGGACTGGGATTGGCTTTGAACCCCTGGCTAGCAGCTCGGCCTGAAACGGGAGGCTTTAGGTCTATATGGAGTTTCCTATGTCATCCCTGCTGTAGAAGGTAAATCTGAGGATCCTGAGTATGTGGTTTGCTTCAGTCTTAGGGAATGCACTGTGAGTCCCGAGGACATGGACACGCTCTGCCAGATCCTTGGAAAATGCACTGGACTAACAGAACTTGAGTAAGTGCCGAGTGTTGTAAGTGTGTCTATACATCAGGCTGTCTTGTGCGAAAGTGAAATCCACCTGTATATAACCAATGGTGGCCCGCAGTAACTAGGCTTTGTGCAGATGGAGCACCTGGGGTGATGAAATCCATCCTCCCAACCCAGGGTCACTGAGCAAGACTGTGGAATGCCCTCCTCCCACCAGAACTGCTCTTCCAGCCTAGGGGCGGGAGTATCGCCTTCAGCCCCCAGTGCTAGTTGCGTGGAGTGTTTGAGGCCTCTGTCTCCACGTAAATGCAAATTTTACGACTCACCCCCATTGCAGCCTTCAGCACAGAATCCCCTCCTGAGACAGAAAAGAATTGTCTGACTGCTCCATCTGTGGTTCTTCCCCCTGCCCTCACACACAGTGCAGTGTTATGTCTTCAACTGGCTCTTTGCACCATAGATGAATTTAATTCAGATATTAATATACAAGAATCTTTCCTCCAATATCCTGGACATGACCTCAGGAGAGTTACTCTAGTTTTACCCCAGTATATCTGAAAACAGAATCTGGCTTCCTAGAACTCTATAATTTGTGTGTTAATTCCCCAGGATGCATGCAGTGCTGGCACACCCTTCTGTTCCCCTACCTACCCTAGATTCAGAGATTGTTACAGTTGTTCAGGACTATTCTGATCCAGTTCTAGAGAGTCTGACCTCCTGTGCAGAGACCCTTACCCAGTGATCTCTGCATCCAGCCCATAAAGATATTTGTAAAGCGAATGATCTAGAAGCTAGTGGTCTCTCATAACTTATCGAGTCATTTTCATTTCTAAACAATTTCTTTTGCTGTTCTTTTTTAACTCCCATATTCCAGTAAATGAAACTTAAACCTTGGAAGTCAAGGATTTCTGAGCCGAGTGTGTATTTTTCAACAGGAATATATTGTTTTAATATCCACTAACTGTGAAGCTTGCAAATCATTTCTATTCTTGCAGTGTGTTTTCTCCCTTGCTTTGCAGATTATCTAGAAACGCACTGAGTGATCAAAGCATTGAAAGGCTGCTAATATCCCTACCACGTTTACACAGTCTGAAGCTACTGAGGTAAAATTTGGGGCCGTTGTTTTGATGGATGTTATGAAATATTCATTTTGAAAGCTGTAATGCTGCAGTATGTCCTACCAGCATTAATAAATCATCACATCTTTCTACATTAACATAGGGAAAAGCAAACCAAGTCCAGAAATACTCAGAAACGCACTCACCCCAATTCCTCTCCTATTTCCACACCCAAACACAAACTAAATCTTTTTTAAGATACTGAGATGATTGGATGCCACTTGGTTTCTAGCTGCCACCAGCTCCCCAAATCCTGGAATGCTACAAGAAAGACTTTTCTCATGTATTTACATCAGGAAGCAAAAGTGATGGAGGTTCCACACTTATTTTTTTCATGATTTCCAGCCCAATGATTGTGGACTCAGGACAGGTTTACACTAAGCCTTGGCTGATATAGCTATGCTGGCAGAACCCCCTAGTGCAGGGGTTCTCAGACCAACTTTTCTGGTGGCCGAAGAGTGTGGTCACCAGCCTTCGCTACTAGCCGCTCTGAACATTTTTCCAGCCTCGAGCCCGGCCCCCCGGGCTGAAGCCAGCCCAGAGCCGGAGCCCAGGGCCTAGAGCCCAAAGCCTCTGAGGACACACACTGGTCCCATGTGTCTGCAGAGGTGCTGTCCAGAATCCCAAGGAGGCTGTGTGATGCAGGCTGCTGATCCCCCTGCTGGCAGTGCAGCAAACACCAAGGCAGCCAGGAGCAACAGCTGGATGCTGCAGGGAGGGGGCGCTGCTCCTCCACCCCATCTCCACCCAGGAGGCTGTTGTGACTGCAGAAAAATCCCCTGGCATTTGAGAAACGCTGCCCTAGTGTAAACACAATGAAAGCTGTCAGAAGAAGTTCTTCCTCTAGCATAACTACACCACCTCCCTGAATGATATTAGCTAAGCTGACAGAAGCACTCTTCTGTCGGCAGACTTGTATTGGGATTTTTGTCGGGATAGCTATGACAGTTATGGGGGTGCATGGTTTGTTTGTTTTGTTTTTTTTTCATGCTACAGCAAAACTGTGTAGCGTAGACAGGGTCTCATAAGTTTTGGCTTGATCCAAAGCCCATTCATGTCACTGGGAGTCTTTCCATTGGCTTTGCATCAGGCTCCTGGGTACTTATCCAAAAAGAACACAAACTTTGAACCTTTTAGGGTTAGCCTACCACGAAATGCCTAAGAGAAGAAACAAGGGCTATGACAGGGGTCGGCAGCCTTTCAGAAGTGCTGTTCCAAGTCTTCATTTATTCACTCTGATTTAAGGTTTCACGTGCCAGCAATACATTTTAATGTTTGTAGAAGGTCGCTTTCTATAATTCTACAACATATAACTTAACTATTGTTGTATGTAAAGTAAATAAGGTTTTAAAAATGTTTAAGAAGCTTAATTTAAAATTAAATTAAAATGCAGAGCCCACCAGACCGATGGCCAGGACCCGGGCAGTGTGAGTGCCGCTGAAAATCAGCTTGTGTGCCGCCTTCGGCACTTGTGCCATAGGTTGCCTACCCCTGGGCTAGGAGGTCCTGAATTCTGACCCAAGCTTGGACACTGACTTGCCGTATAGCACTGGAGATCAGTCACTTAGAAGTTACTTTCCAAGCGTGTAGGTGGGCTTATCTGCAACTCATTTGCACACGGAGCTGCTGCAGTTGTGTAGATGTAAATGGCCACTTATCCATCTAACGGATCCCTTGCACATGTAGCTATCTGATCTGCACACGTGAAAATGGATTTGCAGGTGCAATGCAAAAAAAATCACGCATGCAAACTAGCAGTATGTCTACACTACCTGCTGAATTGGCGAGCAGCAATCAATCCAGCAGGGATCGATTTATCGTGTCTAGTCTAGACGCCATAAATTGACCCCCGAGCCCTCTCCTATTGACTCTTGTACTCCAGCTCAGCAAGAGGCGCAGGCAGAGTCAACGGGGGAGCGGCAGTAGTCGACTCATCGCGGTGAAGACACCACAGTGAGTAGATCTAAGTACATCGACTTCAGCTATGTTGTTCATGTAGCTAAGGTTGCGTAACTTAGATCGATCTCCCCCAGTGTAGAGCAGGGCTAGGGAGCTGATTCACCACCGTGTTACTCCAGCTTTACATCAGTGAAGTTACAGCAGTATAAAACTGGAGCTGATGCAGTGGAGAGTCTAGTTGTACAAAGGCAAGCACAGTGTCATACCTACATTTTTGGAAACCAGGCCCTCTCGTGTCTGTGTATGAGTTTGTGGAAATGACCGTCAAGTCCTACATGAATGGAACCAACCTTCCTTGAAGATGAAGACTGATTAATTTTTTTTCCCTCCAGTATTAGGAATAACAAGTTTTCACCAAATTGCACTCTCTTACTGGCCAACTCTCTCAACCTGTGTGAGCGAATCAGAGAAGTAGAAGTCAGGTAAGGAACTGAGACCTCCTATTTCCCAAAAAAATTAGCCATCATTGAATTCCAACCAATGGAATTGAGAGCCTTGTCCTTTTCAAAGAATGTAGCTGTGGCTGCAATGACTATTTTTGCTTGTGTTGGTACAGGTCAAGTGAAAATGCTTTTTTGCATTTAGCGGGGAAGATAGAAAGCCAAGAAACTTCCTGCAGGTTGGGACATACATTATTTATTTATAAGTTTGCTTCTAAAATGTTAGCATTTGTTGAAATAACGTCGAATGAATCCACATTTGACTACATAACAGCATGAATAAAATTTGCACCATGCATGGTGTAATCCTTACTGATATTTTTAACATCAAGAATAAGAATTATTCTCACTCCTTGCATGGGCAGCACCATGTATCTGTGCATGTCGTGCAAAAGTCCAGGATCCAGTCTCATGAGAAGAAGGGTGTATTTCTGGAACACCTTGTAATCTATCAGTTGGAGCAGGAGGCTAATAGTCAGGACTCCTTGGTTCTAGCTGCAGCTCTGCAAGTGACTCATATGACGTTGGACAAGTTATTATTGGGGAGGGGTATCTCAGTGGTTTGAGCATTAGCCTGTTAAACCCAGGGTTGTGAGTTTAATCCTTCAGGGGGCCATTTAGGGAACAGGGGTGAAAATCTGTTTGGGGATTGGTCCTGCTTTGAGCAGGGGGTTGGACTAGATGACCTCCTGAGGTTCCTTCCAACCTGGATATTCTATGATTAGTTGCCAATTTTTCAAACATGGCCTCTCATTCTGGGTTCTCAGCTTGAAGAACCCTTGTGCGTGATGTTCAAAAGTGCCCGTAACTGAAATTAATTGGAGCAGGAGGTTCTTAGTACCTCTGAAAGTCAGGCTCAAGGTGTCTCAGAATGAGCACCCAAAAACCAGTGACCATCTTTGAAAATGTGGGTATTACCTCTCAGTAGCTGTTTCCCTGCCTGAAAGATGGGGATAATCATTACAGAGGTGTTGAGGCTTATTGAATATTTGCAAAGATCTTTACAATCAATGTCAGGGCAACATAGTTTCATTCATTAATGCAAGTGTTGCCCCTAGACTGCTGTACAAGCAAGCAACTGGGAATCTGTTGCTTTCAGTGCAGAGGCTAAGGCAGTGCAAGGCAGTTTCTCGGGATCTATTTCAAATGCTATTTCTATCTCACTCTGTCTTCAACCAGGCTAACTGACTGCAGCATCGGTCAGAACGAGGTTGAGGAACTCTGCCGAATCCTTGAACAATGTGGTCATCTTGCAGAACTGGAGTAAGTGGGCTTTGACTTTCCACTGTGGCCTTGAAAGGAAGGTGAACGAAGACAGTGAGGGAAAGCTGGGTGGATACAGATAGGTGTCTTCATACATATGAGCTCCGTAGGCTCACTCTGTCTGTGTATTCAGTATCTAACAGCATATAAACAAAGAGGGAAGAGAAAGGAACCCATGATACCTACTCAGGAGAGGGGAGTTGATCTGTTAGAGGAGAGGTGCCTTCCCCGGTAAGAGTCCATTATGTAACAGAGTCATGGCAGGTCACAACCTAACTGCATGTGTGTGTGGGTGCCAGCAGAAGCTGGCCATTTGGGTTCTAGGTCTGTTGTTTGCATTGCAGGAGGTGGGTAAGTGTAACAAGCTAGCAAACAGTTAGTAGCAAGTGTGGGGTGCGATGTCCTCAAAAACGACACTTCGCATGAAGATTTATTTTCCAGAGCGACTGCTGGAGTCTGCCGCGTGTGGGAATGTCTGAGTGTGTGCATGAGTTCATTGGTAGTGAAGGGTGCTGGGGCAGCCAGGAGACAGAACTCCTCGATGTATTCTCAGAATGGAAATAGCACAGGCAGAAGCTGTGTGAGCTTGCCCTGTGCTGCCTCCTCTGTGGCCTAACCCAGACCTGGAGGGACCACTCACCTGGTCCCACCCATACTCCCTCCATCTGTGGGGATCTGTGGAGCTCCCTGGTACACAGAGTCCTCAGGAGACAATTGGAACAAGGGGTTTCCACTTTGCGCTGAACTAATGTGCATCACTGTCTTAGAGCCTGACCCACTGCTCACTGACGTCACTGGGCGTCCTGCCATTGACTTCACTGGGCTTTGGAGCAGACCCTTACAGCCCAATCCTGTGAGGTGCTCAGCACCCTAAACATCTACCAAAATCAATGGGGCTGAGTTATTGGATCAGACCCCAGTTGGTAAAGGGACTTGAATAGTTTTGTTGTCTCAGGGTTCTCCATGGGAGGTTTATGAGGTAGTTTTCTAGGACAGCGTTTGTGTATAAAATCCCTTTGCTTTCCAGTGCTCCAGTTGCCCAGAAGAACTGTAAACAAACTCAGCCTTTATTTGTTCAGCTGCGCATGACTAGCCAGTGGCTACAGTTCTTGGTCCCTTCAATCGAGAATATACCATGAAATGCACCAAAGAAGGTGCAGTGTGGTACTTAGGATACCTTCTCAGGGCTGGGATGTAGGCAGCCAGGCCTAGTGATTAGTGGGGGCTGGGGGAAAGGGCAGCAGGTCTCCACACTAGCCAGGGTTCAGAACCAGAAGGTCAGAAGCCAAGATCATGAACCGCAAGTCAGATACCAGGAATCAGGCTGAATGAGGAAATCAGGTGGTCAGGATCAGGGGACGCAAGCAGGTAGCACTGGATGAGGAGCCCAAAGCAGGATGGAGCCCAGTTGTAGGGACAACATCCAGTCTTGTTCCTTCTTCTGCCTTAAACAGGGGAGGCAACCAATCAGGATCTCCGGTGTTGCCCCAATCAGGCCCAGGGTGGAGTCTCCTATGTGAGCTGGGCCTCAAGGAGTCCCAGTCGCCAGTGGGTGGAGGGTTGGAGCAAGATGACCCCGAGCCACTCTGCGAGCCTGGGTTTAAAACCCACAGTTCATAACACATCTGGGTTCGGTTCCCTGCTCTGCCCCAGACTTCCTGTGTGAGCTTGGGCTTCTCTGTGCCTCGGTTCCCCATCTGTACAGTGGAGCTAACAGGACTGCCCTGCCTCACAGGGGTGCTGTGTGGAGAGAGTTGTTAAAGATTGTGAAGGGCTTTGAGAACTATTGATGTAAAGGGCTGTAGAACTAGGGTAATATTATTGCTTGTAAATCGACAGCTTGTTTTACACATTGTAAGAAATACTTTCCACCATGTGAGCCTTTAGATTAATACACTGAACAAACTCTTCGTGCTTTTGTTGAAGACAATCTGTGCTGTGTAATGTGTCAAGAGGGTACCCGATTATTCTGCTCCATTAGCCAGAGACCTGGGTGACAGGACGGGAACTTCCTAGTAGATAATCTAAGTAATTGATTTTGTGGAACACCCACGTTCAAGTTTCCACCACGTGGTGCTGGGCAGGGCATTGGCCCGCGATGTTTGGCTGTGCAGTACCTGGGAACCTCAGCAAGGGAGGAGCGCTGTGGCTTGAATTTCACATGTGAATTTGGTTGGTTGTTTTTCACCTTGTTCTCTTCCCTTGCAGTCTGTCTGGGAATCAGCTCGGCAACGAGGGGCTGAGATGCCTCTTGGATCGTTTGCTCCAGGTGCACGTTTCCCGCTTGCTGAAGTAAGAAAGCGCCCTGGGAACCTGGGAACTCACTTGGAGCACTGGTACCTGCTCTCGAGCTCGTCACCAAAAGCAGCAGAAGACAGGAGAGGCCTAGTGGGGAGGCATTCGCCTCTTAAAAAATAGCAGCACGTGTAGGACTAGTGGCCACTCTTGTTGTCCTGTCTCATTGGAGAGGCCAAGGATTCAGTGGGCTGTGGGTATTAGACTGCCCCCAGGGACTGTTCCTGGCAGTCCCTCCAGGTCACGAGCGAGTCGTGTAGAATCTGATCAAAAACCCAGTGAAATCAATGAGAGTCTCTCCACTGGCTTCAGCGGGAGTCGGATCAGGCCCTCGGTAGGGCTGTATTGTGAAGCTTTTATTATTGATTATGATGATTATTAATCATATTGTTATGATAGTGCCTCGGGTCAGCCAAATATGGGGCCCCTTGTGCTAGGTAGGCACTGTGCAGACGCAGAGCAGGAGACAGTCCTTGCCCCGAGGAGCTTAAATAGACAAGACAGACAAGGGGAAAGGTGGAACAGCAGCGTGAGCAATGGGATGGCAGCAAATGTTAGTCAGCCATCTCAGGGTAGATCCACAGGTCTGGGAGGGTTACTTAGCCGGGGATATGTGAAACGGACAGAAAAGGGAAGGGAATTGGGAGAGAGGGTGAGCGGAAGAAGGCAGGAGAAAAGAGGGCAAGAGGGACAAGTGTGCAGTGAAAGTGACGGGAAGAGACACTGAGAGGAGGGAAGGGGAAGGGTTGGAGCAAACAGCCAATCTGCACAGGGCAGAGAAAGTCCACAAAACAGGAGGAAGTTCGGTGAATGTCCAGAGATCACAGCTTTGACTGCACCTGCCCCTGCGGGCTGGAGTCTCCGCTTGGCACTTGAGCTGTGCCTTTTTCGCAGATAAATAGAGAGCTACAGTCTCCACCGGTTCATTCAGCAGATTTCTGCAGTGGGGCGAGTCTCTCAGCGAGAGCTGATATTTTAGCGACACTTCCCAGCAGGAAATTCCATCTCCTAACATGGCTTGGGATGGTGGGGATGCTGCTTGACACGTGAATGCATGGGAAAGGCATGAGACTGTCACTGAAGTGCAGTTATGCCAGTGCCGTGAAGGAGGGACTTTGCCATAATATCTTAGGCATAATCGGCGGTACACGCAAGCATTAAAGGGGATACAGACCCTTCAGTCTCTCACAGATTTGAAAACTCTGAGTGTCTCTTTGCAAATATTCATTCTCCTCAAATGTCAGCACAAGACTCTTCGGCTGCGTCTACACAGCAAAGAAAAATCCCCGCCAGTCCATGCCAGTTGACTTGGGCTGCATAGACTTCCCGGCTTGGGCTAGAGGCTGGGATCTAGGACCCTGCAAAGTGGGAGGCTCCCACAGCCCCGCAGCCCAAATCCACGCAAACCCAAGTTGGCTTGCACAGGGCAGCCACGGGTAGCTGGTTGTTATATAGCCATGGTCTTGCGCTGACCGCACCAAATTGCATCAAATTGTAACAGTAGCTGTAACTGAGATTTCTAATACTATATGAATCATCACGTTCTATTGTAGCCTCAGCCATAACAAAATATCTCAGGATGGAGTTCTGCATCTAATTAACACCCTCTCCACATGCAGAAATGTAACAGAAGTTCAAGTCAGGTATGATTTCTTGTCATTAATTCTTTTCTCTCACTTAATTATCCTAAAGTTTATATATTGACTGTAAGGATCGAATTATCAGCCAACTTCTTGTGTGCAGGCACCCATTCCTACAAAAAGTAAATTTGTGCATGCAAATAAACATTTGGATATGCAAATGAGGAAGTTAGCTGTGCTATTACCTTATTCTGTCAGTGCAAGTCCTTTTTTTATATATGCAAATCTGGGCATTGTGTGTGCAAATATAGATGCATGCAGGCCCTCTCAGAGGTCCAGAGAGGCTTGGGCCACTTCCAGCTATTGAGGCCTCTTTCAACACGCTCTTGATCCAGCACCAGCCACTAGTAGTGGTTTGGTTATATAATCCGCTGATCTGAGAGAACGTGGTCTCATCTTGTGCCATCAGAGCCGATACATTTTTATTAATATTTATAAACATTTCTAACTCTTTAATATGACAAAATCTATATCAGTTAATAAAAAAATATGTCTTTTACCAAATCACATCTTTTATTTGCTTAAATTTGCAGCTCTAAGCTGAGAGAGTGTGTCACATTTTGGTCCGATAGGGATGTGCATTAAAACAAGTCATGAAATTTATCAAATGCCAAAAAATTAATGAGTGTATAAATTTAAGGCCCCTTAGCGCTTGAGACCCAGGCCAAATGGTCCTCCCAGCCTCCCCGCATTGGCTCTGGATGCATGTACATTTTCTGGTGGGCACTAGCCTGCCTCCGCTCTCTGAAAATTCAGCTCCAAATTTTCAGAAGACCTACATTTTAGAATTCTCTAAATTCTGTGTGACATTGCCAAAAATAATCCTTGATTTACTGAATTTGGGTTCTTTGTTTAATCTCTTTCATGCCTGACAAAAGTATAGTCCACGGGCAATACCGATTCTGCTTAATGTTAAAATCTGCTAAGCAGGTTCTTGCTTTATTGTTTAGTTGCTGTTTAGTTTTCATTTTAGAGGCTTTGTACCCAGTGAATCTCTAGGACAGTTGCATACAAACACATGCTAAATGCAAACACACATCAGGTACACAATTGCAGGCATATTTTGCACAGGCAGTTGTGCACCTAAACTAAAAGTCTGGCCCCTTGGAGATGTGTCCAAAGCACAGTGTATCCTAAACTCATGTGGTCTTGTCTGTGCAGTTTGTGCTCCAAGGCAACATCACTCATCAAGTTCACAAGAGAAGATGAACCAAGGAAGATTTTGAGGTAATTGTATGAGTATTTTGTGTGTGTTTCAGTCCCCTTTAAAAAGCTAGTGTCTTCCCCTCTTTAGAGAGAAGAATGAAAAAACATCTCTCTGCCTTCTAGATCCTAAGGAATTGCATAATATCATATCTGTAGCAAATGGCATATTCATCGATTCCAAGGCTAGAAGGAACCATTATGGTCATCTAGTTTGACATCCTGTATAAAACAAGCCATGGAACTTCCCCCAAATAATTCGTAGAGTAGAGCTTTTAGAAGAATCATAGATCATTAGGGTTGAAAGGGACCTCAAGAGATCATCTAGTCCAACCCCCTGCTCAAAGCAGGACCAATCCCCAAATGGCCCCCTCAAGGATTGATTTTACAACCCTGTGTTTAGCAAGCCAATGCACAAACCACTGAGCTATCCCTCCCACCCTGAGAACATGCAATCTAGTTTGAACAATTGTCAATGATGGAGAATCCACCATGACCCTTGGAAAATTAAAAATCATTAAAAATTTATGCCTTATTTCCAGCCTGAGTTTGTCTAGGTTCAACTTCCAGCCATTGGATCATGCTACACCTTTCTCTGCTACACTGAAGAGCCCATTTTTAAACATTTGTTCCCCATGTAGATATTTACGAACTGTAATCAAGTCACCCCTTAACCTTCTCTTTGTTAAGCTAAATAGATTGAGCTCCTGGGGTCTATCAATGTACGGCATGTTTTCTAATCCTTTAATCGTTCTCATGGCTCTTCTCTGAGCCCTCTCTGATTTATGAACATCCTTCTTGAACTGTGGACCCCAGAACTGGACACCGTATTCCCGCAGTGGTCATACCAGTGCCAAATAAACTCTCTACTCCTACTTGAAAAAGCAGCAAAGAGTCCTGTGGCACCTTGTAGACTAACAAACATTTTGGAGCATGAGCTTTCGTGTGTGAATACCCACTTCTTCGGATGCATGTAGTGGAAATTTCCAGGGGCAGGTATATATATGCAAGCAAGAAGCAGGCTAGAGATAACGAAGTTAGTTCAATCAGGGAGGATGAGGCCCTCTTCTAGAAGTTGAGGTGTGAGCACGTTATCTGTAGCCTGCTTCTTGCTTGCATATATATACCTGCCCCTGGAAATTTCCACTGCATGCATCCGACGAAGTGGGTGTTCACCCACGAAAGCTCATGCTCCAATACATCTGTTAGTCTAAAAGGTGCCATAGGACTCTGCTGCTTTTACAGATCCACACTAACACAGCTCCCACTCTGATACTTTATTCCTACTTGAGATTCCCTTGTTTATGCATCCCAGGATCACATTAGCTCTTTAGCCACATGATCACACTGGGAGCTCATGTTCAGCTAATTAGTCACCAGGATGCCCAAACTTCTTCAGTCACTGCTTCCCAGAATGGAGTCCCCCGTCCTGTAAGTGTTGCCTAGGTTTTTTCCCTAGATGTATACATTTACATTTAGCCATTTTAAAATGCAGATTGTTTGTTTGTGCACAGTTTACCAAGTGACCCAAATCTCTCCGAATCAGTGACCTGTCCTCTTTGTTTACTACTCTCCCAATTTTTGTGGCATCTGCAAACTTTATCAGTGATGATTTTATGTTTTCTTCTAAGTCATTGATAGAAATGTTAAATAGTGTAGGATCAAGAACCAATACCTGCAGGACCCCACTGGAAACACACTCACTCAGTGACGATTCCCCATTTACAGTTGCATTTTGAGAACTATCAGTTAGCCAGTTTTTAATCCATTTAATGTATGCCATGTTCATTTTATACTGTTCTAGTTTTTTTTATCAAAATGTCATACAGTACCAATTCAAACACCTTACAGAAGTCTATATTATGTCAACACTGTTAGGTTTATCTGCCAAACTTGTAATTTCATCAAAAAAAGATATCAAGTTAGTTTGACAGGATCTATTTTCCATAAACCCATGTTGATTTGCATTAATTACATTTCCCTCCTTTAATTCTTTATTAATTGAGTCCCATATCAGCTGTTCCATTATCTTGCCTGGGATTGATGTCAGGCCTGTAATTACCCAGGTCATCCCATTTATCCTTTTAAAAAATTGGTCCATCAGATATTTCCTCCTGGTTTCCTTGCAATAATAGTCCCTTCATATGAGAGAGAGAAAATCTACACATGCTCCCTGTGTAGCTCTGATATCTTGTAATCCTTTATCCCACCAGTCTCTGCTAAATGTACCTGGATCCCTTGTTCATCTCTTAACTCTTCATCATCATAGTTATCCATCCGTGTGCTGCAGTTACAGAAGAGTATTTTGTGGAAGGGAAAGTGAAAGAACCCTCACAATAGGCTGCATCATAGCATAGCACCAAAGAAACTTAAGATTTACCAAAAATCTTTTTTGCAGCATTTTAGTACTTAGATATTGCCTGTCCCTCCTCTTTTCTCAAAAGATGCGGCGATGCCTGCGATTTCTGGATCAAAGGGACTAATGACTGATAAGAAACTAATACAATTTTCTCCCCCGTTCTTTCAGACTAACGGAGTGCAACTTTCAAACAGAACACCTACCAAAGCTGTTCTCTCTACTGCAAAAGTGCACCAACCTGACGGAGTACATGTGAGTTAGATACTGCTGAGAATCTGGCATAGACTGAACTTTGCTTAACAATATTTTGTTAAAACAATGAGGAGTCCTTGTGGCACCTTAGAGACTAACATATTTATTTGGGGCTAAGCTTTCGTGGGCTAGAACCCTCTTCATCAGATGCATGGAGTGGAAAATACAGGAGCAGGTATAAATACATGAAAAGATGGGAGTTGCCTTACCAAGTGTGAGGTCAGTCTAACAAGACAATTCAGTTAATAGCAGGATACCAAGGGAGGAAAAATCACTTTTGTATTGGTAATGAGAGTGGCCCATTTCAAATAGTTGGCAAGAAGTTGTGCGTAACAGTAGGGGGAAATTAGTATGGGGAAAATTAGGTTTAGGTTTTGTAATGACCCAACCACTTCCAGTTTTTATTCAGGCCTGATTTGATGGTGTCCAGTTTGAAAATTAATTCCAGTTTTGCAGTTTCACATTGGAGCCTGTTTTTCAAGTTTTTTGTTGTTGAAGAATTGCCACTTTTAGGTCTGAAATCTTTCTTCACAATGATCTATGATTCTAGATCAACAAACAACAACATGACAACCAGGGCGGTGGAAGATCTATTGCAGGCAGTGAGGAAAAATCTGGGAACGCTGAGAATAAGGTATAGAATGGTTCTAGTGCTCTGTGAGTCAGACCCACTTTGGTTCTGATAAGCTAGGATCCAGTTCTGCTGAAAATAACATCTAGATATGGAAGGCAGAGAGGCTGGGATTTAGTTGCTGTCTGAGTCAGCAGTGATTGAACGTTTGTCTGCATACGGAAGATATTGTGAAATAAGTGAGGCTGTGAATTTAAAGCGCAGTAGTTGTTCTACTGTGGAATAGTTATTCTGGGCTATTTCCCTCTGTAGACAAATCCTTCATGTCCGGCATGGCACAAGGGGGCGATGTACCATTATTTTTAGATACATGTAAAACTGTGACCGTAATCACTTGTGATCATTAAAGAACCCCTGGTACTTTTCGTAAGAGCACGGATGCTAACCGCCAGTGTCTGGGCAAAGATTCCTACAGGATAATTACACTGTGTCTGGCCAAACCATCCCTAACACAGTGTTGTTGTAGCTGGATTGGTCCCAGGATATCAGAGAGACAAGGTGGGGGAGATGATATCTTTTATTGGACCAGTTTCTGTTGGTGAAAGAGACAAGCTTTGGAGTTTACACAGAGCTCTTCTTCAGGGCTGGGAATGGTACTCAGGGTGTCACAGCTCAACTTAAGGTGGAACAGATTGCTTAGCATAAATAACTAACGCATCTCTCAAGGGACCTTTCAGGGTGAAACACCTCTCCAGTCATAGTGGGAAAGGGGAAAAGAACTGTCCCTGCAACATTTCAATTGAATAATTCATTCTTTATTCCTGTCCCAAACTCTTTTGCGTGGTTACTGTTGCCATCTTCTACCTTGTGGTGGCGAGTAAGGACTTGTGCCATATCCTGTCCTCTCATTACAGCTGGTGGGAAAACCTGAGAAATATTGGGGGCAAAAAGAGAAAAAAATGAGGTTCTCATCCCCTTGTTTCCAGTTTGTACCGTGCTTCCTCCCCCGAGGTAGCCCCTCTGTGTATGGTGAGCTGAGAACCAAGGGCTGTACAGACCACATGGGGATGTAGCATCGAGATGGGAGTAGTTTAGATAAAGGATGCTTATGAAATAAAGCAAAGCTGCCTGTGTTTTGCGTTGCAGCATTGAAGAGCAATGGGTGCGGAATGAAAGTATCACTAGCCTTCTGCAGATGGCTGTCCACCCCCACTGGAATGTTACGGAGATCACGTAAGTGGAGCCTGGGCAGCTGCTTGTCACAGATCCAGGGCCTGTAATCCCCCCTTATCAGTCCAGGAAAGACACCTGCTCTCCAGGCTTCTGACTTCCCAGCTGTCACCTCTCTTGGGTACAGACATCTCTCCTTTCTACCCAAGCTATTTCCAGGCTGCCCAGATCCCTGGTTATACTGTGAATTCACCAGCAGAGTCAGGCCGCCTGAGCAGACCTGCTTGCTTTCTCTTCAGAAACAAATAACAACAGTGTAAAGGCCTTTAGTTAAGCTACAGCTCTTCTTATGCAAGTTAAGGTATTTGTACGATAAAAGCATGTCCAAGAGAATTTATCGAAACAAGAAAAGAACCTGCATGCCTGCTAATAAGCTTAACAGAGACCACCCCAGCTCCAGCATGGGCTCTGGCAGATGATTAGTCCTTCAAACCCCACCTGGATGTCTCTTCCAGGGTCATAAATTCATAACAGCCTTAGCTTATAACAATCTAGGACACTCAGGACAAGTTAAGTCCATCCAGGGGTCTCTGAAGTTCCTAACATTTCCATTAGTCACATCTCTAGAAAAGTTACGTACAAGCCTACAGGAACACATAAACAATTGCGTTTTTATACAATGGACCCCACAAACTCAATTCAGTAAGATTTAACTGAATTCCATAAGGTTTCTCTGGAATCTTTCAATTGCCATCTGTCACACTGCTGTTTTCAATTCCTTTTCTAAAAATAAAAGCCTGTGTTTGGAAACCAGCCTTGGACAAACGCTGTCAAGTCCTTAGGCATAGATGGTTTCCATTCATTCAACAAGTACACTCTGATTGCCTGCACTCTTCTGCTTTGTCCAGGGTGAAAGTAATACTAAATTCTTACTGGTAGGGGGCCTGGCTCCGGGCCCCTGGAAGGGGTGGGGCCTCAGGCGGAAGGGCCAGGGCTGGGGATCAGCCTCGCCTGTGCTACCTGGGGCTCCAGCGGCGATTTAAAAGGGCCCAGGGCTCCGGCTGCCGCCACAATAACAGCAGCTGGGAGGCCTGGGCCCTTTTAAATCGCTGGCCCCAGGGTAGCTGCCCATTTTTCCCCCCTCCCCCTCCGTCGGCGGGCCGGGAGGGGCAAAAGGGGCAGTGATATTAAAGCACTGCCACAACAGCGCTTTAAGATCACCTGTGTATGGGCCAGTATCAGCTTCTTACCGGTACGCTGTACCAGCCCACATTCACCCCTGGCTCTGTCCCGTCTTGTGGAAAGTAACCTTTGCTACAAGGCATTTGGAACTGTTTGTTTCTTGCATCCAGCAAGGTCTGGGCCTGTGGTGTATTGTCATCTTCATCTTCTCCTAGGATATCGAAAGACAAAGGTCTCCTTCGAGTGGGCGTGGGGTTCCCCCATCGAATGGAGAAGATGGAGTCTGTGGTTAGCAGGTGAGGAGGTGCATCTGGTTGTGCTTTCCATTGCGGGTTGCTCCCCCTGACTGACCATCCAATAAAAGAACTCACTAGCATTCCCACTGTACCCTGAATAAGTAGAATCCTTGAATACATTAAGACTCAGGCCAGCTTGACACTTCCTTTTGCAAGGGTGTGCATGGAAGGGATAATGCAAGGAACTTTCATGCTCTGGCCAAGGAAGTCAGCCCTTGTGCCTGGGAAAATGAAGAGACTTCTTGCTACGGGAACCCATAGGTGGGGAAGGGCCATGTCCCGCCCCCGACTCTACACCAGACTTTGGAGTGGGCAAGGCACATTAAGGAGGAGCTTGGGTTTGTGCAGCTCCTGTCTGCTCCCAAGCCCAGCCATATAGCATGGAAAGGGCATTGGGATGCTGCAGGCTGCAAGGGCCTTTGTACGCATGAGCTGGATTGATTGCCATTGACGTTAATTAGTCATGTTTGTGCATGTCTGCACCCTGCAGGTTGAATCAGTACAGGCTGGAAGCGAAGCATATTCACTTTCTCCAGAAATGCACGCAGCTTCAGGAACTGAGGTGAGCTCTCAGAGCGGTGTAGCAATTTATCTGAAACTGAGACTGGGGAATTGGAAAATCACGTAGAGAAGCAATGGTAGTCAATAGTCAGTTCTCCCCTGACATATGCTCCCTGTCCAACCTCACTGAAGCCAACGGGAGCTCCAGGGGGTGACCTTCAGGGCAGAATTTAGCCCTAAATGGCCCCAGCGAAGGAGGTGACATGACAGAAGGCCTGTCTCTAACTGCCAGCCATTTCCTGGTTGGCTCTTTGGGCGAGGAGTTGCTCTTTAGTGGTTGGGGTTTGAAGTATCTTGACTGAGCTGACTCGTGCAAGAAAACCTGGGGTGGTCAAACCTAGAAAGATGTAGATTATAGCTGTGCTATTTGATGAACCCAAGCGCCTCCCTCTGTCTGTGTTACGCCGGAGGCCAGACTAGATGATCCGATGGTGCCTCTGGCTTTAAAAGTCCATGAACTATGAAAGCTTGGAGAACAGAGCGTGGGATCATTTGGCCTGGCATCACAATGCGATTATGTTGCTGTAACAACAAGGGAGCAAATGTGGCTTATTCCGTATACCTTGAAGTGTTTCTTAACGGACTGTTGACCTGGATGTGGGTCAGAATCCAGGCTGCCCTTGATTGGTTAACTCAGGCAGAGCAATGGCAAGCGTCCCGCCATGCCAAGGCAGCGGTGGGCTGTTCAGAGGTTTGTGTGTCACTGAGAGGATGTGCTTTTTCGTCTTTGCAGCTGGTCTTGTGTTGATCTCAACAATGCTGAAGAGGCGATGCTAGCCAGCATGCTTCTGACTCTTCCAGCGCTGAGGAAGTTTGAGTATGTAATTATCTAAAAAGCTTGTTACTGTTGAATGTTCATCTGGATACCTTTCTGCTTCATGAACTATGGCTCATTCCACAGATACCCTTACTGCCCTCACTCGCCCTTTCCCCAGCCCACTACCCCCACGAAACTCTCTCCTTCCTATGCAGTCTGTGTCACTGGCTAAATCCACACCGGTATTTTCATGATTTCTCTGAGCTTTGGGTTCTTGGGAGCAGCCTGGATCGAAGATCTTTTCTGAAGTGCAGAAGAGTTCAGACCTGAATCAGCATCACAACTCCATAACTAGCCCGTGACTTTGTAACGGACCAAACCACAGCCCCATTGGGTGGGAAAATGGAATTTGGACTTGAACGTTGCAACTTTTGCATGTTAACATGGCGTATGTTCTAGAATGTTCTTCTGTGACTTGTTGGAAAGGGACACTTGAGCATTTAGCCATGGTGCAAGACTTCAGAGAAATTATCACTTCCTGCCCCCTTTCTTTAAGTAAAAACATATAAAGACAGAGGGCCTGATTCTCATGTACACTGTGGCCATTTTATCCTCCTCCAGTCATGTAAAGGAGGCTTAAGAGTGTAAATATAATCTATTGTCACTTTAAGGCCCTTTATACTCCCAGAGTGGTGTCAAGTGGCCGTGGCTAAATGAGAATCAGGCCCATAGACTGTATCTTTGCACAATACAGTCTTTTGGGACTCATTCTCTGTGGCTGTTGGCAGAAACTGCAGAGAGTCTGAATCGGTACAGATCAGCACCCAACATTTTGGACTCTCCAGTTCTCTTGGGTCTGTAAAATGGAGCTGGAAATCACAAAAACATACTCTTCTTGTGTGTTTTGGCTCCTTGTGTGCCAAAAGCTTAGCCCTGAGGGGTCCTTACTTTTAGGCAGACCCCTAATTCTGAAAAGATTCAAGATTACCAGGGGGACAAACGAGTGCAGAGCTGTCATGTTTGAGTATAAATCCAAGATCCCATGTCCACGTATGGTTTCTAAAGACCCTTTGGCATTTTTTGCAAAAGTATGAGTACCAGCCCAGGGACCCTGGCCTTTTACTAATTACATTCTGGTGATCTGATTTCCCCTCCATGGTTCTATTTGGAAGTACCAGGCTCTAAGCATTTTAGTATGTGGGTACCAATTGGTGTTAACACTTCCTGACTGGGTTTTATGCCGATAAAAAGCTTCTGCATTCCACCCCAGAAGCAGCTGCACATCAGTGGTGAGGGAAGTGTCTTGTTGGACTGCCTGAATGTAAGTCATTCTCATTCGGTGCTGTTACTGGTTTTTCAGGCTGATGTCCAGCAGTGTTACACCAAGCGGAATGGGACACCTGGTTGCAGGGTTGCAGCAATGCCATGCTATTGAAGAACTTAAGTAAGTTTATTGTCCTGGTGCTATGTAGACCCTGTTAGGCCAGTCTATATTTTATGATTAAACTGCAGTTACTTACAAGCTGTGTGTTATGGATGAGTGTAACCACACAGATGGCTGGTAGACATCAGCTGGGGGAGAAGTAAGAATTCCTTAGTATTTCCAACTAAGGATGGGCAGACCAGGATTAGTAATGTGTGATTAGGGCAGGGAGAGCAGGGTTCTGTGTACAAGCCAAGGGCTTTGGGATCCTCAGTACCCCTGCAGTATGTGTGCACACCCATGTCCCACTGCAGAAAGGCAGAGATTTCAGGAACCACATTGCAGTGTTAGAAGATACACCACATCCAGGAAGGTAGCACCTTCTAGTGGCAGCAGATGGCATTTACAGAAGCACTTTTACTCGTTGCTTTACAACCACCCACAGTACACCTCCGACTTCTCCGATTTTGGAGTGCCAGCCATAGGAAGGCACCCAGGCCAAGAGCTAGCACTAGACCAAGACACACAATGGTGCTGAGAAATGCCAAGAGAAGAACTGAGTTTTTGGTTCTGTGACTGAGGTGAAAAAATCCAGAAAAAAATTGTTTCTGGTCAAACAAAACATCTTTGACCTGAAACTAACTAGTCAGGTTTTTTGGGAGGTGGGTGGGGTGTTTTTATCCTTTTTTGGGGTTTTTTTTTTTAATTTCTAAATGAAACATTGTTTTGAAACGAAAAGTCAGACTGTTTCCTTTTGAAAAAGTAGAAATGAAAAGTTTTGACTTTTTCTGGCTAAAACTTTTTGCTGAATTTGACCCAAATTCATATATAGTTCAGTTGACCCAAAACTACATTTTTTGAGGAATAAACTATTGCAGAGAATTTTGCTCAGCTCTAGTCATGAGTGTTGCAACCTAAAGATCATAAAGTAAATTATTTTATCATTCATAGCACTGTGGAGGCATCACCCTTAGAAAACCGCATCCTTGCCCCAAAGATCTTACAGGCAAAAAGTTGCAGAATTGTTAGTGTCTCGAGCCTGCTTATTTTATTTGGTTCTTATAGAGAACCCTGAAAAATCAACACCTTTTATAATGAGAGCGAGTAAAGGAAAATTAAAAGAATTTCTAAGACATTTTAATTCTGATGGTTTTTAGAAGGACTGACTTATTTTAGTTTCCTAATTTTCCACTGATTTTTCTTTTATTTTTTGTATTCATTTTTCTACATTAATACATAGATTTTCTGACATCCATGTCACACCATCAGACATAAAACTCAGTGTTCTGACCATCAGTGAAATAGCAGGATGTGCAGTTTAAAAGAAGATGTTTTAGCAATTATTGGAAATCTCACTGGGTTTTTTAAAATGTTATTGTTAGTAACATATATTAACTTTCCATACAGGTATTAACAAATCTTATTTATAACCTGTATTTGTTATCTTCAAAAGAGACCTGGTTGTGATTGGCCAGCCTTTAATCATTATCAGTGTATTTTGTTCAAATTCTCAAAACAGTAACCACCTGATATAAAGATGTCTGTTGTTTTTCCATTATCAAATTTTTATTTGCTTTAAAACTTGGTAATATCCTCAAATGAACATTTTCATTTTGGGGAGGGGAGTGGGAATCCCACCATGTGACTAAGTCGTCCAGTCAAAATTGGGAATGTAAAAAACAAACAACCTGTTGAATAGCAATAAACTTTCCCATCATAAATGTCCATTGAGAAATGAAGTATTGGGCGGGTGGGGGGAATCTCAAAACGCTTTCACAATATCTTTGGTTCTGAAGCAAAAATGAAGAATTCTTACGTCTGAAACATTTCTACCCACCTCTGTTAATAATGACCCTGCAATTCTTAGCCATTGTAATTGCTTGAGGTCTCAGAGAGGCCGCTCTTCCTTCCTCCAGGTCTCCTGGGGACGGTTTTGGCTGAAAGGGAATGAAGAATGTGTGTGTTTTATGCACCTTTGGCTTCATCTTGCGCCCATTGAAGTCAATGGCAAAACTCCCATTGACTTCACTAGGGGAGGGTCATTGAAACACCAGAAAAGAGTATTTCCCATTGCAGTCTCCTCAGTAACCCCACACTGTGCAGGATACAGAGCTGCAAAACGTTTACATGACAGTTAAGGGACTTCCCTTTCCTCACCATGTGGGATCAACGTAGCGACACAGCTTCCATAGTGAGTTCTGACACGAGCCTCCGTCAGCCTCCCATTGCATTGACAGCTCCTGCCTAGCAAATTGGTCACAATCTGTGAACTATCCATTTAGATTTGTGCACACTCATTCCTGTGTCCATTTGCCTCTTAGCCTCGGCTCCCTGGGACTCGATGACACGGCCATTCTCATGCTGGTGCCAGGACTTCACAAAATGCCTTTGCTGAAAAGACTCCTGTAAGTATGTCTGTACAGGTCTTCATGTACTGTAGTGTTAGCGGGGCCATACAGACACTAGCGAAAGAAGAAAATTTTGTGATTCATTCCCTGAGCTTCCCACAGAGATGTCCACTTTAGCTACTGTGTAGTCTCTGGAGAGCAGATTTAGCCCTGAGGAAGCTGTGCACGTTCTATGCACTGTGCTAGAATCAAGAAGGAAAGTTTCCATCATGAGTATGTCTGACATCCTTGTAGACAAGCCTGCTATCATAGCAGCAAGGCAAGCTGGGCCTGTGTACGTGGCACTGGTTGGGGTCTCAGGAGATGGAGGTTCATTTTTCCAGCTCTGCCACATACCCTGTGTGACCTTGAGAAGGCCCGTGCCTCAGTTTCACCGCTATGCAATAGGGGTAATAATCCCCTCCCTACTTCACAGGTTTGTTTTGAGGATAAGTTTGTTAATGTCTGAGTCACTCAGGTACTGCAGTCTGAATCCTTCCTGTGCTGTCAAACATTGCTTTGGGCCTAACCAAGGTTCTGCCACCAGTCTATCCTGGGATAATGCAGTGTGGGGGTCAGATAAATTCTAACATGAAGAGATCTCTATCTTAGCAAAAAGGTGCTGCACTATTTTACAATTCTGCAGTGATGCTATCAGCAGCTGCAGTATTTGCGTCATTCTGCTATTTTTGGTAGTCCTTACTTTTATTGACTAATGATGAAGTAGCATTTTAAAAAATATTTAAAATTTAAAAAGTGTCCATCCTCCTCTTCACAGCAAATACACTGAGAAGAGGAAACATTCAGGGGCAGATTCACAACAGATGCACCCTTAAAAATTCATATGCACCCAGTGAGCCCACAAAAACTCCCGCGTAAGTCCAGTTAATAGACAAACATGTAGCCAAGATCATAATGTCCTGCTTTGCGGGAGCACAGAGGGGCCTTTCACTTGCACAGCCATCAGAATCTCCAGTAGCGATAGCGTTAGTTACGTTACAGGAGACCACAGTGTTGATCATTTCACTGTTAAGTATACCGTTCAGTGGTTGTTCTGGATACGTGCAGCTGTTTCAGAGGTTGATGGTAGCATATTTTTTCAAGCAGGGCGATGCATTGCATAGATTTATTTTTTCTTTTTGAATTCCAACACCAGTGCACCACTTGCATTCCATTTATATCACTGTTCTTGAAGCCTTAAGTGGGACTCAGATAGCCCATAGGCCTTGTGCTGGCCCTCTGCACAGAGGTGAAATTCATCCTCTATCCATAAAGCCATGTCACTGGATAACAGTCTGATGTGTGGTATTTTGTGAATATTCTTTCCAGTCTGAACAATAACAATATTGGTAGTGAAGGCTGCTCCCACCTGGCTGAAGCTCTGAAGAATGCTCCTCATATGGAAGAAATCAAGTGAGTTCCTCCTTTCCTGTAATCTCTCTGCCAGTGATGGGGATAGATTGTAGAGCTCCAGCCAGGGGGTGTTCTTAGGTGCAGTTATATGAAAGAAGCAAGGTTTACGGAGGTTGCCAATGCTCAAGTGTCTGAGCTACTTACATTAGAGATGGGATCAGACCAAAACTTAAGGTGCAAAATATGAGCAAGTTTTGGTCTGATCCGAGCTGAGCAGCTGGCACATGTAACAGCATATAACTCCACGCTCGAATGCCCACTGTCAAAATTTGGATCAGGAGCTGTGTGTTGTAGCTGTCTCTGAGAACGGGTCCCGGTGCATTTTTGTTAGTTTTCTTCATTGCAGCCAAGCCCTGTCTCTTCTCTAACACAAGCCGCAGTGAAAACAAACCCCTTTTTGACTTTTGAAGTTCATTCAGCTGTGAGTAGTGAAGCAATTTTTGTTCCCTCCAACAGATCAGGGCTGTTAAACAAGACATTGTGCTCAGTGGGAAACTCAGCATTTTCTTTCATAATGTGGCTTTTTTTTTCCCCTTTAAAGTTTAAGCCATAACAAGATTGAACGTGCTGGTCTGGAAAAAATAGCCATGCTCCTGCCGGAAATGCAAAATATAAAGAGAGTCGAGTGAGTCACTTTATATTTCGGGTTGAATAATGGGATTTTTTAGAGTTAGAGCCAAGGTTGGGGGGAATATTCATGTCTGATTTTATTTGACCTGCACAGAAGTTACTGGGAAGGCTCCCATATTGACTGCAATTGGCTTTGTGACTGAAGGTTGCTGCCATGTCCTGGCCGGGCAGTAATCTCAATACAATTTGTAGTGGACAAGTGTCTGCATAGCAAAAAGCAGCACAAGTCTCTCCCGTTATTGGAGACCTGGAGGCCAATGGTTGAATTTGCCACAGGGAGTGAATGCCCTGGTGCGTTGGCCTGATAGGATAGTTGTACACTTCCCTAGCCCATGCATTGCCTGTTCTGAGGCTACATGGAGGGTTTCAGCCTCTAGGACTTTCAAAGCAGCACGTCCCATCACCGCTACATTTATTTCCTAACATAGTGGAGGGAGAAACGGAGAAATTTCTCTTTCTGGCCAGTTTCAGCTGGTAAGAAAAGTCACCCCAAATCTTATGCCATGAAGGGGACACTCATTGAGAGAAAAAGCAGCCATGCCAGTGCTCTGATGGTCTAACCTAGCGCATTAGAAAGCCTTTCTCTTCCAAACTATTTGATGGAGAGACCTGTGTGTCTCTTGACAAGCTTTGGATTGGCATCTCCGGGCCTGCTTCAGTGGTAGCTTGTTATTGCAATGCCCTGTGCTCCCTGTCACGCCACTCAGCCATGAAACAATCTGCAGTGAAAGCACCATTCGTGCCATGGCTTAATTTATATCTGGTATATCCTAGCTCCTTTCAACCATTGACAGACTGTCTGTTTCCATGTGTGTTTTAGCCTGTCGTCGAACAGCATTGGCCCAGCTGGAGGGGAGATGCTCGCAGAGGTGCTGGGTCGCTGCAGGCATCTTGAGGAGTTATTGTGAGTCCCACATTCGCACTAGCTGGTACAAAGTTCTGAGGCTTCACGTCTGGTCTCCCCAGGGGAATCAGTGGGCTGTACAAGTACAAACGCTGTTCATGGAGTAGAGCCTAAGTCTATGCCTTATACAGAATAACAGCTGGGATTTCAGAAACACAGGGCCTAGAGTGTGCCATGCATCTGCCTGGTGTGTGTGCTATCTGTGAAATAAATATGAAAGCTGTATAATTATTACTATATTAAAAACAGAGATTGGGGCTGATTTGAGACTTTGTTAGCCGAGGACCATCACTGAATTTATTACCGTTCATCTAACTCCGTATTAGTTTGCAGACGAGAAGTGTCAATATCCTATGAAATAATAAAAATCTTTAACCAGAGTGGGGAAAATTATTTCTGTTGCAGTTAAAATGTATAACCCACCCAGTTAGCCTCCAGATAATAGGATATTGGACTAGGCTCCAGCATCAAAAAATATAATTACAGCATAAGGCCCCAGTTGTGCAGTGCAGTCAGCTCACTACACATGTGAGTTACTTGAGACAATAGGACGCCACATGGGTGCTGGTGGCATAACACACCTGTGTTGCATCCCTATCAAGTGGTTAGTGCATATCGAGGAAAGCAGCCTAGTACTACTGGGAGCTGATGGAGTTTCTCCTTCAGGTCAAGTAACAGAAGGCTGTTCTATATTGCTGAAGATCCTGACTGAGTTCCTACCCTGTGGTCTGGATTGAAGGAATGGGGCCTAATCTCTATGGCGATAAAGGGGAAATAACAAGTGTTTGAATGATTTAATTTACCTACTGGTTGTCTGAGTTAGTGGTAATCGCAGCGGTATCAGGAAGTATAACCACAGGGTAATTACACCATGCTTTAATTGACTGTTTAATGACTGGATTATGACGCATAACTATTATTTCTTTCTGTAAATATATTCAGTCTCCAAAGGGTTAAGTAAGGACATTTATGTTCTACCCTCAGCATGTGCATCTCCTCTTAACGTTAACAGGAGACACACAGACATGGGTTGGAGTGGGGAATTAGGCCTGTTAGTTCATCATAAATAATGTTTCATATTGTTTTCAGATTAGCCAGGAACCATGTCGGAGACAAGACGGCAGCGAGACTCTCCCTCTCTCTGCCTAGCATGTGCCACTTGAAGATCCTTCAGTAAGTGCATGCTTCTACTTCTTTACTCACATTCCAAGAGGCAGGGCACCCCGGAAATCCTGGGACTGATTAAAAAAAAAAAGAGACTTTCCAAGACCAGGTTTCATTACTACCTGCTTCCAATGCTTCCTAACAGTTTGACTGCTGTTCATTGCCATATGTCTTTACAGTAGTGTCATCTCATCATAAAATCTTTTCCTCATTCCCATTAAGCTCTTGGCCTCGGTAAATACCTGGTGGCAATCAGTTCCACAGAGTTGTTAGGAAATGAATAAAAGACTTCCTTTAATCAGTTCCGAATATGTTACATATTAATGCTGTTGGGTGTCCTCTTGCTTTCATATGAGAAGAGGGTAAATAGGCGTATCCGTCTGGCCCGTCATTATTTTCTCACTTCTTGTTTGTCTCTTCTCTAAACTGAGTAGTGCTAAGTTTTTAATCCTCATGTGGAAGTCTTGCCAAGCCTCTAATCAATAGAACATTGCCCTGCTCTGCCACAGCAGCAAAACAGTTAAACGACCCTAATTTTTCTCTCTACTATCTTAGAACAAACTTCCCCATGCCATGGGTACAGGTCAAATACCCTGTGCCAAGCAGCTTTTAATTTCCTGGGGGCATTGCTTCTTATGGTGACTGGTCAATCTTTGTCCATCATTTATTTATGCAGAGCTAAATCTCTCTGTTTAACTACAGCTGCTTTGTGAATAAGCGTTGCATTTGAAAAGCAAGGGGAGGTTACGTGTGAAATTCTAGCCCCATTTAAGTCAATCTGGAGTTTTGTTTTGACTTTAGTGGGGTCAAGCTTTCCCCTTCCAGATGCACTGAGGTGAACAAAGGTACTTTGGGGTGGCTAGTTGGAGTATAAATTGCTAGCCACATTCCGATCACTGGTTTGTCGCCGTTCTGAAGGTCTCATAAAGAAGGGTGCAAATGTCAAAGACAGGGATTCCGTTCGAATCCTAGGTATCAGTTCTAGAATAGCAGCTGTTCCTTTGACAGGAAGTCGCATATATAAGGATTTGTTAGTTTTCTTCTGAAAAGTTTGCATCTGAATTTCTTCTCTCACCAGTCTGCAGTCCAATAACATTGGTTCACTTGGAGGAACACCGCTGGCCAAAGGCCTGGTGGAATGCCAGCAGCTAGAAGAGATAAGGTAGGTGCTGTTGGGAATGAATAGGGAAGTTGTAAGAAGTAGGACTTGGTGCACCTCTGCCTGTCAGTCTGGATTATATATTGGCTTCTATGTAAAACTAAGTGTACAAACAATAGTACCTAGTTACTTGTGGAATTTACAACTTTGTAGGGTGAGATCCTGGCCCCACTGAAATCAGTGGCAAAACTCCACTTGCGTTCACTGAGGTCTGGATTCCACCCATAGAGTTTAAAGCCTCTGTGCAAACGCACAGAGCCTGTAGGTCAATCCTGCTTCATGCACTGACTTACAGAGCATGTTCAGGGAGACCTTCCCTGCATATTCCCTCTTTGTGACACTGGTATCAGGATATTGCTCCCTTAGCATCACCATCCGCCAGCCACTCTAGGCACAAATGTGGGATGCTGTGTGTGACAGGAAGTAGCACATAAAATAATCAGACAGCTTTGGAATTCCTCTCTTTCAATATAAAGGAGCCCTTCTGTAACCGCTAGGTAGCAACGCTTTACATTTGAATTAAATAATTTTCCGAAATAAAACTGACAGGGACATGAAATTATACTGCCCTGATGCCATGCACTTGCTTATTTCGTCAGCAACCTCTTTAGGTTAAATGACAGCAGGGTACCACCTGCTGGTAAGTATGAGAATGCACTTGCCTTCTGCCCCAGGATACACTTCCAGCTGTCAGCGATGTCTTTACACTTCCAAAGAGTTGAGAGAACCTTTGGTTCAGCCCCAGGGACACCAACTAGAGACCGTCCTATGACTTACTCTCTCCCACTGCAAACAAGTGGGCAGAGTGATCCAAGGTGTGTTTTACAAAGCAACATCTCTCTATCTTGGTGCTGACATGGCCCATCTCTCAGTCTTTAATGCATTTACCCTTACAACACTCTGTGAGGCAGGGCAGTGCTATTGTCCCCATTGTACAGATGGGGAACTGAGGCACAGGGAGGTTAAGTGACTTGCTCAAGGTCACACAGGAAGTCTGTGTCAGAGCCGGAAATTGAACCTGGAGTTCCCAAGTCCCAAGCTAGCCACTGACCATCCTTCCTTTTCTCAAGCCCTTACCTCAGCACTGCTGAGGGCTAAGGAAAAGGGTTGGTTTTTGCCAGCGTTAGCAGCCAATGTCTGTTCTCTGATCACAGCTTCTTACAGCCACTCAGTGCATTCTGACTGTCCTTGCAGTTTGTCAGAGAACAGCTTTGGGGACGGCGCCATCCGCACCCTGTCAGAGGGGCTTCCACGATTCACCCGGCTCAGGAAGATTGAGTAAGTCGAATTGCGTGAGGCACAGCAGATCTGTGATTCTCAGGACAAGATTGCAGCAGTGACCCAGCCAACAGGGCTTGATTCCCCACGGGTGTTGACTTCAGTGCACCTATGCCCATTGACCCAGCTGGCCCAGGGGCTGTGGTCTGTGGCTACGCTAATTTACACAAGGGGAGAATTGGCCTCAGGCAGCCCCATGGATTGATGAGAGGGCACCATGGCGGAATAGAGGCACTTCCCCTGCCTTGCTCAGACCCAAAGAGTGGGGCCTCTAACAGCTGCGCAGACACTCAGGATGGAGCTCGGTTTCTGAAGCCTAGGGGTGGGGTAGGTTTTGCAGCCCTCACCGCAGTGTCTACACAGCTGTTTTCAGTGCAGCAGCAAGATCCAGAGTCTGTAGAGCCGAGCTCCAAGGCACGCTGCCGCGGGTTGTAAAACGTGGCATAGACGTTCCCAAGGGGCTTCCAGACACGCAAATGGAGTCCCTGACATTTCCTACAATAAACTGCCTGCCGGCCATGTGGACCAGCAATTCCATTTGTATTTCCAAATCCTGCTTCCCTTTAGACTGAAACTCTGTGGAATCAGCGATGGCGTTTCCAGACATCTTGCCCTCGGCTTCAGTCGTTGTCCTGTCATTGAAGAGATCATGTGAGTGCAGAGCGTGGGTATATATCTCGCCTCGAGGCCCAAATATCCATTTCACAGTAGTTAGCACCTGCCTGTCTTCTGGTTACTGTGCACGCTCATTCCTGCCCACCTCTCGCCGTGTCTTATTGAAATTGTGAGTCAGTGGAACCTTCCTCTTTAACATACGCCCCTTACTGCCGGCATCATGGTATCTCGTGTGAGAACGAGCGAAGCAAGTTACTGGCTTGATTCTCTGCTGCCCTGCCCCGTTGTAAAGTGGGTATGAAAAGCTACCAGATCAGAACAGGAGCACAGTGTACATTACAACAATTTCCTAAGCATCTAGCAGGGCCTTGCAGCTGACTTTCTACATTCACAATCACTCAGGTGATATGTATTGAACTGATTAGTGTGTATGGATGTCACTGCCTTCCACTGGATGGAATCAGAACTGCTCGGTTACGTGTCATAGCTCCTATACTGCTAGTGGGTAAGGAAGAGTCTCCTTTAGCTGCAGTGTTATCCATTTCTGGTTTTGAAGCAGGCAGTCCTGAGTTCTAATCCGTCTGCCACCAGGAAGCTCCAAGTGGCCATAGGGTGCAACAGAATGACACGTGTGAATTCCCTAAATGGCCAAGGAAATTGTTACACTATAAGGCCCGATCCTGCAAAATGTCCCTATTTTATAATAAATGATGTAATCACACCAAAGCCACAACTCTGCCCTGCTGCCAGCCCTGCTTCCTCCCACCCCAGGAGGGAATTGCCATTGCAACCCAGAGCAGGCAGCAGCACAGGGACTGGGCACCTCTGCCCCATACCCTGCCCCCCCCCCACAAGTGCTGCAGCTTCCTGCCACACCAAGCTGCTGTTGGCTCACTTCAGCACTCCCAGCCCTTGGATGCTGCTGCCGGAGGCAGGAACCAGCCTCTCTGCAGCCGTCTCCATGCGCTTCTGCACCCTGCCACGAAGGTGAACCGCCTGGCTAGAAAGAGTATCTCTGCATTGCGACAAGGTGCATGGAGCCGGGTGCAGCAGGGCTAGTCTGTGCCGCGGATGGCAGCATCCAAGGGCTGGCAGTGCGGAAATCTGCAGCAATTCTAAAAAGTTGTGATGTCAACAAACAGTTGCGGTTACTGCATACCCGCTGCCCCCATTTCATAGAGTCTCACCGCTGTGCCATTTGGAACGTCCGCCTGCTCAGCAGGTGCTGACAGCTGGAGTCTGAGGCCGTGGCTACACTCAAAACTTCAAAGCGCTCCTGCAGCAGCGCTTTGAAGTGCGAGCGTGGTCGCGGCGCCAGCACTGCAGGTACTCCACCTCCACGAGGGGATTGTTTTTTCACCCCCCTGAGCGAGATAGTTGCAGTGCTGAAAGCGCCAGTGTCGCCATAGCCTCAGCCTCTCCCCTTCCAGTCAGGACAAAAACTCCCTCGGTAACAAACCAGAAAGCAAAAAAACTCATCCTCTGAAAGGTCAAATGAAACCCTGGTATACAGAGCTCAGAATAAAGGGCAGGTAGGAGAATTTAATGGGCACTGTTGTGGGTCCCATTAGCTACAGCCTGCTGTGACCGTTTAACCCCAGGAACAGAGCAAGGAGCTACCTCGTAATGTTCTGAGCTCCCCAGGCCAGCTGGCCCACAGGACGAGCAGCCCCCACTCAGTTCTGTGGAGTCCTGTCTTGCATAGACGAATATTGTGGCCGTGAGGTAGTTCCTCAAGGGAAAGAGTAGAAAGCAGGGGGGAAATAAAGCTTCCCTAGGCTGCGACAGGGGAAAGTTTCCCCCTAGGGTCAGAGCAAAATAAACTCTTTCCCTTGCTAAAATCTTGTGGTTCACTGTATGACTTTGGCTCGCTGAAATCATTGCGCTAGTATGTGATGGAGACTGCACCAAAGCGCTGCTGCTGCATCTCGGGGGCTTATGCTTTCATTTGCCTCAGGTGACCAACCAGTTGATGTTTCTGGTTTTATTTAGATTGTCATGGAACAGCCTTGGTGATGAAGGTGCCCTGGAGCTGGCCACGGTTCTCCCGAGAATGGCAAGGCTGAGGATGCTAGAGTGAGTGTGATGTGGCAATATCAAGTATTGCCCCAGAGAAATTTCCATATCTGAAATCACAGCCCTTATTAAATAGGAGACATTTGTTAAAGGAAATAGCTATAAACTGTAGACATGAGAAAACAGGCTTCCACACAGCTTGAGTTCTTGCTTAGTCTGCTTTGTTTACCAGGGACCAAACTATGCCTGGAACGCTACACAGTGCAGAGAGACATCTAATAGCTCAATAATGCACTGCAAGTAAACATGTAATTATATTCACTAAAGAAATATCTGTTGACTACCAAGTGAAATTCAAAGTTACGATGAAAGGAGAGAGAGAGAGGGGATTTGGCTCAACAAGGAGTTTTCTCGAGGTTTTTCACCATAAAATGGATGTAGTTAAACTTACTTTTCATTATTAAATGTTTGTTTCATTTTCCCACATCATTCTTCTGGGGCCAAGGAAGGTAGATTAGTTGGTTTCTAAGGCCTTGGCTACGCTTGCAAGTTAGAGTGCATTAAATCAGCCCCAGGCACCCTAACTCCTGAGGTGTCCATGCTAGCAAGACACTTAAAGTGCCTGGACTCTGCGGCTGGAGCACTTCTTGTTAATCCACTTCCATGAGAAGCATAGAGCTTTCTGCGCGCTGGCTGAAACAGCCAGGTGTCAGTGTGGATGACACGTTGCATTACTGCGCTGTGATTGGCCTCCAGAAACGTCCCATAATCCCCTGAAGTCAAGTGGCCACTCTGGTCATTGTTTTGAACTCGGCTGCAGGCATGCAGAGATCCCCTTCCAAAGCTCCGTTTCTGACAGCCAGCGTGCTTATCTGCCAGGACACAAAGCAACCCATTATTGTGGAATGTTCCTGTTGCAGAGGCAGACGTTTGTGCGTGTGTGTGTGAGAGAGGGAGGTAGGAGGTGGGGGCTGATGTCGGGGTTTCCCCCTGCTGCTGTCTGAACTTACAAGGCAGCCTGCTGACACACTCTGCCCCCCAAACACACTGTCTCTCCTCCCACCGACACACAACACGCTCCCTGTCACATTCCACGCCCCCACATTTGGAAAGCACGCTGCAGCCACTTGCACACTGGGATGGCTACCACAATGCACTGCTCTCTGTGGGGTCGGAAGAGCTGCTAATGTGGCCATGCCACTGCGCTTGCAGGGAGAGTGTGAACACACGGCAGCACTTTCCCTGCTGCGGTCTGCAAGGGCAGCGATCTCCTTCTGCAAGTGTAACCATAGCCTCAGGCTGTTACATGCTCAATTTCCCTGGCTATGACTCAGGGGTTGTCTTCACAGCACAGTTAACTGGAATTAGAGCTTGAGTGTTACCCCCTAACTCAACTCCCATCCACACACAAAATTCTCTAGCTCAAGTCAAGTGGCGCTTTAAGCTAGCGATGCAGTGGGGATGCCACCACGCCAGCTATCGGCAGCTAATCCACTCACGGGGTGCTGCTAATCCAGTCGCTCTATGTAACTCCCAGTGTTTTGATACATGGATGCTATCACTCAAGTTAGACTAGTTTAAGTCCAGTAACTCCAGTGAGAGTGGCCACACTTCAAAATGGAGTGTATGTTCCTTGAGCCAACTGCTGCAGTGAAGACAAGCCCATAGGCACTAGCAAGAATGCCATGTTTGCAACAAGGGGGTCCATTCCTGACAGTCCTTGGCACTGATCCTCAAGTGGGATCCCCTGAGGTTCTGCATAAATGCAGGGATCCATGTTAGCAAATCTCAGGCCATGGTGAACAGCCGCGGTGCACTTTGCTTTTGCAAACAGGGAAAGGAGGAAGGAGAACTTCTGAACCTGACCTGTGTTGTGGGGCATTGCGGCCTGCAGTACATAGCAGAAGCTTAGCCAGTCTTTTCCTACTGAAAATCATTTGCACATTCTCTTTTCCTTTCTGAAAGTCTGGACAATAACCGCATTGCAGCCCGGGGTGCCAGAAAGCTAGCGGAGGAACTCGTCAAGTGTTGTGGAATCCAAGTCATACGGTGAGCACACGGCTCCGGTGGCACCAGGGGCTGAGGGCAGTAGCACTTCTGTAAGGGTGATGGCACCCTGCTGGGGTGGATTAGGACACTAAATTGGGCCCAGACCTAAAAACATTGTGGGCTTCCCAGACCGACTCTTCCCCGCAGAGTAGCTCGCCCTTCTCAGAAACAGTCATAGCAATAAGTGATGGAAAGACTTGGTAGTTCCCAGCTAGAGAGACATGGTGGGTGAGGTAATAACTTTTATTGCAACAACTTCTGCTGGGCCAGACCTGAAGAGCTCTGTGTGGCTCGGAAGCTTGTCTCTCTCACCAACAGAAGTCGATTCAGTAAAAGACATTACCTCACCCACCTTATCTCTAATATCCTCGGACCGAGATAGCTATAACACCACCGCCTAGGTCCCATTTAGCCCATCCTTTTACCTAGTGTGAGATTGCTCCTTACTGTGCATTTGCTATTGCTCAGGTTTTCCATGGGACTCCCACCACTCCCCTGGGGAGGCTATTATACAGCTTCCTACATCTCACTGTCAGGAAGCATATCCTGGTGTTGCATTTTCCCTTCCATTTTTCTGCATTTTGTTACACCTGGTTGTACTCCCTTGTGTTCTCCCCCAAACAACCTTCCCTCTTGGTGACTACATCCTTCCCGTGCTTGGAGACTCCTTTGTTTTCCCCAGTGTGAGTCATTGCTTAGCCAAGCTATACGTATTGAACTCCCTTTAACCACTTCCCTAGTCCCTCCAGCCCTGTGGTCATTCTTGTTGCTGTTCTTGGAACTCCCTCCAATTTGACAATATCCACATGGTAACGGGGCCTCCAAGATGGAGCATGGTATTCCAAGTGCAGTCACAGCAGAGCTAGATAGAGACACTCCGCCTCCCTGTCTTGTGAGGTGATGTCTTTGCACAAGCTGGTCCAAACGGCATTGGTCTCTTTTGCTGCTGTATCATTCTTGGCACTCCTGCATAACTTGCTGTTCCCTGCTACACCTAGGAATGACCGCATCCCAGCTTTCTCCCTCTCGTTACGTTTTGGAATATTTTTCTGTGGGTTTATTAGGTCAGCTCTTCCTCCCATTTCTGATACCACAACAAACCCTCGTCTTTTGAATCCGGAATCTCTCCCCTAAGATAGACAACTCATCCCCCCACAGCTGGCAGGTAGCACGCCACTGTGCTGCCCAACGCCACCTGCAGCTCTGCCTCTGAAGCAGTGCTACACCCAAGCCCCTCTCACCACTGGGCCTGCATGTCAATGGTGCAGGCCTCCCTCGCCAATCTGCCCCTGTGGATTAGGAGCAGACAGTTATGAACTGCACCCCAGGAGGAAAGAGGAAGGGTATCTGGGGATATTTCTTGACTACTAATAACCCATGCAATGTCGTTTTAGGCTTTGGAACAATCCAGTACCCAAGAACATTGAAGAAAGTCTTACGAAGCAAGATGCAAGATTGCACTTCTCATTCTTTTAATAAAGGAAGAACATTCAATGAATAAGAGCTGATTTGGTAGGCTAGGTAAGCCAGGTAACACTACTGCTATCCTGGTGAATTGCACTGGAAAGGAGCCTTGAGAAATAGAGAAAGCAGAATTCTAAAAATAAATATTGTAAGCATGTGGCATTCTAGCCCTGCTCTTAGAACACAGAGGTTTTCTTTATCTTTAACTCTGACTATTATATAAACCTCAAACTAAGCTTCCTCCTGAGTTTGGTTATTCTGAGGTTGCTCGCTGCAAGACCTCTCTGTTCCTGGCCTTAGTTCCCTTCTACCTCAAAGAGAGATTTAATCTTTTAGACTCCTGGGTTGAAGCCAGTAAGATCCACTGGATCTGGCAGTCAGGGTGAGTCAGAAGAATAGCTCTGTATTGTTACACAGGACCATAACATCTCAGACCAGGGTGAGTCAGAAGAACTCTGCATCTCGGTGTGGGGAGCTAGGACCTAACACCCTATTGCAAATACTCTCCAATGTGGTGTTTGAATGTGGTGTATGTTTCCCTCAGATCAGTATCATTTCTAAGGCTGGGCAAAATGTTCACAACAAACCGATGACTGCTTGGCATTTTGTTTTGATTCTGCACACTACTATGTGAACGTCAGCTTATTGTCAACAAACAGAGATCAATCTTCACATCTGGATCGCGTAAAAATCAAGTTTCAATGAGAAAATAGCCGTTTCATAATGAGCAGAGTCTGGAGGCTGCAAAATGACATAGAACAAAATTATAAATTCTGCATGAGAGGTATTTCAGGGTCGGGGCAGGAGAAAGAGATTCCCTATTTTCATATTGCTTTAACTGTTTCACTGGGCTTGGAATGCTAAATGGGGCCCTATATTTGAAATTGCACTAACCTGTTTGAGGTGAAGGGGTGTGTGCGTGGTTTTTGATGAAATGCTGCAATTGCTACAGGGGCCCAATCCTGCAATCTGATCTGCATGAGCATGTAGTCAAAGGGTCTGCCCAGGCATATCCAGTTGCAGGATAGGAGCCATGCTGAGCACCGTATTTATACCCATTCATTGCAATGTGGGTGACTTGTACGTTTGGTACTGTAAATATTTAATCTCTGGAATGGGTTTATTTATCGACTTGTTTACAGCAGTGGTTTGGATTGGGAGCTGCAGTCTGGGGTATTTAAAAGTAGTATTTTTCAACAAGAACGAGTGCTGCTAAGTGAAGAGCACATGTACTGCTGGTTCCCACTATTCCATGAAGTGTGATTGTTTTTATTGAAAGATCAGTGTTAAGTTTCCCAAGGTACATATTTGGTTTTGATTTATACAACTCATTTGGTTACAGAATGGTTATACTTTGAAAGGGGATGGAGCAGGGGAGCCCAAAGTCACCAGTGAGCTTCCATATTTAGGTCCAAATTCAGTAAGGCACTTGAGCCTGTGTGACTTGAGCATGTGATCAAAGTTAAGCCCGTGCTTTGGTGGCTCTGGGTTGTATTTCCTTTCCATGTTTACAGTTGTCATTTACTTAGTTTACAAGTGAAAATAGGATTTTTCTAACTGCCAGCCTAGCAAACTGCAGCTGGCTGGCTCCGGGGACTTGCTGTGGCTACTGAAACCCAGAAGCATCTGTGAGTTTGAGTTCTTCCCTTAGCAGGTTTCTGAGAACATGTGTGGGACACATTCTTGTTCTCTGCCTTCATGGTCTCCTCTCAGAAGTGTAGGCGTTCAGATGAGCTGATTCTAATGGTCCCTTCTGGCCTGAGAATCTATGACGCTCAGGCTGGGAACCTAAAAGTCAAGTGGGTTTCTTCCAGCATTGGCCGTGTTGTGCACTGAATTGTGGTCATAGTTTTGTCACCGTCAAACACAGCTATTGCAGAAGTTCTGTGCTTTTATCACTCACTCAGTAAAACAAAAATTCTAAAAACAAATTGTAGCACTTGTGAAAAACAGATTTCTTTGCCTGTTTTATGATTGTATTGATAACACTGTAACTTCTCCATTTGGACATGGTGAGATCCTACTCCAGTTCATTTTCCTCTTTCATTGGTTGGAAACATTCACCGTCGTATATATTTGTATGCATTTTAATGAGTGCATATGTGTGATTATTGAATAAATAAGAGTGCCTGGGATTCTGAAACTGTTTGACTTTCATGTTCTGTTTCTAGTCAGTTTCACTTTCTGGTGCTTAGGCATTAATGCACAACAGCTGCATAGGGGTCAAAACATTGGGAAGGCAAATGTTATCATCATGTTTATGATGATAGTGCCGAGGGAGAAACCGAGAATGGGGTCCCATTGTGCTAGGCTAGTTCTGTACAAACACGGTGTGTGGTGAGCAGTCCCTGAAAACACGCTGAAAACAGTCTCTGCCCCAGAGAACTTACAAACTAGTTAAGCAAATACGATATTTCCGTATAAGTCATGAGTCAGATCCACAAACATCAAGAGATTGGCTCAAAAATCCCGAGGTATTTTTTTAAATAATTTTGAGGTTTTTATTTACCATCTGCTTTTTAACTTTTAGGGAGCACCAGGTCACAGTTTCAGTCTTTTTTCCCCAACAGTGAAAGATAGAAAAGTACTATTTTTTTTTACACAAAAGCTGAGATTGTCAAATATTCACATAATTCTGTGAGTTGGGAACCACACCAAATAGTGTGAGACTCAGGTTAAAATTGTGAGAGTTGGCAACACTGCCAATGTTTAAAAAATTAAAACAAAGAGTTTGTGGGGAAAAAATCTGTTCGTATTAGGGATTATCCCGCTTCCCTCTCTTAAATCTAATTGTGAGACTTAACTAGCCTGAAGAAGAGCTCTGTGTCAGCTCGAAAGCTTGTCTCTCTCGCCAAGAGAGTCCAATAAACCCACCGTGTCTCGCTAATATCCTGGGACCGACACAGCTACAACGACACTGCATACTTGTTACGGCATCCTTTTCAGAATTCAAGACCAAACACATGCGCAGCACTGTCCTTCATACAAAAGCTCATTCTGGCAGCGAAAGAAAAAACATCATGTATACACAAAAGCAAAGACAGACCTGAAACCAAACCCCATCCCTTCCAAACCATGAGGTGTCAGTATAACCTAAGAGATGGGGGGAAACCTGTTACTATTCTAGAATATAAATAGGGCCAGGCACTGTAGTTTGAACACACACATTCTGACCTCACCAGTGTAAAGTCAAGGCATGTGGACTCTGCAGTGAACTGGACCAAATTACTGCTCAGGACTTCTCCCGTCTGTGGAGCTCTTGAAATTCCATGGCAGCTTCATCTGAATTTTTAAAATTCAGGTTTGTATTGAATTAAATATGAAAAAAAAAAATCCAATCAGCTCCCGCTTATTTTTTGTTAAGTTCCATTTATTTTGTGCTGCTCCCCATGTAAATAGGAATTTACGTGTGAAGATGATCTCTGGTGTTGAGGTTTTGCGTTTCGTTTTTTTCTTCCAGTTTTACATAACAAGAGTCAATTGCTGGAAGCTGCCGTTCAACAATTTCAGCCTTGAAAGAATGGAGAGTTTCCTAGCACTGAGGATGATTAAACATTAGAACAGCTTCCCAGGGGAGCGATGGACTCACCATTGCTCGGCATATTTAAAATGAGATTGGGTATCTTTCTAAAAGATATGCTTTAATCCAGCTTCTGGGAGATGTTCTACAACTTATGCATTGGGGCGGGGGGAGGGGTTGGACGGTTGTGAGGGTCCTTTTTGGCCTTGGAATCTGTGAATCCATGAGTTCCCTCTATTCATTCCCTTCATGTCCTCATGGGAGGACAGGATTGCTTGCATTGCCCTCAATATGCTTATAACTCTTGCAGCTCTGCATTAAAACAATGGCTGTAATCAAATCTCATGCTTCAAGGCTTCAGCCAGTTAGGTGCAGGGGTCAGGAAGGGTTTTTCCTCCCAATGCACAGTTGGTCAGATATGTTCTTCTTTTTTGGGAGGTGGGAGGGAGGTTGGGTTTTTGTTTTGTTTGTTAGTTTGCGTGGCTTTGAAGCAGCAGAGCTTAGCCCTAGCTGGAGACGGGTACAGAGAATACTCTCTTAGGGCTTGTCTGTTTGGGCCCTGGACTACGGGAGGAGGTGAATTGCAGTGCTCACTAAAGTGCTGGACTGTAACTGCCCCATGTAGACACTGCAGGTGTGAGCTAAATGTCCTGTTTGAAACAGGACTGTGTTAGTGCCAATGATGCACCTTTGATTTCATAGTTCAAATTGCAGGGTCATGTAGATAAGCCCTTAGATGCCTGGCTGGGAAGTCTTACATGCTCAGCATCATCCTGATCACCAGATCTGGGGTCGGGAAGGAACTTTCCCAGAGGTCTGCTTGGCAGGAGACCTGGGGGTGAGTGAGGGGGTGGTTGCCTTGCTCTGTAGCACAGGGAGTCTCTCATCTGCAAGGATCATTTGAGCACGTCTCACTGAATCAATTCCCTGCCATCACAGGATGCCTCCAGCACTGTGGGTGAGATGTAATGGCCTGTGATATGCCAGACTGTGTCATCCATCTGACAATATGTAGCCACTTCATAGAAGTCTTCAGGGGAAAGCTGGCGTGCAGGCAGTTTAGGGGTGTGGCACTCGGGGAGACATGGGAAGTGGTTTGGGATTGCACAGTAGCTGTATGCGTCTGCTCAAATGTTCAGCAGTGAAATAGTTCACGGGGTTGACCATTTAGATGGGCACCGTTCGTTTTCAGTGTTTTCACCCCGCTGAGATGGAGGTGGGCAGTACACTCATCTCAGAGCTATTGTTTCGGGAAATCTGCCTCTCAAGAAGAGAGCACAGACCTTGGCTCACAGTGGGAGGTGGTTTTTTTTTCATGAGATTAGAACATTTAAGAATAAAAACCCAGAAGCTGAGATTGTGGAACGTAGCCCTGTGGCAAGGACCGGCGTCTGCGGGAAATTCCTTAGTTCTGAAATACACAGAGCCATGACTAGCTAACCTCTTTCATGTGATTAACATAAGGACAGTCACAGGGATCTCTGGGACAAGAATCAGGACAAGACTAGTACATGGGTGTCAGGACTTTTGCTACTGACCTTTGTGACCTGAATACGCAGGAAAGGGGAAAACATTTGCTATGGGAAATAGAAGGTTTCAGCTCCCTGGGAAGCAGCACTGCACCAGGAGCTGGAGGGACATAGGGAACACAGCTGGGATGTTCGAATGGGGTGTGTCACGGGGTGATTGGCTCTCTAAGTGGGAAGAGGCCAGTGCACCTGTGACCCATAAGCTGCCTCCCACCTGGGCTAAGAGGAGATACCTGAGCCATAGAAGAGGGGAGGCAGGGCCAGTTGAGGAGCGGCAGCAGGAGCAGGCCAGAGTTGCTTGGGGGGGAATGAGGTATGTGAGAGCTGAAGGAAAGCAGTAAGTGGGAGCTGCTGGTGATGAGCTCCAAGGACTGGCCAGAGTTGGGGAACCCTGTTGAGTTACAGGAGAGCTTGGGCAGAAGCCTCTGGGCAAAGGACAAGAACTAGCTTGGCTGGAGCAAGCCAGGTCCAGAAGCAAGAGGTGGATGCCAGGAAGGGAGGTAGGACTTGCAGGGGAGGAAACCTGGTGAGTGGAATGCTGCAGGGAGCCCTCTGACAGATGGCCTGAGGCCAGTGGGGGGAGCCCAGGAATAAGGGGTTGGTCCTACAGGGAGGTTCCCTAAATGGGGCTAGGACACATGGATGAGGAAGACTGGAGAGTGGAATGCTGTGGGGACCCTTTTTGTGGCCCTGGGAGACCTGACTTGAGACTACTGGGGAAAACTTGTGAGACAGAAGCTCTTGGAAATCACAGGCCTGGAGAGTGGGGCCTTGGGACAGGGGCTAAGAGACAAACAGGGGGCTAAGACTCTCAGGCGATGGCCCTGGGAACAATGACTTTTCAATGGGATTGAAAAGCTGCTCTGCTGTAACCTTGTGGGATGTGAGGAGAGTGGTTGGCTCCTGCGGTTCTGTGGATTACTGTACGGGGACTGGAATAAACCATGCCCAGTGCTGGGTCTTGGAACTAGACACTGAGGCCTGGCATTTTAAAGGTGTTTAGGTATTGCTGCTCTCAGCAGTGCAATGCTTAGCTGATTTAGGAGCCTAAGTCTCACTTGCGAGAGGGATTTAGGTATCTAGGATCCTGGTGGTGAGATTTTGGTGCCCAAACAGAGCTCGAATTGTGCCAGAGTGTCCTGGATTGCCGCTACAGGCAGCCCACGGGAGGTTCTGGTACTATCCCTGATGAGAGAGATCTGTGGATGTGCATCTTGAGCACTTTTTTCAGGACTCACATACTGCTCTTAAGTGCCTAAATCCTCTTGAAAATGGGATTTAGGCTTCTAAATCAGGAGTTGCGATGCTGAGTGCAGAAATACCGTTGTTTTTTTAGAGAGTGAGTCAGAGAGACTTTCTGTATGACTATGTCTCTGCAGGGATGAGTGTAGGGGAAATGGAGACGGGCATACAGCAGTTTGCCACAGGGGGGGTGCTCTAGGCAGAGGCTGCTTAGTGACAGGCTCCCACCAACTTGCCAGCTCCTTTGACAATCCCAGCCCATGGCACTGTTCTGTTCGGCAGCTGCAAGAATATCAGGCTAATGGAAGATACAGTGCTGGCTTTAGCAGAGGCAGCAGGAGCTTTGAGATACGAGGGTGTGTCCACATCGCAATTAAATCCCGGGCTGGCCTTTGCCAGCTAACTTGGGCTCGGGTTAAGGGGCTGTTCAATTGGGGTGGAGCCGTTTGAGCTGTGGCCCAGGTTCTAGGACCCTGCAAGGATGGAGAGCTTCAGACCCTTTGTCCAAGCCTCGCAAGCCTGGGTCCGCTGGCACGGGCCAGCCCCGGGTATCTAACTGCAGTGTAGACATACCTGGAGATTGCCGTGTTGGTTCTGTGCAGTGTCTCCTGGCGCTTCGAGGGGTATGTCATTAATCAGAGTCCTCAACAGTCAGGGTACGTTTGAAAAATTTCAGTTCACCAATGCACTGATCCATTATCAGCGGGATCAACGCCTGCCAACGGGGTGGAAGGCTCAAGGGCGGAAGGGACCTACAGAGGTCATCTAATCCATCCCTCCCCATGCTGAGGCAGGGCCAAGTACACCTAGACGATCGCTGATGGGTATTTGTCCAATCTGTTCTAAATAACTTCTGATGATGGGGGTTCCAGGTAACCTGTTACACATGCTCTTAGGAAGAGTAGCTATTTTCCCATTTCGTATTGCATGTTACTAGAATACCAGACCTTTCACATGTGCCCACATTGTGTTTAAATCACTTTAAGGACATGACACAAACTAACCTACATTTTGCTGCCCATGATGTTGACATTAGTAGTTCAGTTAATGCTGGGGGTTTACTCATCCCTGCTAGGCTACTCACTCAGACAAGATTAGCATCTGCGGATACGGTGGTTTAAGAAGCAATCGCTTTCTGCCTCTGTCACATCTGTCCCCCTTATCCCTCGCCACGTGCGAAGAATCTTCTCAGGGGATTGCAGCCCTCCGCTGGTCACAACCTCGTTACTCTCACTGGTGTCTTAACAGGGTGTGCCACCAGGAGTTTAGACAGGACGGTTTTGTGGTTAAAACACTAGACTGGGATGCAGGAAACCTGGGCTCACTTCTCAGCACCGCCACAGACTTGCTGAGTGACCATGGGCAAGTCACTAAATCCCATCATTAAAACTGTAAATGCTTTGGGATGGGAACTGTCCATTTTACAGCACCTGGAACTGCAGGGCCCTGGCCATTTGCTAAGATCTCCAAGTTCAGCTGTATCACATACAATAATAACACACCCCTTTCACTTCTAGTGTTTCCTCCACCCTCCTCTCCTTGCTGTCCCTTTTGTCTCCTACCATCCCCAGCCCTGTGCCAATGGGAGCTTTGTCACCAACTGCAACAGAGCCAGGATTTCAACTTCTGTTTGTTCCCTGTAGTGTATCTACTTGTACCTGGAGAGTGAAAGCACCTAATAATAATGGGGAGGATGAAATAATGCCCCCAGTAGGACTCAACTGCTGGTTCAGAAATATCCAAAATATCCTTGACTTCCCCGTAATCTTGTGAGCAGTCTCTTCTGTTCTCTGTGTACAACTCAGCCTGGTAACTTACTGATTAACTGAGGATAGAAACTCATTGTTGAGATGCCTCCCAGAGACTGCAGAAATGTAGGACTGGAGGTGACTTTTATAGGTCATCTAGTCCCTTGCCCTGCACTGAGACTGGACTAAGTATTATCTAGACCATCCCTGACAGGTGTTTGTCCAACCTGCTCTTAAAAATCCCCAGTGAAGGAGTTTCCACAACCTCCCTAGGCAATTTATTCCAGTGCTTAACCACCCTGACAGGAACCTTTTCCTAATGTGCAACCTAAACTGCCCTTACTGCAATTTAAACTCATTACATCTTAACCAATCCTCGAAGGTTAAGGAGAACAGTTTGCCACCCTCCAATTTACAACCACCTTTTACGTATGTGACCCTTCTGCCAGGTGAAGCCGGCAGCAACCAGGGCCGGGTTTAATATCTAGGGGTGCCTTTCCATTGATACAACATAAAACTGGCTCAAGCCCCCACCCAGGAACCTGGGAAATTTACACCCCACCCCGGGCGCCTCTGAGAGGCACTACTTCCCCACTCACAAGCACAGAGTCTGAGTGTAGAAAAGAAACTTTTAATGAATGGACGGAAGCCCCCAACATTAATTAGGGAAAATGCCACAAGCAGGATTCATAATCATAAAACTTTCAGCAGGACGCCCACCCCAGAGTGCATGGGGCAGAGCCTTTCGCCTCATGTTCTTGAGTCCTACAACCAAAAGTTCCTTTTCTGTGCCCCGTTGCTCCCTCAGCACACCCCACTCACAGTGGTTGTCCTTGGTCAGAGAGGACCCAGGGTTCAGAGGCGCATCCATGTGAGTTCACCTCCCACCAGGGAAGAAGGCACCTGGCTTGCGCCACCATCTGAGCATTTTCTTTGCCTGGCTGCCCTGCCAGCCGCTGCTCCTCACTGCCTCCCCAGCTGCTCGTTCTGCTCACCGCCTCGCCAGCCACTCATTCGCTAGTCGACTGTCAGTCACCTTCTGCTGCCACCTGCCTCTCCGCTGTGACCTCTGCACATCAGTCTCTTAGTAATTTTCAGCTGTCTGCAGGCTGGGCAGAAACACAGTCCCACCACAACTGATTTCAGCTCTGACTGAACATTTAAAATAACCAAAGGCTCCTAATGAAATCTATTTAGCTTTTTCTTTTAACAGTGGGGAGGAACAGGTTAAACCAGACCAGAGACTTCTGGGGAGAGGCCACACAACCTGGCTGGGACACCTGTCCCCTACTCCTTTTACTTTTACAGAAGTCTGGCATTCGAGCCCCTGGCTTGGTAAGTTCCTTTCAGTTGAGGGTGACCCCTCAAAGCTCAGCACAGTTGTGCTCTCCTTTAGTCATATAATGAAGATGATAAAATTTCACTGCCCCTGCATTCAATACTAACGTGATTTGTAGCCCGATACCAGCCAAAGCTGGTCACTTGGGGCTACACAACTCCTGTCTGCTAGACACCTACGCAGAGCAGCTGTGTTCATGTAAATACAGTTTGCTCTTGAAGTCTTTCCCCCTCCTGAACTAGCTGTCAGGGGATAGTTCATTCAGACCCTGCTTACACATACTTAAACACTTACCTTGTCTCCCCTCAGTCTTCTTTTCTCTAGACTAAACAAACCTATTTTTTCAATCATTCCTCGTAGGTTATATTTTCTAAAATGTTACTCATTTTTGTTGCTTTTCTCTGGACTTTCTCGCATTTGTCCACATCTTTCCCAAAGTGTGGTGCCCAGAACTGGACACAATGCTCCAGGTGAGGCCTTATCAGTGCTGAATAGAGTAGATGATTTCTCTTGTATCTATGCCGTAATCCAAATCATTTATGAAGATATTGAACAGAACCAGAACTGATCCCTGCAGGACTCCACTTGATACGTCCTTCTAGCTTGACTGTGCACCGTTGATACCTACTTTGAGTATGCTTTTCCAAACAGCTATACACCCACCATATAGTAAGTTCATCTAGGCTATATTTCTCTTGTTTGTTTATTAAAAGATCATGTGAGACATTACCAAAAACCTTACTAAAGTCGAGATATATCACATCTATTGCTTTCCTCCATCCACAAGGCTTGTTACCCTATCAAAGAAGGATATTAGATTGGTTTGACGTGATTTGTTCTTGACACACCCATGTTGACCATTACTTATCACGTTCATTTCTTCTAGGTGCTTGCAAATTGATTGTTTATTTGCTCCATTGTCTTTCTGGGTACTGAAATTAAAATGTCTGGTCTATAATTCCCTGGGTTGTCCTTATTCCCCTTTTTATGGCTAGGTACTATATTTTCACTTTTCCAGTCCCCTGGAAACTCTCCTGTTCGCCACGAGTTCTCAAAGATAATCGCTAATGGCTCAGAGATCTCTTCAGCTAATTCCTGAAGTATTTAGGATGTATTTCTTCAGGCCCTGCCAACTTGAAGACATCTAACTTGTCTAAGGTTTCAGAGTGGTAGCTGTGTTAGTCTGTATCAGGAAAAACAACAAAGATTCCCTGTGGCACCTTAGAGATTAAGACATTTATTCGGGAATAAGCTTTTGTGGGCTAAAACCCACTTCATCAGATGCATGGTGTGGAAAATACAGTAAGCAGCATATATATTATAGCACATGAAAAGATGGGAGTTGCCTTACCAAGTGGCTAGTCAGTGCTAATGAGGCCAATTTAATCAAGGTGGACATTGCCCATTTATACCCCTAGCTAATTGAATCTCGTGTTTTGCCTCGGCCTTTCTAAATTTGTCCCTACATGCTTGGGGTTTCTTTTTATATTCATCCTTCATAATCTGATTTTTTTTTTGTATGACTCTTTTTTTGAGTTTCAGGTCCTTGAAGATCTCCTGACTAAGCCAGAGCGGTCTCTTGCCATACTTTCCTGTGCATTGGAATAGTTTGCTCTTGTATCTTTAATAACAGCTCTTGAAAAATCCACCAACTCTCTTGAACTCTTTTTTCCCCCTAACACTTGCTTCCCATGGGATTTTACCTACCAATTCGCTGACTTGGCTAAACTCTGCCTTCTTGAAGCTTGATGTCTTTATTCTGATGTTTTCCCTCCTCCTGTTCTTCAGTATCATGAGTTCTATCGTTTCGTGATCACTTTTACCCAAGCTGCCTTCGGCATTCCCGTTCTCAGCCAGCTCCTCGCTGTTTGTCAGAATCAAATCGAGAGTAGCAGCCTCTCCTCTAGTTGCTTTCTCCATTTCCTGCAGTAAGACGTTGTAGATTACTTTTTTTTTTATTTATTGCAAATGACATCCCACGGTGTTTCGTTAGACAGGCTGCCAGGAATGCAGAAGACAGAGGGACAGATAACAGGTAATGATTGGTGTTGTCAGTAGCTACCGGTGTGGTGCTCTGCTCTTGTTCAATGATGGTAACAGTCGGCTGCGTGCGTGTTCCCTCTGTGTGCTGCCCTGGCTCTGTGCAGATCGCTGACACAGCAAACCCTGAGAGAACCCCCAAAGACCACAGACTCTAGTAAGGTATGAAGGAACCCGAGCCAGGTTTATTGTCAAACGAAGCACAGTAATAGTTTCCTGTAGGCTCTACAAGACGTACTACGAATTTGTGTCCCTGGCAATGGATCGGCTCAGTCAGTGGCAGGACTTTCCACTGCCCACTGGGCCAGATAAAGATGTGCACTCCGGGACCTACTTTTACACAGTTACAGGACAGATTACTCATCCCCACTGACATATTGAGGTACAGCCCCTTGACTCATTAGGGTGCTCTCTCCCCTTTGATCATGTTGTTTCAAACAGATCTACCCATCATGCTGTCCTTTTGACCCTGTCTTTAAGATGCACCTGCCTGTTCCCTGTTATCTCTGTGGAGTGTCCTCGTACCGGGATGTCCTGGTGCCATCTTGGCACAAGTTCCTCTTATTAGCACTTATGTGTGGATGCACCTGCTTCTAGCAGCCCTCTTCTTGCCAGCTTCTGTGAGTGGGGCCTGCCTCTGGCTCACAGCCCAGCTTTGGCTTAGCAATGCCTGGAAGTACTTTGGTTCAGGCTTCAGACTGGGCCTCTGACACAAGAGTTTGTTTTAGGGCCTCATCTTACTACAGCTGGAACCCAATAGTGTGCCCTCCCTTGGGAGGGCAGAGTCCTTTCTACTGGATACCATCAGTATCTTTCTCATTATAGCTGTTGCAGGTAGTTAAGGTTAAGGTTGCCTGACAGGTCCCATTATAACACCCTATTTTCAGTGTGAAAGGTGAAAGTTTGGCAAACTTAAAAGAACTGAAACTTCCTTTGCTCTTTGTCTTCCTCAGTCTGAATGTTTTTGTACAGGGAGCAAATGTCAGTAAAGCTGTTTGGTGCCATTCTTGATTGGCTAAGCTTCCAAAGCTAAATGGGTGCTAATTAGCATCTCTACTTGCTGTCACAGCAGGGAGACCAAGGACTGGCTTGAGCCCTGGAGTGCAAATGACCCTCCTTTCCTAAGATCTGGTCCCTTCTGCTCAGTAATGAGGCACAACTGTGTGGCTGAGTGAGCGAGGAGAGAAACTTGCACAGTGCTGACTGCCCTTGTTCTGCGAATACAGACTTTTTCACTCTGCTCTGAGGTTGTCAACCCAACACCTCCCATTAGCCTTAAATTCCCTTCTGATTTTTTTAAAGGGGGGGAGGTTTTAATGCCAAGATCCGGGTGTTTATCAGATCTGAACCTGAGAGCACCACGAATTGGCTCTACCTCACCGATGTCCAGTTCTTCATCTCTCACGACGCCTTAGAGACTCATGGGAAAGATAAGGCAGCTGAGTATTTATGTCAGTTTTCCACTTAGACCTGGTCTACACTATGCTGTTTAACCAATTTTAACAGCGTTAAATCGATTTAACGCTGCACCCGTCCACACTACACTGCTCTTTATATCGATTTAAAGGGCTCTTTAAATCAATTTCTGTACTCCTACAAAACGAGAGGAGTAACGCTAAAATCGATATTACTATATCGGATTAGGGTTAGTGTGGACGCAAATCGACGTTATTGGCCTCATTATTTTACAGTAGCTACCCACAGTGCACTGCTCCAGAAATCGACGCTAGCCTCGGACCATGGACGCACACCACCGAATTAATGTGCCTAGTGTGGACGCGCACAATCGACTTTATAATATCTGTTTTATAAAATCGGTTTAAGCTCATTCGAATTTATCCTGTAGTGTAGACGTAGCCTTACAGAAACAAGCCCGTTACACCAGCTTCATGTATTTTATGTCACTTGGAGTCGGATTTGCTGCTCTGGAAGCGTGATCTATTCAGGGTTATTTGTAGGAGTCTGAAGAAAGATGACTGCGGCACCTCTTAAATCTTGGTACACTTTCCCTTTTGGAAGTGGAACTTACTGACTTCTTCAACAGCCTTTGTGATATGGAGACATGAGTGGGGATGCCCAATAGAGGGCACTGTGGCCTTTCCAGCCCAGAGGCTGAAATGAAGGGATGTCACAATCTAGGCGAAGCCTCCCTTGTGTCCTTTCCATGAGCAGCCCCAATCATTCCAGTGGGCAAACGGAGGGAAGGGGGGGAAGGGATGTAAAAGTGGACCCTAATACAGATAACTGAAGAGTGTATTTCACACTGGAGGGTACCTCTGGGAAGAGGGCTGCTAATCATCAAAGTGATGCACTTCAGGGGAGGAAGAGACTACAGCAAAACAAAGTGTCCAATATACCTGAGATGTTAATTGTGAGGAGGAAGGTCCCTCCCAGGGAGCCCAACCCCTGTCTAATGTCTCTTTCCTGGCACTCAGGAGTGCTTTGGAGATGGGACACACCTGGCTCCTCCAGTCAACACTCTCCCTTCTGGGCAATTTTTAAGGAACAGCCCTGGGACAGTTACTACCCTCATATATTTGTCCTTCAAGACTAACGCGACATCTTCACTACAGGCCTCTGCCAACACAGCTGTGTCAGTCAGGGGTGTGAAGAGGTGTGATTCCCTGACTGATGTAGCTGCACTGGCAAAAGCCTTTGGTATAAATGCAGTTACACTGGCCAAACTTCACTTTTATCAGCATAGCTTCTTCCTCAGGTTGTGTGTGTGTGTGTGTGTGTGTGTGTGTGTGTGTGTGTGTGTGTGTGTGTGTGTGTGTGTGTGTGTGTGTGTGTGTGTGTGGTGCAGAGGGAGTGGGAATAAAGTCTACTGGTACAAGTGTAACTTTATGTCTATACATTGCATCCATGCTAGGCATGCTTTGCTGCAGCATACCAGTATTCCCTAGTGCTGCTAGCGTAGACGTGGCCTAAACTGTCATGCTGCATCATGTTTGTGAAGTGTATTGCTCAGTGCTTCCCCAGCTAAGGTGGCTGATATAGACAGAGAACAGCCTACTACTGCTACCAGCTAATAGTTACTCTGTTTTGCTCCAGTGTAGAGGGCTGTGTTGTGCTATGATGCTGAAGATCCTGGGCTAACCCAGGAAGGAAGTGTGACAGGGTCAGGCCAGATGGCTACAGGAGAGTGGTGGAAGGTAGATACATTAGCCCCAGATTAAGCAGGCCCCTTTTCCCTGGGTAAGATAACAAGGACTATTCCAGAACAATCAGGAACCTTCTAGAACCAATAAAGGCAAGCAGGCTAATTAACACCTGGAGCCAATTAGGAAGCTACTAGAACCAATTAAGGCAGGTAGGCTAATCAGGGCACCTAGTTAAAAAAGGCCTCCCTTCAGTTAATGAGGGACACACAAAGAGCTGGAAGTGAGAGGGCATGCTGCTGGAGAACTGAGGAGTACAAACGCTATCCGGCATCAAGAAGAAGGTCCTGCGGTGAGGATAAAAAAGGTGCTGGGGAGGAGATCATGGGGAAGTGGCCCAGGGAGTTGTAGTTGTCACACAGCTGTTACAGGAGACATTGTAGACAGCTGTGATCCACAGGGCCCTGGGCTGGAACCCGGAGTAGAGGGCGGGCCTGGATTCCCCCCTACATCAACCCCCCCCAACCCACTATTTGACACAGGAGGAGTTGAGCTGGACTGAGAGTCATAACAGAGGGAAAGGTCTCTGGCCTGATCCCGACCAACTAGGTGGGACAACTAAGACTGCGGGAAGTGTTCTCCTCCCCTTCCCCACATGCCAGCCAGTGATGAGCTTAGCTGAGTGAATGGCAGGTTTGAGCCAGTGGCAAGAGTCCAAACTGAGGGCTGCCGTGAACCTCTGAGTGAGCAAATCCGCCAATAAGCACAGGCCCCACCAACGCAGAGGAGGAACTTTGTCACAGAGGTCATTACAATGATATTTGTAGAAGACCTTTTCTGTGGAGGATCCCCACACATGTTCACCTTGGGCTTCTACCATCCAGCATTCAGATGACCTTCCTCTAGTGCCCATCAACAGCATCTCTAAACTGGCAAAAGAGTTGCTGCAGTGCACTCAGATGCACCCCTTCTCCATCAGGGCCTTCCCCCAGCTCCTGCCAGAGGAGTGCTGTGGTTAGACTGTGTTTCTGTGCAGAATTCCAGTGAGCGTCCTTGTGTCTGCTGTGTCATTTTATCCAGCCATTGTAGGGCCTGCAGCCTGCAGAGCAGATGGAACTGTTATTCCTGGCAATTGAAATCAGTGTGGAGAGAGAGAGAAAGAGACAACAGCAATATTTCCGGCTCTGCTGGGAATGAGCAGCTTCTCCTTCAGTTAAGTGCCTGTTAAAGAGGTCTCCAGATCAGGGTAGAAATGCGGCAGCCATTGATGGATGATGTGGCTCTTCTGAAGGACCGGGGAAAGGGGCTGAGAAGTTGTCTCCTGAACATGAACGGGAAAAGCCACCCACCTTGCCTGCCAGGATCAGCACTGCTAATAAAGTTGGAGAAGAAGGAAGGAAGGCAGGAAGAAGAATGACTGGGTTGAATAGCAGGTAAAACTTGGTAACAACAGATACGTCTTCATGATGTGCAACCCGTTCGGCCATGGGGCGCTTCTCATTAGAATGAGTTTGGGTTCTGGGAATCTCCTGGATGAGTCCCTTCCAGGTTCTTCCCCAGGACTGACTCAAAACCTGGGAACTCAGCCTATAGCATTGGTGATGACCTAGCCAGGAGCTGCCTGCGCAGTTCAGTTCCAACTCACGCACTGGACCAAACGCCTCACACTCTGATCTGGCTCCAGAGGTCTCCGCATGGCCTCATCTCCAAGCCAAAGAGAGCCAGCCCCTAAAAGGTTACATGCACCTAGCGCATGTTGTCCCTTCCAGACAGACATTTAACCAGGCTGAATGTGTCCAATAAACCTGCCCGCTCTTTACCTGAAGACTGAGTAGCTATGCGGAACTTATATGATTCTTGGAACACATGAATGGCAGTGGTACAGTGCTTCCTGGCTGAGTGATAGAATGTCCAGGAGGGGAATAATTGCTGTGTGGAGAGGGGGATTATGAGCAGGAGCAACTGAGAGTCTGAAGAGGAGCACAGAGTTCTGACCACCTCATGAGCAAGGAGTCCCACCCTGCCAATGGCTAGCTGCATCTCCAGCTCAAGATCCAGTTTCATCTGAGCTGCGTAATACTGCGGAGTGCTCTGCAAACCTCCCACCATCTGAACACGGAGTTTTATCGGCCAAAAATAGAGTAGCCTTGGACTGCGGGAATTGCAGGATCAGACATGATCCTTGGCAATTGCGAAACAAAAGAGGGAGAGGGAATCTTAATGCACTGAGGGCCAAATCCAGATCTTGGTTACACAGGGGTAAATCTGGAATAAGTACACCAGAGTCAAGGAAGGAAGGACTGAATATGGGTGACACGGCCGAGACTGAATGGGAGGGCGAGCTTTGCTCCCAAATAGAACTTCACAGAGAGGATCGGGTCCATTGGGGCAAAGATCCTGAGTCACCCCATAGCACTTAACCGTCGGAAGAGAGAGGTTTCTGGAGCACCCTTCCAATAGAGGTAGTGGGGCAAACCACCTCACAAGCTGTAAGCTGGAGCATGATACAGTTATGAATGGGATGATATGGCTGGGTTGCCCGCAATAGCAGGGGACTGGACTTGATCACTCAGGCCCCTTCCATCCAGTCCTGTGTTCCTGTGTAACTTGCCAACCCCTAAAACATCTTCGTTGTCATTATTCTACACCTGCTGAAGGTCCTGCTCCCCCACGGGGGTAGTGCCGGCAACCCTCCGTTAGCACCATGTGGGAAAGGAGAAATCTGAGATCTATTGCGGGGAGGCCTCATTGGCATGAGAACCCCTCTGAACATCTCCAGACCTGTTCCCACAGAGCCCCTTTTCTTCCTTCCCATACCAGGACTAACTAACCCAAGGACTCGTCAACTCCAGCTGCAGCGCCCTCTTAAACGGCTGCTTGGGACTTTTGTGACCTGGTGACAAGGGCCTCTGAACTCAGCACTCTGTCTCCTCCTCCGCTTTGAAACATTAAATGACATTGGCAAATGGCACTATGAAGTCCCAGACACCCCAGCGAGCCCTCCTAGGCTTGGCTGCACTATGCCGTTGCATTACAGGCTGCCTTGTTTGCATGGCTCCTGGGCTGCGTGAGCCCAGGTGCTGGATGGTGGGGTGGACATGACGCACCATGTAACAGCACTCGTCAAAGTGCCAAAGTTTTCCAATCCAGGCAAAAGAATGATTTGTATTCCAGCCTGGGAAACAGGATATGCAGCTCACCCCCACCCAGCCCGTTCCTAGGCAGACCCTTCTGGCTCTCTTTATCCCATAAGATCCAAAGCCAGACTCTTAGTACCTCTGCCAGAATGAGCATCTCCAGTTTCCCCAGGGCCTTGGCTAGAGTTGCTACTTGGCAGCAGCTATTCAAGGCTTTAGTTGCATTTGTCCTTCTTGTCACATCGCAGTTGCTGACTTTCCTCAAGTATCCTTGCAGAGGCAGCATTAGACTTGGTTTCCTGATCCTCAGCTGCCTTTTTGCTGCAGTCTCCGCTCAGATGGTTTCTTTGCCATCTGTTTAATCCAGCATCCTTCCCACTCCTACTGTCTGCCATACCAGGGGAAGCAGAGTTCAGGAGCATGGCGGGCGGCTTCGCACACTCACTTACACTGGTATAAATCTCAATGAAGTTACTCTGGATTTACACCAATGCAGCTAGAGCAGAATCTGGCCCTACAACTCCCTTCTCCCATTGTCTCAGGCACACGTTCTCCAGCACCCAGGGACAAGTGAGGGCATCCTGAGCTCTCTTGCTTGCACTGAAGTCAATGGAAAACAACCCAGTGATTTCAAAGGGAGCAGAACTGGGTCCAGAGGAAGTGAGTGGCTGGGAACTAGGGTGACCACATGTCCCAATTTTAGAGGGACAGTCCCGATTTTTGGGTCTTTTTCTTACATAGGCTCCTATTACCCCTCAACCCATCCCGATTTTTCAACTTGCTGTCTGGTCACCCTACTGGGACAGAGGCCAGGCCCTCAAAGGCATTTAGGCTCAAAGGCATTTAGCCCTAAACCCCTTTGTGACTAATGCACAAGTACTGCTAGTGGCTCCACTGCGTGGCCCTATCCTGCATGCTGCAAGCCCTGACAGTGGACACCCACCCACAGTGCATGCACAGCCTCTGCTCCGAGTCTGGAGTGGAGGGGGGCAGGGCCATGGGGGAGCAGCTGCTCTCCTTGGCAAGCTCCCCTCTGAACCTGGCACATGTTTGAATGGCGTTAACATAGCTCCAAGTGGCATTAACACTGCCTGCCTGCCTGTGCCTCCTCACCCCAGGAGAAGGGAGGTTTGCACAAGCAGCTGGCCTCTGCAAGCGCCTTCAGACAGGGGCCAGCTGCCATGTGTGTGCTGGGACAGCCTTTTCCATGGAGGTAGGGTGACCACATTCCCCAATTTTAGAGGGACAGTCCCGATTTTTGGGTCTTTTTCTTATATAGGCTCCTATTACCCCCCCCCACACACCCCCTGTCCCGATTTTTCACATTTGCTTTCTGATCACCCTATATGGAGGTGCTGGCTCTTGCTGGGGTTTCAGTGTCTTTTCGAGGTGGAATCCCTGCTCTGGGCAGGGGTCAGAAGCCAAGCCCCTTTCTAGGGGTCAGGGAGTGGTGTGGGTGGGGGAGTACTCTTCCAAGCTTCACCCACCCAAATAAGCTCCACCCTTGTAAGTCAACAGAATGAAATGCCAAATGCAATAAATTGTGCAGCTATTTAAAATCAGATCATGCGTGTTCTCTGGGCTCCTTGAACTCGGCTTCCCTTCAGTGGGGCTTGATTATGCCATGAGCTTGGCTCTTTCTTGAAAGGGGGGGAAACATGTGGTGGAATTGCCCAAATGCTCGCTGGAATGAGACATCTCGTACTGTAAACTGAGCAGATCTGTGACCTTCCCTCTCCTTCCTCTCCTTTATGAGAGAGTTAACAATCCTGACGTTTAACTTCTCACCGGGCATCTGTGTTAACCCCTCACTGAGCTGAATGGGGTAGTTTATATCGCTGAGCTATTGTTCCAGCCAGGCTCGTTGCAGGTAGACATTTCTGCATCGGTTACGCTCTGTTCACATTTTTAAATTTTCTTCACAACCAGAACAGCTAGAGACTAAATTTTTTTAATGAAAGCTGAGATTCTGGTGAACAAGAGAGCAGGTTCAGAGAGGAGCTGCTGGCTGCTTCCAAATCCTGCTCTCCAAAACCTCTCCCCCTGGGAAAGCATCCCCAGGATCACCATGTGGTGAATAAATGTCATGGTGTTTCCCACGGAAGAGTAGGAGAAGCCCCTGGTCTTGGAGAATATCCTATTACTCTGCACATTCAGGGCAATCTCACTTTCTGTTTGGCAGAGGAACCAGCTGAGGGCCGGACTTAACTAATTGACCTTGTTGTTAAAGCCCTGGACTAGGAATCTGCGATTATAGAATATCAGGGTTGGAAGGGACCTCAGGAGGTCATCTAGTCCAACCCCCTGCTCAAAGTCAGACCAGTTCCCAATTAAATCATCCCAGAAAGGGCTTCGTCAAGCCGGGCCTTAAAAACCTCTGAGGAAGGAGATTTTACCACCACCCTAGGTAACCCATTCCAGTGCTTCACCACCTTCCTAGTGAAATAGTGTTTCCTAATATCCAACCTAGACCTTCCCCACTGCAACTTGAGACCATTGCTCCTTGTTCTGTCATCTGCCACCACTGAGAACAGTCAAGCTCCATCCTCTTTGGACCCCCCCTTCAGGTAGTTGAAGGCTGCTATCAAATCCCCCCTCACTCTTCTCTTCTGCAGACTAAATAATCCCTGTTCCATCAGCCTCTCCTCATAAGTCATGCAGGTTCAGTTCCCAGTTCTGCCACTGATTCCCTGTGTGACCTTGGACAAGTCACTTACCCTCTGTGCCTCAGTTTCCTGTCTGTAGAATGGGAATAATTATCTTGTCTATTTATGTTGTAAGGTCTTCGGGACAGGGACTGTTTCTCACTGTTTTTGTACAACGTAGCCCTGATCTCAGCTGGCACCCCATAGGCATTGTTGGACTACCGATGATGATGAGATGAGAAGTGTTGTTCAACACTCAGAAACTGCTGTGTAGGCAAACCAAGTCAGACTTTGAAATGGATAGCCTCTCTCTTTTGCACCTTATCAAAACAAATAGATGAGAAATGCTGTCAGGCACCCAAATGCAATCAAGGATTCAAAGTTGGTTCCAAAGGAACAATTTAAGTGAAAAATCTGTAGGTTGTTTATTTAAAACAAACACACCCTTCATTTAAAAAAAAATCAATTGACTAGATTTTTCTTTAGGCCTGGGTCTACCCTGAAAACTTACATCAGCATCGCAACATCTGTCAGGGATGTGACAAATCCACGTCCCGGAGCGATGTCGCTCTGCCGACCTAACCCCTGGCCCTGTGCTAGGTCGACGGAAGGATTAAGTACAGCAATGACAGAACCCCTCCTTTCCTTGTTGTCAGTCTCCACTGAACCGGTACAGCAGTAGCTGCGCTGCTGTAGCGTTTTAAATGGAGACGTACCCTTAGACTACACAACTGACCTACATTGGTCTAACTACATCGCTCAAGGGTGTGAAAAATCTACACCCCTGAGCGATATAGTGATACCGACCTAACCCCCCACGTAGACAGCTCTGTGTCAGTGGGAGAACTTCTCCTGTCAACAGAGCTCCCGCCACTTGGACAGGTGGATTAACTACGCTGACAGAAGAAGCTCTCCTGTCAACATAATGGAGTCTCCACTGACACACCATGTCGCTGTATGTGAAGACATGCTCGAAAACTCTTACAGTTATAACAATTCTAGTGTCAGGAAAAAGGGGAAAGAGACCCTTTAAAATCTTTTATAAAGCATCTAGCTAATGGCATATGCAAACAAAGAGGAATAATTTAAATAAAAAAGCTCCAAGGAGATTTGATTCCAATTTTATTACCCCTTCTCTGTACCAAACAATATCCTTCTAGGGCTGAGAATCTGAGAAGCCAAGTTTCAGTCCCAAGGATATAATTGGCCATAAAACACTGAAAATATAGGTTTAGAATAGGAAGTCTGACAGCCCCTTAAGTCCAGCAGAGTGAATTATAGACATAATATTAGAAAGCCAAGTATCCCTAGATAGTCATGCGTATCTGTGTCATGATCGCTTGCAGATATTCCAAATAGCTTCCACGGGCTGCCAAATCTTGTTTTTAAGGATAATTATTGTCTCTTTGTGTAGCTTTGGTTCTAGCAGATGCTGGAAGTGAGTTGGAGAATGCAACTATTCTTTCGGTGATCTCTGGTGAGCTCCTAGAACATAAACCAATCTAGGCATAAACGCTCTGGCTTTAATCCAGCAAAGCACTGAAGCACGTGGTTAATTTTAGGCACCATGTGAGTGGGCCCTTTGACTTCAATGAGACTACTCCTGTGCTTAAGTGCTTTGCTGGATCGTACAAACCACTAATTAGGAGCAAATTCTACCCTCAGATAAGTGCCTGCTGCTCGCGTCACTTGTGCACTCATCCGAGTGCAGTATTTGGCCCTGTTATAACCTTATTCCCAGATTTGGACCTTAGCGTCCAAAATATGGGGGTTAGCATGAAAACCTCCAAGCTTAGTTACCAGCTTGGACCTGGTACCTGCTGCCACCACCCAAAAAATTAGAGTGTTTTGGGGCACTCTGGTCCCCCTGAAAAACCTTCCCTGGGGACCCCAAGACCCAAATCCCTTGAGTCTCACAACAAAGGGAAATAATCCTATTTCCCTTCCCCCCTCCAGGTGCTCCTGGAGAGATGCACAGACACAAGCTCTGTGAAACTACACAGAGTGATTCCCCCTCTCCGTTCCCCAGTCCTGGGAACAAAAAGGACTTTCCTATTCACCCAGAGGAAATGCAAAATCAGGCTAGCCAATTCAACACACACAGACCTCCCCTGATTTCTTCCTCCCACCAATTCCCTGGTGAGTACAAACTCAATTTTCCTGAAGTAAAGAAAAACTCCAACAGGTCTTAAAAGAAAGCTTTATATAAAAAGAAAGAAAAAATACAAATGTTCTCTCTGTATTAAGATGATACAACACAGGGTCAATTGCTTAAAAGAATATTGAATAAACAGCCTTATTCAAAAAGAATACAAATCAAAGCACTTCAGCACTTATATTCATGCAAATACCAAAGAAAAGAAACCATATAACTTACTATCTGATCTCTTTGTCCTTACACTTAGAAACAGAAGACTAGAAAATAGAACTACTTCTCCAAAGCTCAGAGGAAACAGGCAGACAGAAAAAAGACTCCGAGACACAATTCCCTCCACCCAAAGTTGAAAAAATCCGGTTTCCTGATTGGTTCTCTGGTCAGGTGTTTCAGGTGAAAGAGACATTAACCCTTAGCTATCTGTTTATGACACGCCCCCCAAATTGCAGACAGTGGGGAAGCTCACTGGCGGCAATTTCCTTCTAGAACTTGAAAATAAACAGATTAATACAACACATGCACCTTGACATATACTACTAAGTATATAACTAACAGACTTTTACATGTTAAGAACACTTTTTAACTACTGGATTCTGGGAAACTCTCACGGGAGAGTGCATCAGCAACTTTGTTAGAAGCTCCTGTGATGTGTTGAATTTCAAAATTAAAATCTTGGAGAGCTAAACTCCAACGAAGAAGTTTCTTGTTGTTCCCCTTGGCAGTATGAAGCCACTTTAGTGCAGCATGGTCAGTTTGTAGTTGGAACCGCCGTCCCCAAACATATGGGCGTAGCTTTTCCAGGGCGTACACAATGGCATAGCATTCCTTTTCACTGACTGACCAGTGACTTTCCCTCTCAGACAGTTTCTTGCTGAGAAACACGACAGGATGGAAGTTGTGATCTGTTGCTTCCTGCATGAGCACTGCTCCTATACCACGCTCAGATGCATCTGTGGTTACTAGGAATGGTTTGTCAAAATCCGGGGCCCTGAGTACAGGGTCAGACATGAGCGTTGCCTTAAGCTGGGTAAAGGCCTTTTGACACTCATCAGTCCACTTAACTGCATTTGGCTGGGTCTTTTTGGTCAGGTCGGTCAATGGGGCAGCGATTTGGCTGTAGTGTGGTACAAATCGCCTGTAGTATCCGGCCAAGCCTAAGAAGGATTGGACCTGTTTTTTTGACCTTGGGACAGGCCACTTTTGGATAGCATCCACCTTGGCCTGTAGGGGGTTTATGGTTCCTCGACCCACCTGGTGCCCCAGGTAAGTCACTCTGTTTTGGCCTATTTGACACTTTTTGGCCTTAACAGTTAGTCCTGCCTGCCTGATGCGCTCAAAGACCTTTTCCAGGTGTAGGAGGTGTTCGGGCCAGGAGTCTGAAAAAATGGCCACATCATCGAGGTAGGCAACTGCAAATTCTCCCAGTCCAGCTAGTAGACCATCTACCAGCCTCTGGAAGGTGGCGGGTGCATTTCGAAGGCCGAAAGGAAGGACATTGAATTCATACACCCCCGCATGGGTGACGAATGCTGACCTCTCCTTGGCAGGTTCATCTAGTGGTACTTGCCAGTACCCCTTGGTTAAGTCTATTGTAGAGATGAACTGGGCACGTCCCAACTTCTCCAATAGCTCATCAGTGCGTGGCATTGGATAGTTGTCCGGACGAGTTACCGCATTTAGCTTACGGTAGTCCACGCAAAAGCGTATTTCCCCATCTGGTTTGGGTACCAGAACCACTGGAGATGCCCATGCACTGGTAGATGAGCGGATTATACCCATCTGTAGCATGTTCTGGATCTCCCGTTCTATAGCAGCTTGGGCATGAGGAGACACCCGGTAGGGTGGGGTTCTGATTGGGTGAGCATTACCTGTATCAATGGAGTGGTATGCCCGTTCAGTCCGTCCTGGGGTGGCTGAGAACAATGGGGCGAAGCTAGTGCACAGCTCCTTGATTTGTTGCCGCTGCAGACGTTCCAGGGTGGTTGAGAGGTTCACCTCTTCCACGCCACCGTCTTTTTTCCCGTCGTAGTAGACACCGTCAGGCCACTCAGCATCATCTCCCTGGACTGTAAACTGACAAACCTGTAAGTCTCTGGAATAGAAAGGCTTGAGAGAATTAACATGGTACACTTTAGGCTTTAGTGAGGAATTGGGAAATGCTATGAGGTAGTTTACAGCTCCCAGGCGCTCTTGGACCGTGAATGGCCCTTCCCATGATGCTTCCATCTTATGGGCCTGTTGCGCCTTCAAGACCATAACCTGGTCTCCTACCTTGAAGGAACGTTCTCTGGCATGTCTGTCATACCAGGCCTTTTGCTCTTCTTGAGCATCCTTTAGGTTCTCTCTAGCAAGGGCTAAAGAGTGTCGGAGGGTGCTTTGTAGGTTGCTTACAAAGTCCAGGATGTTAGTTCCTGGAGAAGGCGTAAACCCCTCCCATTGCTGCTTCACCAACTGTAATGGCCCCTTAACCTCATGACCATACACAAGTTCAAATGGTGAAAACCCTAAACTGGGATGTGGTACAGCCCTGTAGGCAAACAGCAACTGCTGCAACACTAGGTCCCAATTATTGGAGAATTCGTTGATGAATTTTCGTATCATGGCCCCCAAAGTTCCATTGAACCTTTCCACCAGGCCATTGGTTTGATGGTGGTACGGGGTGGCAACCAAGTGATTCACCCCATGAGTTTCCCACAGTTTTTCCATGGTCCCTGCCAGGAAATTAGACCCTGAATCTGTAAGGATGTCGGAGGGCCAACCTACCCTGGCAAAGATGTCTGTTAGGGCCAGGCACACAGTGTTAGCCCTGGTGTTGCCTAGAGCTACTGCTTCTGGCCATCGGGTAGCAAAGTCCACTAAAGTCAGTACGTACTGCTTTCCTCTGGGCGTCTTTTTTGGAAAAGGGCCCAGAATATCCACAGCTACTCGCTGAAATGGGACCTCAATTATGGGGAGTGGCTGGAGAGGGGCCTTGACCTGATCTTGAGGCTTACCCACTCTTTGGCATACCTCACAAGACCGGACATACTTGGCAACATCCTTGCCCATCCCCTCCCAGTGGAAGGACTTCCCCAACCGGTCCTTGGTTCTGTTCACCCCAGCATGGCCACTGGGATGATCATGGGCTAAGCTTAAGAGCTTCCCCCGGTACTTAGTTGGAACCACCAACTGTTTTTGCGGCTGCCATTCTTCCCGGTGTCCACCAGAAAGAATTTCCTTGTATAAAAGTCCTTGGTCTATAACAAACCGGGATCGATTAGAAGAGCTGAGAGGCGGTGGGGTGCTCCGTGCCGCCGCCCACGCTTTCTGAAGGCTGTCATCTGCTTCCTGCTCAGTCTGGAACTGTTCCCTTGAGGCTGGGGTCACCAGTTCTTCCTCAGACTGTGGACTTGGGCTTGGTCCCTCTGGAAGCGATGTAGGTGATGGGGTTGTTTCCGTTGCTGGTGAACCGCTCTCCGCTGGTGCACCTGAGGGTATTTCAGGCTCTGGCTGAGCCTTTTGGGTATGGCTGTCGTGTGCTTCTGCCAGTTCTGGCTCGCTGGCGCCCTCTGGCGTTGAGTTTGAAGATGTGGTTGCACTTGCTGGTGCTGGTTGCTGTTCCAGTTCCGGGCCTGGGACTGGAGATGCTGTGGCTGTTTCAGTGGTAGGCATGGAATCCGGGTCCACTACCTCTGTCTGGGTTTCTGGTAACACAGACGGGGCCTCTGTGGACGGCTCAGGAACAGGAATGGGTCTGGAAGCTTGCCTGGTTTGGCTACGGGTAACCATTCCCACTCTCTTGGCCCGCCTCACCTGGTTGGCCAAGTCTTCCCCCAGTAGCATGGGGATAGGATAATTGTCATAGACTGCAAAAGTCCACATTCCTGACCAGCCTTTGTACTGGACAGGCAGTTGAGCTGTAGGCAAGTCTACAGCTTGTGACATGAAGGGGTAAATTGTAACTTTGGCCTTTGGGTTGATGAATTTGGGGTCAACGAAGGATTGGTGGATAGCTGACACTTGTGCCCCCGTGTCTCTCCACGCAGTAACCTTCTTTCCGCCCACTCTCAAATTTTCCCTTCGCTCCAAGGGTATTTGAGAGGCATCTGGGCCTGGGGATCTTTGGTGTGATGGAGGTGTAATGAATTGCACTCGCATGGTGTTCTTGGGACAGTTGGCCTTGATATGTCCCAGTTCATTACACTTAAAGCATCTTCCATCTGATGGGTCACTGGGCCGAGGTGAGTTACTGGAGACTGGTGAGGTTGAAGGGTAGGATATCTGTGGCTTTACTTGGGTGGTATGTGGGGTCTTTGGCTGTCCTCGGTTGTAGGGTTTATGGTCTGTGTGCCCCCTGTGGTAATCGTTCCCCTTGACAGTAGCTTTTTTGCTTTCTGCCAGTTCCATCCATTTGGCTCCAATCTCCCCCGCCTCAGCGATAGTTTTGGGATTTCTATCTTGTATGTACCGTGTGATGTCTTCAGGAACACCATCCAAGAACTGCTCCATTTGTATGAGGAGATTCACTTCTTCCAAGGTTTGAATGTTGTTTCCTGTTAACCAGGCCTCATAGTTTTTTGCAATGTAGTAGGCGTGTTTGGGAAATGACACCTCTGGTTTCCACTTTTGGGTTCTGAAGCGCCGACGGGCATGATCTGGGGTTATCCCCATCCTGTATCTGGCCTTGGTTTGAAAAAGTTTATAGTCATTCATTTGCGGCTTGGGCATTTCAGCTGCCACCTCTGCTAAAGGTCCACTGAGTTGTGGCCTTAATTCCACCATGTACTGGTCTTCGGGGATGCTGTACCCAAGACAGGCTCTTTCAAAATTTTCCAAGAAGGCCTCGGTGTCATCACCTGCCTTGTAGGTGGGAAATTTCCTGTGCTGTGGAGCAATAATTGGCGCCGGGTTGTTAGAGTTGGCTGGCACATGCAGCCCAGCTTTTGCCATCTCCAGTTCATGTTTTCTCTGTTTTTCCTTCTCTTCATTTTCTTTTTGTTGTTTTTCCATTTCTTTTTGTTGTTTTTCCATTTCTTTTTGGTGCTTTTCCATTTCTTTTTGGTGCTTTTCCATTTCTCGGCGGTGGGCCACCTCTTCTTCTTCTAGTTTTCTTTTGTGTGCTGCCTCTTGGGCTGCCTGTTCTCTTTGGAAGGCTGCCAGTTTGATGCTTTCTTCCTTTTCTTTCATCTCCATCTGTCGCCTGTGTTCAGCTTCTTTTAATTGGTCTTCGGCCTCCATTTTTGTCCTGGTAGACATGGTTTCTGTTTTCTTGTGTTGGGGTGCCCTCCGGTGTTTCTCTTTTGAACTGCAGGCTCTGTTGCCTCCTGAAGTCTGCCTAGCAACAGTGCTTTTTTTCCCCTTTCTCTCTCTAGCTAATGTTCAATGAAGGGAAACCAGAAAAACCACTTTATTTGCATGCATATAAGTGCTGCTACTTGCCTCCTAATGGGAGGGCTATTGCATGACAAAAGACCCTTAACAGTCTTCTCGCTTAACATGCAAACCACAAACTGCTAGAGAGAGCAGAAAAAAAAAAATTCTCTCTGGTTCCCTTTTAAAACCAAACTGTTTCTCTCTGCTAAAAAGCCCTTAGCAGAGAAAAGAAAAATATAATATTCCTACTGGCTTCTGGATTCTGTCTATATCCCGCCGCTGCCACTCATGTTATAACCTTATTCCCAGATTTGGACCTTAGCGTCCAAAATATGGGGGTTAGCATGAAAACCTCCAAGCTTAGTTACCAGCTTGGACCTGGTACCTGCTGCCACCACCCAAAAAATTAGAGTGTTTTGGGGCACTCTGGTCCCCCTGAAAAACCTTCCCTGGGGACCCCAAGACCCAAATCCCTTGAGTCTCACAACAAAGGGAAATAATCCTATTTCCCTTCCCCCCTCCAGGTGCTCCTGGAGAGATGCACAGACACAAGCTCTGTGAAACTACACAGAGTGATTCCCCCTCTCCGTTCCCCAGTCCTGGGAACAAAAAGGACTTTCCTATTCACCCAGAGGAAATGCAAAATCAGGCTAGCCAATTCAACACACACAGACCTCCCCTGATTTCTTCCTCCCACCAATTCCCTGGTGAGTACAAACTCAATTTTCCTGAAGTAAAGAAAAACTCCAACAGGTCTTAAAAGAAAGCTTTATATAAAAAGAAAGAAAAAATACAAATGTTCTCTCTGTATTAAGATGATACAACACAGGGTCAATTGCTTAAAAGAATATTGAATAAACAGCCTTATTCAAAAAGAATACAAATCAAAGCACTTCAGCACTTATATTCATGCAAATACCAAAGAAAAGAAACCATATAACTTACTATCTGATCTCTTTGTCCTTACACTTAGAAACAGAAGACTAGAAAATAGAACTACTTCTCCAAAGCTCAGAGGAAACAGGCAGACAGAAAAAAGACTCCGAGACACAATTCCCTCCACCCAAAGTTGAAAAAATCCGGTTTCCTGATTGGTTCTCTGGTCAGGTGTTTCAGGTGAAAGAGACATTAACCCTTAGCTATCTGTTTATGACAGGCCCTGAGAAAATTAACAGCTAGGATTGACTTTCATATACCTTAAGGCCAGAAGGTCATTGGGTGGAGGGATAGTTCAGTGATTTGAGCGCTGGCTTGCTAAACCCAGGGTTATGAGTTCAATCCTTCAGGGGACCACTTAGGGATCTAGGGCAAAAATCAGTACTTGGTCCTGCTAGTGAAGGTAGGGGGCTGGACTCAATGACCTTTCAGGGTCCCTTCCAGTTCTATGAGATAGGTATCTCCACATATTTTATTATCTAGTCTGATTTACTGCATAACAAAAACCCTAGAATTGCCTCCAGGAAATTACCTGGCTATACCTTGAAAGACAGCACTGATCATGCAGAAATTGTTTTAACATGTATCTAATCTAGCCATCGGATGAACGTCTTCCAAAGGATATCCTGCCTGGAGAACTTGGAGATGCTCAAGTTCACTGAGCCAACCCGGGCACGGGTTCAGGGACATTTGCAAGAAGGACCTGAAAACATCACCCGCAATGCAAGCTGGGAAGACGCTGCTAGCAACGGGCCACCCTGGAGACCTGCACTGTGCCAGGAGGAAAGCTGGTTGAGAGATGGGTAAGTGTAGAGGGCAAAGGGAAAGTGAAGCAGGCCTCAAACCCTAGCAGTGCACTGGCGTCCTCCTCTGGCCCTGCACCTAGTTCCTGCAAAAATTGTGGCAAGGACTGTGGCTTGAGAACTGGACTCTTCAGCCAGTCATGATGCAGCAGCATCACACAGGTTAACTGATCTGCTTTGGGGCTTACCCCATTGTCTGTTGAATTGGATAGTTGCCATGTAGTTCAGACAGCAGCAAGCATCTGCTGTATTTCTCAGTGTCACATGAACCAACAGGACGGCAAACAACTCTCTAGGGTGTTTTGTGCATGGGTAAACATAACATGTCGTCATTGCCTAAGGAGACCACTGGTTGAGATCATGTCAAATTCTGCAGTGGAGGAGGAACAAACCCTGGCTTGTCTAGGTCACTTTGGCCAGAAGCCTATCCCAGGTCTACACTACAGATCTATGTCGATCTAACTACATCATGCAGAGGTGTAGCTCAGTGGTTTGTGCATTGGCCTGTTAAACCTACTGTTGTGAGTTCAATGAGGGGGCCATTTAGGGATCTGGGGCAAAAATTTGTCTGGGGATTGGCCCTGCTTTTGAGCAGGGGGTTGGACTAGATGATCTCCTGAGGTCCCTTCCAGCCCTGATATTCTATGACATAACAAAAAGGTGTGAAATATCCACACACCTGAGTGATGTGGTTATACCAATTTAACCCCCCTGTGTAGATGGGAGAGCTTCTTACACCAGCATAGGTACTACCCCTCAGGGAGGTGGACTAACCACGGGAAGCTCTCCTGTCGGTGTAGGAGTGTCTTCACTTAAGTTTTACAGTAAACGCTTGTGCTGCGGCATTTTAATTGTAAACCTGCTTCTAGGCAGAGCTAACAGAATAGGCACCCAAAGTGATATTAAGGAGCTGCCTAATAAACCCAGAGAAGGCAGGAAAATAAAAGTCAAGCTGCAACGTTGTACTGCATCCTCCAGTTCCAATTTACTTTTGTGGCTCTCCCTTAATGCATCTTGTCCAGTGATAGACAGACAGATCTTCAGCCCCAGAAATGGGTCTCTCTCTCTCTGCTAAGATCTGTAAAGTGCCCTGTACGCTATGTGCTCTGAATAAATCATAGCTGAATAATAATGGTCCTTTAAAAACTGTAGACAGCAGAGGAAAAATAAGGCCCAGCTTCCTAACCTTATTTGAAATACTCAAGACAAAAAGGAAAAAAAATGGCAATTTATTTTGCTTAAAGGCAGGGGCTGACCTTCCAAACTGGGCATGATTGGCCTGTGACTCACTCCGTCATGCTAATGTACAGTGTGCAAAGTGATCCATTGTCCTATGATTGATTCCCTGCTAGAGGACCCTGGTGGTGATTGTATTAGATGTCGTCATATGGGAAGAGATTTTCAGAAGAGCTCACCACCCACAGTAGGGACTGTGGATTTTCAGAGGAGCACAGTGTGTTGAGTGCACACTGGGTGCTGAGTGTGTTTGTTTAATTGGGCCCTTTTTAAGGTGCTTAAAAAGAAGCTGCGCTTTCTTGGAAAATCTAGATCACTTGATGATCACCTGTTCTGAAGCACCTGGCATTGGCCACTGTCAGAAGACAGGATAGTGGGGTAGATGGACCATTGATCTGACCCATGATGGCTGTTCTTATATATGGAAAAATCCAGGGGTAGTTAAGGCTGGTGCTTTCATTGTCCTCTGCAGACACAGAATCCCACCTTGCTCCTGTTAAAATTGATGGGAGTTTTGCCATTGACTTCAGTGCAAGCAGGACGTTTGCATGTATGTGGCTATTTGCAGGTGGTGACAATAATTTAAAGAGACAATGGTCCTGCTGGCAATGGAACAGCTCAGATTGTGTTTGGGTTTTTTTTACTTGCATTACTTACGGGAGGAGGTTGAAGGTTCCAAATACCTGGAACCATAGTTGTGTAGTTGCTGCCTTCCACTCAAGAGGAGGTGGTATTTTAGTGGTGCACTCTGTGTGTTGTTTGAAAGGTGCTTTTTCATCAAAAGAGCTGCGTGAGCAGGAAGGATTCTTAGTACCCACTATATTGTCATGGCTTTGATACAGATGTTCTATGTGATCTGAGGATTCTATACTGACACACAACTCCCCAGTGAGGAACGTGCTAAAGAGGTGTAGCCTGTACCGGAGTCCCGAACCCTTAGAAGATGGAAGCTTCATCCTATAATTGTGTATTTAGGGTGCAATTAACCCACTAGCCAAGGCCCGATGCAAGGGCCTGTGATGCCCCACTGCTGGGCAAAACAGCTACACAAGGAGAGCCTTTGGCCCACCTAGGAGGCTGACTCCATGTTGATTGTGTACATGCCAGCAAAGAGAGAAGTGTCGGGGGTGGTCTGGAGAACTGGGTCCTTACATTTGATATAGAGCTAGTAGCTGGGAGGCCATGGTCAGGTGGAACAAAGAGGAAGCAGCTGCTTTTCCAGCTCATAACGTTATGGGTTGGAGCTGAAACCTTGTTCAACCTGATGAGTGAACGTGCCCTTCAATTGAGAGAGTTGTAAGAGACTGTCAAGGGGCCACACCTAAAATAAAGCCTATTACAGTCTGCCCAGCAGCAAGACCATGTGGATGGGGGGTCCACAGAGTATTGTGACCTGGTGGGAACGTAGGTGTGCGAGAGAACAGCCAAGAACAGAGAGACAGGGACAAAAAGCAAGAAAGTCAGTGGTAGCTGTTGAGCCCCATGTCCTGGGAAAAGCTAGAGAGACAGCACTTGGGTCTGTTGGCGAAAGTGGCTTGCGGCTCTAAGGTAAGAAACTGCTCCTTTTGTTTGTGGGTCCTGCAGCATTTGGAGAAGCAGGACTTTGTACACTCCTTGTAAATAAACAAACCTGCCTGGAAGAGAATGCTGGACTCCGTGCATTACTGTCCGGGCCTCAAAAACTGAGTAGTCACTCAGGTCAAAAATGGGCAAAAGTACTAATGAGGTCACAGCAGAGAGGCACGATTTAAGATCCAATGGCTGGGAGCTGGAGCGGGACAAATTCAAACGCGTCATAACACAGGTTTTTAACCGTGAGGATGACTAATCATTAGAACAAACTGCCCAGGAAAGTAGTGAATTCCCCATCTCTTGGTACCTTTTAACATCACAACTGGATGCCTTTCTAGAAGATGCATTTAGTCAAATGCAAGTTATGGGGCTAAATCGAGGGGTAACTGGGTAAAATGTATTGGACTGTGATATGCAGGAGGGCAGACTAGGTTATCTAATGATCTCCCTTGTGGCCTTAACCACTATGAATCTGGGTAGAGGGGAAGAAAAGCTGAAGTAGCAATCGCAGAAGGGCTGCTTTGAAGCCCCATGCCCTTCCCTATAGGGGCAGGGGATGTTTCTGACCACTCCCCAGTCCTTCATTTGGTTCTTCCCACCCAACCAGTTTTGTGCAATGTGGGTAAATTCACCTTTTAAAGATTTTGCTTTTAAAATGCTTCAGGGCCTGATCCTGCCATCCATCAATGCCCAAAAGACTCCTTGAGCCCAACAGGGGATTCTGCACATAGGCTGGTGGCAGCATTAACCCTCTATATTGCTGTAAGGAGAAAACTGCTTCCTTGCTCTTCAGCTGCCATGGAATCATCATATGACTGACCAGGCTAATTCCAATTATGCTGCGAAAGGTCATGTCCCAGCACTGCAACATTTCACAGACAGTATCTTAATTACAGATGGGTAAAGAGTGAGGGAAATTATCCACTAGGATTTCCGCAATTTCTCAAAAGGACTTTCCTCTGACCCTCTTTGCAAAGAGGACATCCGAATCGGAGTCTATAATCGGTACGTATGACACGGCATCACCTCCCAGGAGTGCAGTAAGCACCATGACGACGACTGTCACCTCTTGTTTGTTCTCCGGCGGGAAAAAGCACGTGCAGTGGGGTGTTTTGTTTTGGAAGGCTTTTTTCAGTGCTTAATTTGCAATGAAAGGTGCTGGAGCCAAAACAATTTTATTACTTTCATAACTGATGCAGCGAGCCAAGAGGTGCCAGGGCTGTCAACTGCCCAAGCGGAGAGGTGCTGGGCCTCACTCACACAAATTAAGCACTGTTTTTGGTTTTTTTACTGCATAGTAACATCTATGTTTTGGAGAAGGCAGAGGGTGGGGAGGATGGTGTTTGTCCTGCTTTCAACAGTCCAGAAGGAGAGGGGGTGAACCATCCCCTGGGACAGGTCAAGTCCATGGAAGGTGAATTCTTGCCCAGCAGCTAAGATTTGTTTGACACCAACATGAAAGGTGTTTCAGGGCAAAACAACTCTCATTTTAGGAGGAAGTGGTTTATAAAGGCTAGATCATCCAATGGGCACCAATCCCACGTGACCCAAGGGACCAATCGTGCCTCTCGAATAGCAGAGGTTCAAAGGAATCCTCCCAGTTCAGCAAGAATTTGGGAAAGAAGAAACCTTTGGGGGCTGGTTTCAGCTGGCGAAGGAGTCGCCGGCCGGTGAAACAGCATCGCTCGTGTGACCCAGTCAAACTGAAAGGCCCCGATCCTGCAATCGGATCGACGTGGGGTGGGGGGGATGCTTCTTCCACCCATACGGAGCTTTCGGAACGTTGTCCCCCCGCGGGGCTCTGGGTGCAGGATCGGGCCCTCTATTGACCGTGTAGTTTGTTTAAAAAACGTTCCCCCAGGTTAGGGACACGGAAGGCTTCGCTGTCAGCCCCAGCTGAGCGGGTTTGAAAGCAGCTCCTTAGGATTATTTTTAAAAATACCATTTGCGTGGCACGTTTGAGAGTCTCTTGCACGGTCGCTTGAGGGGTATTTATTCACTTCGGAGGGGGCAGCCCCCCTCGACAAAGCTATTGAAAGTATTTCTTGCCTTCCACGAACCAGACCCAGGCGGGAGCCTAAATTGGAAAGACCCCGCAACCCTGGGAAACCGGGGAGGGGAGGGGGATTTCTGTGTGGATTAAAGAAGCCGTTTCTGAAAATCGACCTTCCAGGGGGCTGCCTCCTGGTGTCGGTACGTTTCAGGCTGGAGTGGCCGGGACATCCGAAGGGGGGGGGAGGGATTCTCCACCGGGGAAGCTGCCAGGCAGTCCCGGTGCAGAGTGCAGGGGAAGTGGCTTCAGGGGGGCGCCCCGCTGGCTCTGCGCGGGGGCGGAGTGCCGGGGGCTGGGCGCTGCGCGCTTTGCTCTGATCCCACCCCTCGCTCTCCCAGTTACTAAGCGCCGCTGCCTGGTGCAGCTGGTCCCCAGCTCGCTCGCTGCCGGGGCAGCTCAGCTGCAGGGGTGCGCGGGCGGGCGGCAGACCCAGCGCTGCTGCCGCCGCCGGAGAAGCGGAGCCGGGCGCTGCCCCGAGAGCGCTCCCGGGGACTGGGCACTGCGCGCCGCGGAGCCCTGCGGGTGCGGGCAGCCAGCCCCGCCCAGAGGAGCCGCTGCTTGGCCGGGGAGGAGGACGCGGCGGCGATGCCTGCCCGCTGATCCCCGAGCCGGCGGGGAAGGCTCCCCGCTGTCCCAGCGCGGCGCTCCGGTGATGCCCCAGCAGTTCCCCGCGGCAGCCCCAGCAGCTCGGTGAGGGGCCCGGGGCCCCAGCTCCCGGAGGGCGGCGGCACAGCTGTGAGTAGCTGGCGGGCTGGGCTCGGGCAGGGACTGGAGCCGCTTCCAGGGAGGGAACGGAGCGCGGCCAGCTCCGGGGGTGCTCCGGGGAGTCTGTGGCCCCGCAGCCAGCGGGCTGGGGGCCCCTCTCCGGGCTGCTGCACTGGAAGTTTCCTGGCAGCGGCGCCGGGCGGCTCACGGGGTGGGGTTGGCGCTTGGCCTTACTTCTGCACTAGTTGCAATCCAGGAAATGGGTCGCCTCCGGGGAGCGTTCCCGGCCCACGGGAGCTGGCTCTGCCCGTCAGCCCCCCGGACTCCAACCCCACACGAGCCCGGAGGAAGAGCGCTCTGCGGAGCCCGTTTTGATGTGCACCCTGCAAAGGCCCTTGCTGGCACAGGGCAGCCTGCCAGAAGCGGTTTGCAACACGATCAACGGCAGTCGGTTACCAGCGCCTGGGTCAGGTTAACTCCCCCATCCCGCTCAAGTCAAATGCTAAATGCAGACCGTGGCCCCTGTTGTTCCAGCCCTCCTCTTTGGGAGGGGCTGCCTTGCCCAGAGTCCACCTCATGGCACACGCCTTGCACCCGGGGTCCTACCCACCTAGCAGTAACTAGGGGGGAAAATCCCTACTGGTGTAGCTGATAGTTAGAGCTGTGATTTTCTTCTTTCTTTTAAAGCTACTGAGTGCTCAGGCCACCTAAAAATATTAAACAAAATCCAAGTCTTTAGTGCCTGGCAGGGAGAATCCATTACAGCGCACGGACTCTGGATCTGTCTGCAGTGTGGAAGGGAAAACACTGTATTTCTCTTCAGAACTGTGTGTGTTCTCTGCTACTGGAAGGGAGAGGAAGAAAAGGCTCTGTTAATGTTGGTAGGGGCCCACATCCATCCACCCTTAATGTTTAAAATACCACCCAGACATGAGAATGAACCTGATTCTCCGCAGCCGCTCTGGGACCTTCCGGGATTTGTTTAGAGTTGATAGTACACGTGTCTTGTGGCACATTTTAAAGCCAGTTCCACTCTCTCACGGTATGCCACAAATCCTGCTTGCAGCTTACTCAATACTACTCCTTTGCTCCCACTCTGCCTGTCTCACCAATTAAGATAGTGCACTCTTCAGGGCATTGTGTGTTCATAGCTGCCCAGATCTGGCTTGGAGCCTCTTGGCTCTATCATAGCACATGGTTGTAGCAGCCTCGCTGACTTTGACAGGACTGCTGTTGTGAGTAGGGTGACCATATGTCCTGTTTTTATAGAGACAGTCCCGATATTTGGGTTTTTTTCTTATATAGTTGCCAATAACCCCCACCCCGGTCCTGATTTTTTACACTTGCTGTCTGGTCACCCTAGTTGTGAGTGTGGTGATTTAGGATTTAGCCTAGATTCACGGATACCCAAAATTTTACCTTGCAGAAGAGATCAGTGACCCACTTTGCCTTCTGATGGTTAACATCCAGTGACCTTGGACTCGGTGCCGGATATCTTTCTGGAAGCTCAGTGGTACAGGGCCCCTCTTTGGTCTGCCCCACTTGCTGTGGGTTGGGAGTCAGAGTGAACGGCAGTCAGCTGGGGAGCTGAAGGGCAAAGGTGCTTGTTTGTCTGCAGTTTATGATGTACCTCCACTTTTGTACATCCTCACTGTTGGCTATTGTTCTCCTCAGTGCTGTTTGCTTTGTAGCAGCTGGGTCTGCTGGAGCCCTGGTGGGTGATTCACTATTTTGTGTAGGAGGTGGTGGGAAGGGCTCCCTTTCTTTGTAAGAACAGCTTCCAGGGTGTTAGTGACAGCTCTGATGGCTGGCTGGGTTTACGAAGTCCATCATTCAAATTTGGGCAAATAACTGAGCTATCAACAAGTAGTGCGCTCCACTGCTCCATCTAGCTTTGGGATCTACTGAATGCCCCCCCACTCCCCCATTGCCAAACTTAGAGCTTGTCTACACTACCAGCCGGATCGATCGATTGGGGATCGATTTATCATGTGTAGTGTAGACGTGATAAAATCGATCCCCGATCGCTCTGCCGTCCACTCTGGAACTCTACCACGGCGAGAGGTGGAAGTAGAGTCGACGGGGGAGCAGCAGCGGTTGACTCGCTGCCGTCCTCACAGCCACGTAAATCAACCTAAGATATGCCGACTTCAGCTATGCTATTCATGTAGCTGAAGTTGAGAAACTTAGGTCGACCCCGCCCCTCCCAGTGGAGAGCTAGCGTAAGATCCTGATCCTGTAGCACTTCCTCATGTGAGTAACTCTTATGCACGTAGCCTTGTTGGAGTCCAGGGACTGCAAGGAGCAATCCGGATTAATGTACTGGCATGCCCTCCTTTGTGGTCACTAGGGAAACTGGTGACGTGATAGGGAATTTGTGGCAAAGAAGGCCTGAGGGCCAGATTCTGACCTTTGCTACACCTCTGTAAGGGTCTGATCCACTTCCCATTGAAGTCAATGGAAAGATTAATCTCAATGGCCTGTGGATCCAGCCCTAAATCTGGAGTAATTTCACTGACTGTACCAAAGTTGTTCCTGAATGATGCTGGAGGAACTGGGGTGAGAGTCTGGCCTTTCGTGTAGACATATCCCTAGAGTTCCCCTCTGAACCTTGGTGTTACTGCAGAGTTCTGTTCAGGGGCGGCCCTAGACTAACTGTCAGCAACTGACACCCTAGGCGAACCATGCACCACTCCCTAACCCCAAGGACAGATCTAGGCTGAGGTTTTTGGTAAACTGGGAAACATTTTGCCCCTTTTTTCCTTTTAATGTTTTTAAGCCTTTTTTTTTTTTTTAAACAGAGGCTTAATTATTTGTTTTGTCCGTCTGTCCAACTAATATTTCTGAGATCAGATAAAATAGAGAGACAGAATTTTCAGACTAGATTTGTACATGACAACTAGATGATATTTCAGTCCGGTTTTAAATAAAAATGCATTAAAAATATTAATTATAATTTTTATTATTACAAATCCAAAATCATCCATTACACTATCCTGCTTTAACTGCCATTACCACCATATCCAATATAGAAAGAAATAAGAAAATTCAGTGAACTTTAGCCTGTATTTACAGAACACTTGGAATAAAAAACACTGTGCTCTTAAAACATGCCTTTTCTTGCTTTAAGTTTTGAAAATTCAGTCACTAGTTCTTTTAGATCCAGTTTTCCAGCTATTTCATGCTCTATTGACATTGTGGCAAGTCCAACAAGTCTCTCTTGCACCATTGTTGAACGCAGATATGTTTTTATCAATTTTAACTTTGAGAAGCTACGTTCCCCACTAGCTGCGGAAACTGGCAAAGTTAAAAGAATGCGTAGAACTCTAAAAATGTTTGGAAAACTGTCTGTGAGTTTATTTTCACAAACAAACTTCAGTACTCTTTCAGGAGTGGAATGTGTCTTAAATCATCTTGAAAAAGCCTGAAGCTCACTACACAAAGCTGTAGCATCAATGTCTTTTGAATTTTCATAAGTCAATGCTGACTCCAGTTTTATACAAAATTCTCTTATCTGTTTTGCTATTTTCTTTTGTAAGCTGTGGATACCATATAGAAAGCCAAATACTGACTCTAGCAGCTGCATCTGTTGAAATCTTTCGTTAACCGAGAGAATAGCAGTATGAAGGACTGTGAAATAGAAATTCACTTTGAACTTTGTTTTGGGTTCTGAATGGGTGTGTCTCGTTCTTCATACAAAAACTGCTGTTTCTTTTGCCAAATGCAAACTGGCTCTGGTTCAAATTCTGTCAGAAAGTCTATTTCTTCAGCAAGCTCGAAGAATCTACCAGTGTTCTTTTGAACCCTTCATCACTTCTGAATTCCTCCAGAATATTTTTAGTTTTTTGCAGTTTTTGAATAGCAGAATGTATGTTCAAGTTCTTTTTCTGAAGCCGCTTACTAGTGAGGTTAATCTCAAAAAGGATATTATACCACAAAATGAGTGAAGATACAAATGTGAACTTGGAAAGGCCATTTGCAGAAGCTTCTGCATCTGAACGTGCCATATTGCCAGATGATCCAGTAAAGGTAGTATCATCAGAAATTTCAATTAGGGCATCATAAATGTTTCCAAGTTCATAGCAAAGAGGCTTCAAAGCATCAATGCAACTCTCCTATCTTGTCTGACTAAGTGGTTTCACAGTTAAAGAATTCACATGGCGAGTCAGAATCTCCCAACGGTGTGTTGAGCCTGAGAAAAACACATACACACGTTGCACCAGGTCAAAGAAACTGCTTGTCTTCAAACAGCATCTAGCAGCATCTTTGACAACCAAATTCAGAGAATGCGCACTGCAGGGAATGAAAAAGGCCCTAGGATTGATTTCCATGGTTCTCCTTTGCACACCATTGTCTTTACCCTTCATATTACTCCCATTTTCATAGCTTTGGCCACGTAAGTTTTCAACAGATAATGACATTGTTTCAGAATTTGAATCTGGATTTGAATCTGTTCATTCTGCATATTTTTTTCCTAAGCAATGAACCTGTGTTTCATGATCAGTTATTTTACCTAGATGCTCCTTCATTACTGGATCAAACAAAGCGAGCTATTCAACAAATCTTAAAAAGTTTCCATTACCTGGAGTGTATAATTTTGTCATTTCTGCTGTGGCCACAGAATGCTACATTTTGCCCACTGAGAACTTTCACTAAAGCAATCAGATGCCCTAATATTTGTTGCCAATATTCTTCTTTTTCCTTGATCACATGTAAATTTTCTTCAATAGTTTTTTCTTTTTTCAACCATAATTCAAGTTCTTTCCAATTTTGAAAACATTCCAAATGTTCTGTATTTCTTTCATGTGAAAAGAGAACTGAAGATGCGTTTTTCCAGATCTTTGAACCATTTTCAGTGAGTGATGTACCAATTGCTTGATTTCTAAACAACTTGCAGTAAAAGCAAAACACAGAGTCCTTCAACACTGAATATTGTAACCAGTTTCAATGAATTTCTGCCCTATTACAAGTTTTTCCTCTTGTAATGCTGAGCGGAGAATTTTCTTTTATTTCCATCCTTAGGGAAGGAAAATTCATGAACTTGTTCAGGTCCATGTTCCACGAGGATTTGCCGCACACTGTCATCACATCTGGACCATGAAGCTGGATCCCCATATAGTAACTTGTTTGTAACTTCCTCATCCTTTCTTCCTTCTACTTCATTTACTTCAATGTCTGCATGTGTCTCTAAAGGTGAATAAATTTTCTCCACTTCCATATCAGTCTGATTCTGTGAGCTGCCTTCATCTAGAAGTAAGTTTCCATCATCTTGAGTTTCCAAACTGCTTCCATGCGGATGTGAGCTGCCCTCCTCTCCAAGTAAAATTTCTTCATCTGGATGCTGTTTTGCTTGGTCCTTTTCCTTCTCAGTCTTTTGTTTATGACACTCAGCTCCCGAGGGTTTTCTTTTTCCTCTTTCTGCCATGGAGCATTTGAATATTATGTGCTCCCGACTGCAGCGTTATAGCGTTAAGGATGGCTGACACTCACCACATGGTTGGCGATTTAAAACACATTGCAGCCATCCCAACACGTCTTTTCACTGCTTAAAGGTTCAGTGCTTAGTAACATACACTCGCTTACCTATTAACACAGTTAGTTACAGTGTTTACACAGAAACAAACTGACCTTTTTTGATGTTATAACCCAACACCGGTTGTTTGGAAAGTAATCCCCTTCCTCACAGTTAGCCGCTTGGAGTGTGATGTCATCACTTTCATAGTCTATTAAGCGTTAACGCTATTACTTTTCTTTTATGGACCTTATTTATTCTATGTGAACCAGTTATAACGAAGAAAAGTTCATAATTATACAGTGCGATAACGCTAAGGTTTAATAACGCTTAAAGATACTCCCATTTTGGATTTATAATGCTGAAAGACATTATTATTTAATCTTTGGCACCAAGAAACACAATTTTCCACAGTATTTGCTCGATTCTTAACCATCTACCTGCGATACGTATTAAAATGACCATTTGACATGTATCTACTCTCGATATCTCCGCTCTACGTGAATTTCCAGCTATGCAACCTTGATGTATATTCGAGTTAGGTGTCATGAGCATTGCAGCTCTTGCTGCTGGTGGATATGTTTCATTGTGGCTGAGTTATTGCTACAGTTAATCCCTCTGTTTAATAAATAGTTTAGTTGTAAAGATGGAACATCTTTTGATAAGAGAAGGTTACTTATCAAAAACACTGAACGTTGTTTTGTTTAATAAAAATCAGTTGTAAATGCTGTTTTGTATTTAATTACGTTCCAGTTACCATCTTAATGCAGCTTGATACAAATCATGGGCAAAAAGTTATCCAGTAAATAAGCAATATGTCATTCACCATTTCTTGACATACTGAAAGTGTACAGGTTTCAGTGAGCTGTAGCCCACGAAAGCTCATGCTGAAATCAGTTTGTTAGTCTCTAAGGTGCCACAAGTACTCCTGTTCTTTTTAAAAATGTACAATAAGTATACAAAAATATCAAGCTATATAATTGCTTAAAGAAATGTATATAGTTAGTGTGCCCTCCTAGGTAGCGAGAAGATGAACCGATCTCATGTAAAGGCTCTATTTTGCTGTAAATGTTTTAACGGTTATATCAACTAAGGGGAACATCTTTCTTTAGAAAATAACTGAAGTACAAATGGAAAAGTGGATTAAAATCAATTATTTAAATTGAGGCTTTCCACGTGACGTTTAAATCACCCCACCTCGTGCTCTGGTTGGCTGAAATCCAGCTAAAGCATCTAAGCTGAGAAAGGCATCTTTATGTTAGTTTAGCTAGTTCACATTTGCTAAACCTGAGCTAAACTTGGCCGCTTTTCTGGGTCAAAACAAACCCTGAGGTTGTCACAGTCTGTGTGTTTGCCACCCTCCATGGCTCTGGCTATAAGACAGCTGCTTTTTAATTTTTTTTTGTTTGGTTTTTTAAATATATAGGGAAACAAATGAATCAATGCCTCGTTTCCAGACCTTTCTCTCTGCAAACACGTACCCTGGTCAGATTATATCTGGGATTTACCTCAGGCCACCGGGACAATTTTGTGGGAGCCTTTTGCTTAAATTATCCCCAGTTTCATTGCCTCTCAGGATTGTATCCTAACCCTGCTGTTGTTTAAGGGTCTGTACGGCTCAGCATTCCCTAATGCTACCCCTGCTAGGTATGGAAGGTTTTTTAGAATGCATTAAAATAACCTTCTCTGTAGCAGAGTGTGTCTAAAAACATTGTTTGCCAGGAAATTGCGACCTACAGTCTGAGTGGCTTTGTTGCAGTGTGGTCTGCATTGTACGGGGAGAACAAGCTTCTTATCTGATTCCTCCTCCCCGGTGTAAGGAAAACAAGACAGCCTAATCTCCAGTGATGTTAAATTACATGTGTTGGCTTGGAGATGCAGCTTGTAATTTTGAAGGCCTTCAGATGTGGCTTTTCCTCCTGCCTTCTGCTGCGTCTCTCTTCTCTTCCCAGGTCCTGGTGAACAGGTTGTGTCACCCTAGAGCTGTTTGATTGCATGGCACTGTGAACTGATCGCTTGGTGCAGTAGCAGCCAGGGTGGATTAACAGTCTTGCTTGTTTGCTGTGCCATGTGGCTTTGAAACTGGCATTTTTGTTGTTTTTAAGTGCACGGAGAGTGATGATACTAGTCTCCGAGCCAGTAATAACCTAGGGCTGGTGTCATAACATAATCCCAGATTTGGACCTTAGCGTCCAAAATATGGGTGTTAGCATGAAAACCTCCAAGTTTAGTTACCAGCTTGGACCGGGTAAAGCTGCCACCACCCAAAAAATTAGAGTGTTTTGGGGCACTCTGGTCCCCCAAAAAACCTTCCCTGGGGACCCCAAGACCCAAATTCCTTGAGTCTCACAACAAAGGGGAATAAACCATTTCCCTTCCCCCTCCTCCCCAGGTGTTCCCTCCCTGGGTTCCTGGAGAGATACACAGAAGCAAGCTCCGTGAATCTAAACAGAGGGATTCCACCCTCCCTATTTCCAGTCCTGGAAACAGAAGTACTTCTCTCTTCACCCAGAGGGAATGCAAAGTCAGGCTAGTAAATCTAACACAAAGAGATTTTCCCCCGACTTCTTCCTCCCACCAATTCCCTGGTGAGCTGCAGACTCAATTCCCTGGAGTTCCCCACTAAAGAAAAACTCCAACAGGTCTTAAAAAGAAAGCTTTATATAAAAAGAGAGAAAAAGTACATTAAAATGGTCTCTCTGTATTAAGGTGACAAATACAGGGTCAATTGCTTAAAAGAAATATGAATAAACAGCCTTATTCAAAAAGAGCACAGTAAGTTAACTCTGGAAGATCCTGTCTCTGGAGGACTAAAACAGAAAGCTACAGGGGACATATCTGATGGGCATCCTTGTTGTATGAAGCAAGCAGCTATGACGAAGTTTCTTCAGCCATCTTAAGAAAGTAAGCAGTCCTCATCAGCCACTGCATATTAAGAAGAGAAGACAGACAGCAAAAGACACAAGGGCAATAGGACAGCATGCTGTCTCCCTCTAGCAAAAATACAAGATCTCACTGGGACGGTTTCCCCTCAGGGTGTTGTTTGGAACGAGGTTACCATTGAGTTGCCTCACCCACCAGGCTGGGCTCCCTATACATTGTACTGCTGAGGCAAGCTAGCCCAGCCCTCCCTCAGGCTTCAGACTTCACTTTACTAGCACACATACAGGTAGGGACACATCCTGCTGCCGCGTTACACACAGATGCTGAGATCAGCTCTGCATGGGAAGGGTCAGCTAAAGAACTGCCCAGGTACTCAAGTGCACACCCCTTTCTGGAGGGTAAACCCAAAATTATACCGTCTGCGCTGCACATAAAACTGGACAATGCAAGCTCATGAAATTCGCCCCCTCCCTCAATGTGCGGAAAGATATGCAGCAAACTATAATTTCCACATGCAGGTTATAGACAAAACAAAATCAAGTTTATTAAGTATAAAAAGTAGACTTTAAGTGATTGATAGCAAACAGATCAAAGCAAATTACCTTAGTAAATAACCAAAACCTCAAACTGAGCTTAACACACTAGATAAGTAGGATATGAATTAGCAGATTCTCACCCTGAGTGATAAACATGCTGGCAGATTCTTAAGGCTCAAGTTGCCTTGGCTTTCCCAGGTTTTAATACACAGGCTAAAAATCCTTCCAGCCTGGGACCATCACTTCCCACAGTTCAGTCCTTGCCCCTCAGGTGTTTCCAGGTGTATTGTTGCAGGGAGAGTAAGGTCCCATCATGATGTCGTTGTCTCCCTTTTATATCTTCTTCCCACTTGCTGGAAAGCTCTCTTGCCGTGACCTGGGTCAAACAGTTTCCACTGAGTAGTGCTATCTCTGAGAGGTTTCTGTTGTACACAGTTCTTGGGGTAATCCTTGTGCTTGTGTGCATTTCCTCAATAAGCCATTAACGTTGTTGGCCTTTTTACTGTGTATCTGAAAGGCTGCTTGTGGGTGTTTTCAACCTCACAACATGTTTCAGTAACACATACGTAGCCAGATTCATAACTTCACATATGATCATAGCACATACAATCCAATGAGATATTACTGTCTAGCGCAGTGGTTCTCAAACTTTTGTACTGGTGACCCCTATCACATAGCAAGCCTATGAGTGCAACTCCTGTTATAAAGTAATAACACTTTTTTTTTTAAATATTTAACACTGTTATAAATGCTGGAGGTGAAGCGGGATTTGGGGGTAGAGGTGACAGCTCACAATCCCCCACATAATAACTTTGTGCAGGGCCAACGAGAGAGAGGGGGAAGCCGGTACAAATTACCAGGGCCCGGTGGTCCGCAAGGGGGCCCAGGGCCTGGCTTCCCCGGCTTCGTTGGCCCAATTTAGCCAGTCCGCCCTTGCTGGAGGGCCCGAAAAAAATTTTTCACCGTGGCCCGAACCTGCTCTCGGCGGCCCTGATCTCGTGACCCCCTGAGGGGTCACAACCCCCAGTTTAAGAAACCCTGGACTTGCAGATCAAGACTTTTAGAATGATACTTCACAAGGCATACTTTGTACAAAACATATCCTAATTATATGATAGTAGTGAATATTGGGGTGCCAGGGTGTCACAGACACCATAAGATTGGATAGGATTACGAAATTATCTGTCAACTCTTCACCTGTGATAATACACGCTGGAACTAATAACTCAACACCTCATGAAACGACACCAATTATAGAAGACTTCAGGGATCTTGGAAGGGAGCTGAAGAAGAGGAAGGTGCTTAGAGTTCCTGCTGGACAAATGATCATGATTAGATAGAAGGCAGAATATACTTGGGCAAACTTGGGCTGTGTGACTGTGGTGAGAGTGTCAGCTGTGAAACATTGGTCCATGGTTCCAGAGAGAAGGGACGTTGTATAAATGGGAAATCCTGCATCACATAGGTGGGAGGCTAATCTTCTTGGTTGGAGATGAGCTGGAGCAGCCTGGAGGGCATTAAACAAACAGTGCAACGGGAGGGTGCTAAGAAGACAAATTCAGTACGAGCACAAACGCCATATGTCACGAATGAACTGAACTAAAGTGCCAAAGAAAGCGAAGAGAAGAGATTTTCCAATGCTAGGAGTGTGGATAATTAGTAAGAGGAATTGGAAATTCTCATTGATGAGAAGTTTGACGTAATTGGCATTAATGAAATCTGATGGGATGACTTGCATTATTGGAATGTTAAAATCACCAGTAATAACCTGTTTAGGAAAGAAAAAGTGGGTAAAAGATGTGGGAGGTGGCGCTTGACATTAAAGTCACCTTTGTCTGCTTTACAATTATTGATAACTCAGAGGCACAGGCATCAATGTGCTAACTAAGAGAGCCAAGGTGTGAGTACTCGTGGGTATATCAGAGGCCACCCAATCAAACCAGAGCAAAGGATGAGTTAGCACCTGCATGTAACGTGTGGAAAATAAAAATATGGTGTTATAGGGGATGTCAGTTTGGGAGGCATATGCTGGATAACTCATACAGTGAGTAGTAAAAATGTCATTAGAGTTTTAAAAAATGGTAGACGATAATTTTCTAATACGAAACGTCTTGCACTCAGCACACGGTAACTATTTTGGACTTCATTATGACAAAGATGACTCAATCACTGGACTGGATTTTTGAAATTGTCTAGGGTCCACTTATGATGACCTGATCACCCTCAATAGGGGCAAACTGAGGACAGTGCCAATTAGTTATGTAGGTACTTGGTGCCATGGGCATTGACGCCATGGGTGCTCCAGGGCTGGAATACCCACAGAAAAAAAAAAGGGTGCTCAGTACCCACCAGCCACAGCTGTTTGGCATCAGTGGCACTGCCAAACAGCTGTTTGGTGGCTTGGGAGAGGGTGGAGATCAACGGCGCATGATGGGATCCAGCCCGTACTGCTTTTAGGGGTGGCAGTTACCAAACGGCTCCAGAAATGAGGCACTGAGGGTTGTTTCTTTAACACTCTTAGTGCTCAAAAGCAGCAGTTTGTTTCTTCAAATCAGCACTGCAGGACGTCGGTGAGGCCAGTGCAGGACACCGTGTCAGACTTCAGATACCCTGCTGCTGGAAAGTGCTCCAAGCAGGGTTAGACAACGTGGTGGTGAAAACCCCCTGTCTCCGACAGCAATTCCATTATTGTTGTCATGGTGGAGCAGCACTGGCGGGAACATCCTAGTGTAGCTGCTTCCTTAGAAACACTGGGCTGTGCTCATCCCTGGAGTAAATATGTTGAACTCCATAGCATTACTCCAAACATGAATATGGCCCATTTGTGTTACTGATCTGCTCCTCCAGCTGCCAAAGGAACCAGGACTTTGTAAGTTCCTTAGAAATAAACAACCTTGCAAAGAGAATGCTGGACTCTATGCATTTCTGCTTCCAACTGGAACGTCCCTGGGGCCTGGAATTTGACTAGCCACTAAGGTCAAAAAGGGGGCAACGTTATTCTCATCGCCAATTATAGGACAAGGCTGCCGTGTCACTTCTCGGAGATGATGTATCACTTGTGTAAATAAGATCTGCCTGTTCCCCGAAGTAGTGCAGTGCTGGATCAAGTCTGACAGCTGTGTGGCGAGTGGAAATGTTAGACAGTTTTCTCTGCACATGCAGGGCTAGGAGAACGTGGGAGTTCTCAGGGTACCCGAGATGTCTGGAGTGAATCACTACCACCCACTTACAGTGTCAGAGATCCTAGCTCGACAAGCTCCTCTCTTTCTCAGCTCAGGCGAGCAATTCACACACCCCACCTCGTTACTCTCGAGTGCTCAGTGCCTTATTATGTGGGCACCTGCAGTGTCCACCTCTCCACTGCCTCTACGGCCCAGTTCACAGCTGTTAGCACAAGGCACTTAGATGGGTCCGTAGTAAAACCAAACTGAAGTTTATTTAACAGAACATGAGAGAGAGAGAGAGCGCAATTCAAATAAAAGCAGGATATGGGTTTGGAAAGTGAGGTGACAAGTAAAAAATATCCCATAAAAGCAATCTATAGGCTGCGCTTATTAACGAGTTACTTTCCTGTCTAATAAGGTATTTTTCATCCAGTTCAATATTAGTCCCAGCTTTCTCAACTAGATAATCTTTTATGAGACACCCCTTCTGGTAGGACTTCTGCCACCAGACTCCTTGTTCCCTTCTTGTAGGGGATCCCCTTGGTAACGGGTGACCACTTGTGCTCTTCCTTCATCTCTTCTACAGTTACAGACTCTTCTCTCACCTTAGGGGGTCCCCTGTTCAGAGACTGTTCTTGGGATTCTGTTGTCTTTGTAAATCCTCACGCCTACCCCTGGGTCTAGACAGTAAACATGGGCTGTCGCTCCATTGTTCTAAGTGTCGATTGAGTTGACCCTGAGACCCACCTCTCCTTAGGTGCCAAGTTTAAATTCAACAGTTTTGAAACCCAATATCCTGCATATTACATAACTGTACTTACTTCCCATGCCAACATCCCGCAATAACCATGACAACTGGCTAGTTCTTAGCATTTGGCAGAGACCACACCTGAGCTCCTTCAGTGAAATATTGAGAAGATAGTCAGACAGGAGTCATATATCTGCCTAGATATGTCTGTAACACAGAGGAGGATGCCCAAGCGATGGGTTATGTATAAACAGAGCTGATTGAAACTTGACAGTATCAGTTTGCAGGGCTTCATGGAATCCTTTACTCTTGATTCTGCTCTCATGAGTTTTTACTTTTTGATGCTGAACGGCAACCTGGACTTGATCACAAGTTTGCCAACTTTTTGGTGCATCTAACGCAGGCTTTGTCTTTGTGGGGAAAAAAACCCAAACTCAGTCAGGTTTGCCTAGTTTCAGGCTTGGTTACAGAGGAGGCAAGCAGCTTTGTCTTCAGCTGGGTGAGGAGAATTCTGCAAGGCCGCTCTGGAGAGGAAGGATGGTCCAGTGGTTAGAACATTCACCTAGACTTCCCATGTGACCTTGGGCAAGTCACTTAGTCTCTGTGTGCCTCAGTTCCCCACCTGTAAAATAGAAATAATAGCACTGCCCTGCCTCACTGGGTTGTTGTGAGGAGAAATATGCTAACAGGTTGTGAGGTGCTTATGTTCTGCAGTAATGAGGGTCTTGTAAGTACCTTAGATATAGATAGTTCCCTTCTAGCTCCCCCTCCATCAGTGATCCTACGTCGTATTTCCAAGCAATGAGCTCCATACTGCCACAACCTTGCTTGGAAAACAGCCAGTCAAGCCAACAGGCAGAGAACAAGTACAGAACAGCCTGATTCAAGGACAGCTTCACAGGATGCTATGGGCCAGATTCTGCTCTTGTTTGCTCTGGTGTAGCATGTCTTCAGTGGAGGAACTCCACTTTTACACTAGTATGGTGTAAATGGTACGGAGATCAGAATCCTGTTATCTGGCTTCTGGAGGAAGGAAGAAACACCTTTTTTAAAAAATGTAACCGTTGTGGGTGGGAGTTTGTGGTTTTCTAAGTGCTCTTGTGAACCTCAGTTAACGCCTCTCATTGTTTGAAAACAACACTGCCTCCTTAAATGCATCACTATTTGGGCTGGAGAAGCCAGTTTTGCTTTCATTTACCAACTGGTTGCTGCTTTGCCATGTGGGAGCAATGCCTATGTCCTGACCATGGCTGACTGCGCCAGGTAGGTGATGTCTTGTCTCTTTCTGCTTTACATGCAGATAGGAGCTGATTGCATCTCCTGTCTGTTAATTGGTTGGTGTAGTTGCTGTGGGAGATGCCGTGTAACAGGATTTTAGACACCTCTTTAGGATGCTAATGAGAGTGACGTTTGGTCCAGGGTTTGTCCTTTTAACATGTACTTTTTAAAACAATATATGTTATGTAAACATACTGGACTTGTGACATTGTGGACTAGGCCCAGAGGCCCCCTGCTGGAAGCCTCAGCCTATCCCAGAAAGGAGCAGTAGCTCCAGGTGACCTAGAGAGACTGTGTGGGAAGCAGCCAATCCAGAAGAGGCTGCAGGAAGCAGCCAGTCAGAGGACTGCAGGCTCATATAAAAGGAGCTGCAGTACCTGAGGACAGGCAGTTGCTGCCTGGAGTTGGAGGAGTGAGCTGTGTGTTCCTGGTTGGCTGAAGGAATGGCAGGACCTCAGACAGACCAGTTGCTGGCAGGGGAGCACGAGAGAGCTCCTGACTTGGCTGCTGGGACTGAGTAAAAGATGTCAGCCCTAGGGTAAGGGTGAAGCATTTGTGAAGGTGCTGGGGCTGCGGGGCGTGGCCCAGGGAACCGTAGCAGCACAGTGACTAGTTAAAGGAGACGCAGCAATACGTGGCTGCTACTTAAGGGTCCCTGGGCTGGGACCCGAAGTAGTGGGTGGGCCCAGGTCCCCTCAATTAGCCACTAGGGAAGTGGCATCAGCCTCGAAGAAGGGGAACTTACGTAAGCCCAGGAAAGGGATTGAAGGCCTGGTAGAAGGTCAGCCACTGGGACATTGGTACACCCAAAAAGGGGTCAGATGTTTTACTGGCCCACCTGGAGAGCTGGGACCAGAAAGGTCCAGAGCAGGCAAAGACAGTGTCTCCAGGGAGGAAGCCCTGGGGGTACAGCCTCATACCAGGGCCAGGATTATTTAAAGACTAAGCCCAGGGAGGGCTGCAGAGATACCAATGGAGGGACACTGGGACAGGCCCCTGTTGGACTGTATACCCTAGCAGGGGTCTGTTTTGTTTCACGTACAAACTGCATGTGACTTTGCTGGAGGGCTGAGTCACTGAAAACCTGCTGAGAGGTCACCGCAGACTGAGAGAGTGCAAGTGTGCACCCTTGGCCAAGGGGTCCCTTGCGAGAGGTGGGTGCCACCCCGTACAGACAGATTCTCTGCTCCAGTGCGCTTCCTGTGGCCCACTCGGGCACGCAAAAGGAGCAGGAGCACCCTCTTGGTCTCCCTAACCATTGTGCAAAGTCAGGGCTGGGCAGAAAATAAGGAGATTGATTGCCTCTGCCGTATTCTGCATAAGCTGGTTTCAGGAAGGAATCCAGGACATTGTGCCATGGACTAAATTTGGGCCCGTTACACCTGTGCAACCCCACTGACGCTGCCGGAGGCAGAGTGAGGGCAGACCCTGACAGCCATTCTGGGGCTTCAGGTGGGATTTGGTGGCTGTTGGCAGCATCAGGTCTCACCCATTTTATTCTCTGTGCAGTGACAAGAGGGGAGACTTTGGCTTTGCAGTTTGTTCTAGCTTTGCGGACGCTGACTGTTCAGGTCGGGGTGCCCTTGAACGGTGCCTAGTCTTTTTTTCTTTTTTCAACCGCACAGCCAGCGTAGTGAAACCAGCAGCCCTGCTTTCTTCAGAGAAACAGCTGGCTTGCTTGGCTGTCAGCAGAGATAGGTAGAAACTAAGTGCAGTGGAATTCAGAGGTGCTGTTTATACTTGGTTCTCGTGTCTAGGTCTCTTGCCTGTTGCTTTCTTCATGCCTGCAGATGCTCTCACCTTTTTTTCCAAAGGGTGTTTTTTTCATCACTTTTTTTTTCACCCTTTTCCTGTTTCTAACACCCTTGGAAGCTTGACATTCCTCTAAAAGCAAACAAACAGCCTGCCCTGCTTATGCATATCTATCCAAGGTACTTCAGTGGCCCCGTTACTGAGGTGTGTGAGCACTTCATGATAGTACTGTGCGGGAGGGAAGTCCCTGCTTTAGATGTGGGGAACTGAGGCAGAGAGAGAGTAAGAGACTTGTCCAGGGCCGCACAGGAAATCTGGGGAGGCAGAGCCAAGGATTGAATTCTGGGCTCCTGAGTCCTGGGCTAACGCTGTAACCACTGAACCATCTTTCTTCTCTGACTCATACTGGTGTAAATCAGAAGTAACTTCATCAGAGTCTGAAGCTGCACCAGTGTGAAACTGAGGTGAGTACAGGAACATACTCAGTAAACTGGTGCTGACTTGTCTGGTCTCATTCTCCAAGATGGAGGAAGAGCCGGAAGGACACAAACAGCGCAGGGAAATGAAACGATATTATATTTTGAAAATAATGGTTTAATAATATCATCAAACCAGGGTCTCCTGGAGTCTCAGGCTAGTGCCCTAAGCTCCAGGACCATCCTTCCTCTGTGGACAGATGAAGTATGGTCTGGTGGTCAGAGATGCCAGGCTCCTGAGTTCAAATTCTACCTTGGTCATTGCCTCACCATGGGGCACTAGGACAAGTCTCTTCATCTGTTTGTTTCAGCTTCCTCATCTGTAAAATTAGAAGTGAGTCGCAGCAGCAAGATCTGGGTTTCGCACTCCTTAAAGTTCTGGGTCTTTGGATCCAGGGTTTTGGTTTGGCCCATTAGAAGGAGAGAGCGGGGCCAGCTGTGAAATTCCAATCCAGTCACTCCACTGCCAAAATCGGGGTGTGTTTGGGTCAGACCCATCTCTGAGTACAATATTAATAATACATCCCTGCCACAGGTGCATGAAGTTGGGTGGTGAGGTTTAATTTATTAGTGCTTGTGAAGCACTGAGAACATTGAAAAGCATTTTGTAAGTGCTAAGTGGTGTTTATTGTATTAGCAGCAATTACGTGTGTCATAGGAGCTCTGGTAGCATGACTAATAGTAAATAATGTATTGCTTCACACTCCTGGAGCACTAGATCCTTCATTCAAGGATCTGGTTCCTTGCAAAATAAACAAGATTGTTCTGCCAAAGGATGAGGCCCAGACCGATGTTTCCACTGACTTTTGGGAGTTGGATCAGGTCCTGGGAGACTTGCTGAAAGTTGTAAGCAAACAAGGCAGAGTTGGCAACTGAATCCAGGAGTCTTGTCCGTGAGTCCTCTGCTGTATCCATTTGAAAGCAAACGAGCTAGTAGCAAATGGGCGATGAGCATGTGTGTGTCATGCGTACAGGGGTGAAAGTAACTTACAGGGCTTACCGGTACTGCCGGAGTCCTGACGGGGGCGTGGCCTCATCCAGAATAGGTGTGGCCTCATCTGGAAGAGGCGTGGCCTCTCAAGATTTAAAGGCCCTGGGGAACCAGCTGTGGCTGGGGGACCCAGAGCCTTTAAATCAACCAGGGGCTCCCAGCTGCAGAGGTGGCTGAGAGCCCCCCGGGGACCGGGGCAAATTAAAGGGCCCAGGGCTCTGGCCGCCAGGGGGAACCCTGAGCTTTGCAGGGCTGGGGCAGGGATTTAAAGGGCCCAGAGCTCCTGCCGCTGAGGGAAGCCCGGAGCCCTTTAAATCCTAGCCCCAGCCCGGCCGCCAGAGCCATGGCCGGCATTCAAAGAGCTCTAGGCTGCCCGCAGCCATGGGGAGTTTCTGAGCCCTTTAAATCCCAGCTCTGGCCGGGATTGAAAGGACTCTGGGCTGCCCGCAGCAGCGGGGAGCTCTGAGCCCTTTAAATCTCAGCTGCGGCCGGGATTTAAAAGGCTCAGGGCTGCCCGCAGCCGCGGGCAGCCCTGAGTCCTTTCAATCCCCGCCGTGGAAGTCGATGCAGTCCAGCATGGCTTACTGGCTCTTGCCGGTATGCCGTACTGGACTGCACTGGCTTACTTTCACCTCTGCATGCATATGATTTTGAATGTTCCCCCTCCCCCATTTTTCATGGACCTTCCATTTTGCCAGTCACTCTTGCAAGCAGCCCCATATGCCCACTCCAGCTGCATGTCACATGTCCACCATGTGGACTCCGTTTTCTACAGGAGGTTCCCAGGAATGCTCAGATCTGGACTGGCGTCTGTCAAGGTCCATTGTTAGCCAAATACTCCCAATTATTTGAATAAGCCCTTCACACTATGTTGACCAAATCTGCCTTAGGTGCTTTCTACAGCAAACACTTTAAATACAAGCTGTCACGGAGTGTGGGAAGTCCAGTCCTGCACCCCTCTTCCTGGGACCCACAGTGACTCTCAGCCAGCCAGTAAAACAGAAGGTTTATTGGACAACAGGAACACAGGTTACAGCAGAGCTTGCAGGCACAGTCAGGACCCCTCCATCGAGTCCTTCTGGGCTTTCAGGGTGCTTGGATCCTAGCTAGGATCCCCTAAATTCCACCCACACAGCCCCAAGCCCAAACTCAAACTGCTTCCCTCCTGCCACTCCCTTCCTTTGTCCCCCTTCCCGGGCAAAGGTGTTGACCTTTCCCCTCCCTTACCTAGCTCAGGTTACAGGCTCCGGTATTGTCTATCCCTTAAAGTCCTCCCCTGCTCTCCCATTCCCCACACAGATAGCCCCTACTCCATCACATCTCTCCCCCCTTCGAGACTGAACTGAGTGGGGTCACTCTGCCCAGTGAGCTGGGGAAGTTCAAGGCCCCCTCTCCGGGACAACGCGTCCGCTATCAGGGTGGCACTTCCCTTCACATGGACCACGTCCATGTCATAGTCCTGCAGGAGCAGGCTCCACCTCAGGAGCTTGGCGTTGGCTCCTTTCATCTGGTGCAGCCAGGTCAGGGGAGAGTGGTCGGTGTACACGGTGAAGTGTCGCCCAAAGAGATATGTCTCTAGCTTCTTAAGGGCCCACACCATGGCCAGGCATTCCTTCTCGATGGCCGCGTAGTTTTGCTCCCGGGGTAGCAGCTTCTTATTCAGGTACACGATGGGGTGTCTCTCCCCCTTTTCATCCTCCTGCATTAACACCGCCCCCAGTCCCGTGTCTGAGGCATCAGTGAACACCATAAAGGGTTTGTCAAAATCTGGGTTTGCCAGAACTGGGCCACTAACCAGAGCCTCCTTCAGCGCCCGGAAAGCCTCCTGGCACTGCTCAGTCCAGATCACCTTGTCTGGCTTCCCCTTTTTGCACAGTTCAGTGATGGGGCCGGCTATGGCACTAAAGTGGGGCACGAACCTTCGATAGTACCCCGCCATCCCAAAAAAGGCCTGGACCTGCTTTTTGGTTTGGGGAGCAGGCCAGTCTCTGATCACCTCCACCTTGGCTGGTTCCGGCTTCAGGCAGCCGCTCCCCACCCGATGGCCCAGGTAAGATACTTCAGCCATCCCCACCTTGCACTTCTCAGCCTTTACGGTTAACCCAGCCTTTCGGAGTCGGTCCAGGACTTGTTTAACCTGGGACATGTGGTCCTCCCAGGTCTGGCTGAAGATGCAGATGTTGTCAATATACGCCACGGCAAAACTCTCCATCCCCTTCAGTAGCTGATCCACCAGGCGCTGGAAGGTGACCGGTGCTCCCTTGAGGCCGAAGGGCAGGGTCAGAAACTCGTAGAGCCCCAGACGGGTGATAAAGGCCGATTTCAGCCTGGCATCTGCGTCCAGCGGCACTTGCCAGTAGCCCTTTGTAAGATCCATAGTGGTGAGGTACCGAGCACCTCCCAGCTTGTCTAGGAGCTCGTCAGGCCTGGGCATGGGGTAGGCATCAGATAGGGTGATGGCACTGAGCTTTCGATAGTTCACACAGAACCGGATTGACCCATTCTTCTTGGGGACCAGCACCACTGGCGAGGCCCAAGGCTGGAAGACGGCTGGATCACCCCCAAAGCCAGCATGTCCGTGAACTCTCTTTCAAGATCCTGGGCAGTTTTACCAGTGACCCGAAAAGGGGAGCATCTTATAGGGGGATGTGACCCAGTCTCCACCCGGTGGACAGTCAAATTAGTGTGTCCAGGCTGGTTGGAAAACAGCTGTCGGTATAGAGGCAGCACCCCCCTGATCTCAGCGTGCTGGCCTGGGGTCAGCTGATCAGAGAGGGGAATTGCCTCCGGGGGGAACCAGCTTTTGTCCCAGGGAATAGATCCACTAAGGGGTCATCTCCCTGCCCCTCCCAAAGTGCATACACGGCCAACACCACATTCCCCCTGTCATAGTATGGTTTCATCATGTTCACATGGTACACCCGACGGTGATGTGCCCGGTTTGACAGCTCCACCACATAGCTTACCTCATTCAGTTGCTTGATAACCTTGAAGGGCCCTTCCCAGGCAGCCTGGAGTTTGTTTCTCCTCACGGGGATGAGAACCATCACTTGATCCCCGGTGGCGAAGGCATGGGCCCGCGTCGTGCGATCATACCAGACCTTCTGCCTCCTCTGGGCTCGGGCCAGATTCTCCCTGGCCAGGCCCATGAGCTCGGCCAGTCTTTCCCGGAAGGTCAGGACATACTCCACCACTGACTCTCCCTCAGGAGCGGCCTTCCCCTCCCATTCGTCCCTCATCAGGTCTAGGGGCCCCCTTACCCGCCTTCCATACAACAGTTCGAAAGGTGAAAACCCGGTAGATTCCTGGGGTACCTCCCTGTACGCGAACAGCAAGTGAGGTAAGTATTTGTCCCAATCCTGCGGGTGCTGGTTCATAAATGTTTTTAGCATCATCTTCAGCGTCCTGTTGAACCTTTCCACCAGCCTGTTGTACTGGGGGTGATACGCTGAGGCCGAGTTGTGCTGGACCCCACATTTCTGCCATAAGGACCGGAGCAGGGCCGACATGAAGTTGGACCCCTGATCCATTAAGACCTCCTTGGGGAACCCCACCTGGCTGAAAATTATCAGCAGCGCATCTGCCACTGTGTCTGCTTCGACAGAGGACAAGGCCACCGCCTTGGGGTAGCGAGTGGCAAAATCCACCACCACCAGGATGTATTTCTTCCCTGACCGGGTCGTCTTGCTGAGGGGTCCCACTGTGTCCATGGTCACCTTCTGGAAAGGTTCTTCTATGATGGGTAAAGGCCTCAAAGCCGGTTTCCCCTTGTCCCGGGCCTGCCCCACCCTCTGGCAGGGGTCACAGGATTGGCAGTACTGTCGGACCTGGGTAAAGACCCCAGGCCAGTAAAAGTTCTGTAGCAGCCTCTGCCTGGTGCGCCGGATTCCCTGGTGCCCTGCGAGAGGGATGTCATGGACCAGGTACAGCAGCTTGTGGCGAAACTTCTGGGGGACCACCAGCTGCCTCCTGATCCCCCATGACTCTACTTCCCCTGGGGGAGCCCATTCTCGGTACAGGAACCCCTTCTCCCACAGGAACCTCTCCTTGCAACCTCTCCTCATGGTCTGTACTGCACTGAGGTCAGCCTGGTCCCTGGGCTTTCCGCAAGGAGGGATCTTCTGCAACTCGGCCTGGAACTCAGCAGCTGGGACAGGGATGGGGACCGGCTCCTCTCTTGCTGGCTGGTCTGAGGCTGCAGCCGTTCTGAACTGTGCCCCTGGGCATTCCCCGCCCCCTGGGTTAGGGTCCTGCACCTCGGGTCGAGTACCTTCCCCGTTGTCGGGGTGCAGTGCCCTTTGCCGACTCTGACTATGAGTCACGACCAGGGCACTCTGGGTGTTACTAGGCCAGTCCTCGAGGTCCTCTCTCATTAACAAGTCTGTGGGCAAGTATGGGTGTACCCCCACATCCTTGGTGTCCTCCTTGGCCCCCCACTTCAGGTGTACCCTTGCCCCGGGCACCTTGAATGGGGTCCCACCCACGCCCATCAGAGTCAGGTAGGTGTCAGGCACCATCCGATCTGAGGCCACCACCTCGGGCCGGGCCAGCATCACCTCTGCGCCCGTGTCCCAGTACCCAGTGACCTTCCTCCCATCTACCTCCAGGGAAACAATGCACTCTTTCCGGAGGGGCAGCCCCGCGCCCACCCGGTAAACCAAAAACTCGGAGCCTGGAGCATCCAGCCCCCCAGAGGAGCTGACCTGGGGACCTCCTCCCTCCTTCACAGGTGGTATGTTGCCAGCCCTCCTTTCCTGGGAATGTAGCCCCTCCTCCGACTGGGTTTTTACCCAGTCCACCCTCTGCGGGTTGGGTCTGCTTGGTCTGTCCCTGAGCTTCGGGCACTGGGCCCGTATGTGGCCTCGTTGGCCACAGCGATAGCAGCCCATGTCTCGTGGGTCCCATTGAGTGGGTCGGAGGTCACCACCTCTCTGCCAGGGTCGAGCTGTAGACTCCTCCGCCCCTGGGACTGCTCGCTGCAATCCCCCGGGGGACCTTGTTACTGCAAAGTCCTTTTCACTGGGGACACACTCTCAGGGGTTAACCACCCCTTCGTTTTACTGATTCCCCAGTCACTTACTACAGGAAGCGTGGCCACTGGGTTGCAGTATCTCCCGCCGCTGCCACAGTTGTCACGGAGTGTGGGGAGTCCAGTCCTGCACCCCTCTTCTGGGACCCACAGTGACTCTCAGCCAGCCAGTAAACAGAAGGTTTATTGGACAACAGGAACACAGGTTACAGCAGAGCTTGCAGGCACAGTCAGGACCCCTCCATCGAGTCCTTCTGGGCTTTCAGGGTGCTTGGATCCTAGCTAGGATACCCTGAATTCCGCCCACACAGCCCCAAGCCCAAACTCACAACTGCTTCCCTCCCTGCCACTCCCTTCCTTTGTCCCTCTTCCGGGGCAAAGGTGTGACCTTTCCCCTCCCTTACCTAGCTCAGGTTACAGGCTCCGGTATTGTCCATCCCTTAAAGTCCTCCCCTGCTCTCCCATTCCCCACACAGACAGCCCCTACTCCATCACACAAGCATAGAGCCAATGCTTATAACTTCAGATATAAAAATGATACATGCATACGAATAGGTTGAATACATGCAGTAGAACATAACCTTTGCAGAGATATGTTACATGGCAGATCTAGCATAAAACATATTCCAGTTATGTCATATTCACTCTCATAAGCATATTTCTATAAAGCATTATGGGGTGCAATGTCACAGAGAGCTTAGGGCCCCATAAGCTGTGCCGGGAGCAACCCCCTCTGGGTGGATGGAGCTACCTGACTTCCAGCCCCTTTATGCTGCCGGGTGTTGTAAAGGGGTAGGAGTGTGCCCCAGATTCAGGGCAATGGGATTGGGCATGAGAACGCCACTCGCCTGTTTGTGAAATGCGGTGTCACTGGCAAATCCAACCGTGTCTCTGGGATTGCTCAAGAAAGCCTGTTTCCAGCAGCAATTGTCTGCTGGTGGCAGGAAAATCAAACCCTGGAGGCTGAAAAGTCCTTGCAAAATAAAAGGATAAATCTGCAGCGTGTGGAGCGCACGCGAAAGAGATTTGGCACAGAGAATTGCCCAGGAATGTTCAGGCTTTAAACAAATAAACTTACAGCCCGTGTAAACACCCAGCTGGCTAGCAAGGCAGAAATGGAGGCTCTCAGGAGCCAGCTGGCTGCCTGCCATCACTTCCAGGAAGGGAAGTACCTCTGGGATGAGCTGGGAAGCGTCCATCCTTCCCTAGTAGGGTGCAGAAAGACACGGAGACACCATGTTTGAGGAGGGCCGGCTGAGGTTCACATGTGGGCACAACAGTTTCCCATATCAAGGAAGCAGCCTGGGATCTGTGTGACCAGCAGTCTGAAGAAGGTCAAAGACAAACCACAAGCATCTGTAGATATCTAGACTGTGCCTTCCTAGAACAAGAGAATAATCACTTCTGGATTCCCCTGTATGACTGCCTTAACACGTAGGGGTCTCCCATCAAAGCACTGGCCAGGCACCTCCCCACTTTGTGAGAATCAAGATTGTGTGGCTGCAGCAGGCTTTATTTCTCCTGAAGCACCTGCCATTGTTCACCAGCATAGACTTGTTAGTGGGACCAGCAATCTGTGCTTTTTTGGCAAGTCTTATACTCCAGCCTGACTGCAGGGATGGGAAGGCTAGTAAGGGGATGGGGGCATAGAGTACAGAAGGCTTGATACAGACAAGCTCTGGTTCAGTCGCATTGCTGTGTCTGGGGATACATTTCTCCAGAGCAAAAAGGAAAGGTTAGACGTCATTATGAGTAGGCCACAGCAGAGAGTTTAAGCAATTGAAATTGCTAAATGTTAACAAGGCACTAAACACCGCTGGGTTACGCTAAGGGAGGCAAGCTTTTAGTAACAGAGATTTTTCTGTGGCTCATTGCTACAGGGATTAGCCAATTTTTTTTTTTTATATTTATCATGGGTGGCTCCAGGAAAGTGAGTGGGACACCTGTAGGGGTGATAAACCTGGTGGGTTGGCCATATTCCAGTGTGAATCTTACACAGTTTCCCTACAAAATAAATGCTGGGAGAAGTTTATTTTATATGGCTGCACTATTTTTTCTTCTCTTGGTGTCCTGAAGAGTAGTGGTGTTGTGAAGTGTGTGTGTGTGTGTGTGTGTGTGTGTGTGTGTGTAGCACCCTAAAGTACTCAAAAGTTACGATTTGCCAGAATTGAAGGTGCTTGTGCAACCTTAATTCGGCCTCCTTGTGCCTATGTGTTATGATATAGTATAATGACATGGTCACAGATCCGGCCTCATTCAGTGCACAGACTCAACTGTGCTCATTTAATGAGCAGCTGTTCAGTATTTCTTTTTATTCTTATAATTCAGTGTGTGGCCTGAGGCCCTGTTTACTGCGCAACATCCGGGCCCTGTACTAAATCGCTAGTATGAGTGCATCCCAAACGTTAATGAATTATCTTCACAACACATCTGTGAGGTAGGGGTGGTTATACTTGTTTTAGAGAGAGGGACACTAAGGCATGGGGAAATTAATGCCAAAAAATTGAAGAGCGTTTTCTAATTTTGTGTGCCTGGCTTGAGGCACCTAGGACCTGACTTCTTTTTTTCAGAGTACTTAACATTTTATATGGTCCTAGCACAACTCCCATTGACATCAGTTACATGTGTGAGCTCTCGGCACTTCTGCAAATCAGGCCTCAGGTGTCTTACCTTGGTCATCCAGAAAATGAGCAATGCACAATTATTGGCCAGCTGTGACCCATTCTATTAACTGACATGCCCAGAGTCACACAGGAACCCTGTGGCGGAGGCAGGGATAGAATCTAGTTCTCCAGTGGGGGCATTGAAGTACCTTAACCATGAGGCCATCCTTTAGTTTCCTGCTGTCTTCTACCTCATTGCACTACACACCTTCCAACTTCTGCTCAAATGGTTCAGGGGTCCCACAGACAACAGACTCCTTTACCGAGCAATCCTGATTTACCTCTAGAGATTCAGCCAGCCGTGCACCCCTCAACATTCTTTTGTGGTTTTTTTTCACATAATATGTGACATGGAACGTACAGAATTGACTCACTTCTAGACGGTAGCAAAATATGTATCATAGCTACTTTGTAGCTTATTAATGTATTCATTCTGTGTATTAGAAACTGTTATGACTCAGCAGTATCTGCCTCATGATTACCATTAAACAAACATATTTTGTTGATTATATTTCCTGTCCATATAGATGCGTGTGCTCACGCTCTCCTCTCTCTCCAATAGATATAATAATTAAATTAAATATTTTTTTTATGGAGGCCTTGATGGTAGGTCTGACCTAGCCTCTGCTCAGTCATTTTTCACTGCTATGGTAGGAATTCCATAGCTGTGTTATGATTTTCACTCAAATCATGATAAAAGCCCCAAGGACCTAGAATCATAGAACTGGAAGGGGCCTCGAGAGGTCATCTAGTCCAGTCCCCTGCACTCATGGCAGGACTAAGTATTATCTAGACCAGGGGTGGCCAACCTGAGCCTGAGAAGGAGCCAGAATTTACCAATGTGCTTTGCCAAAGAGCCACAATAATACATCAGCAGCCCCCCATCAGCTTCCCAGCCCCCAGTGCCTCCTGCCCGCCGATCAGCACCTTCCCTTCCCTCCCCACAGCCCCCGCCCAACTGTTCTGTGGCGTGCAGGAGGCTCTGGTGGGGAGCAGCGAGAGTACAGCAGGCTCAATGAAGGGGATGGAAGGAGTGGAGTGGAGGCAGGGCCACTGGCAGAGCCAGGGGTTGAGCAGTGAGCAAGCACCCCTTCCCCGGCACGTTGGAATGTTGGCTCCTGTAGCTCCAGCCCCTGAGTTGGTGCCTATACAAGGAGCCGCATATTAACTTCTGAAGAGCTGCGTGTGGCTCCGGAGCCCCAGGTTGGCCACCCCGATCTAGACCATCCCTGACAGATGTTTGTCCAACCTGCTCTTAAAAATCCCCAGTGATGGAGATTCCACCACCTCCCTAGGCAATTTATTCCAGCACTTAACCACCCTGACAGAAAGTTTTTCCTAATGTCCAACCTAAACCACCCTTGCTGCAATTTAAGCCCATTGCTTCTAGTTCTATCCTCACAGGTTAAGAAAAACAATTTTTCTTCCTCCTCCTGGTAACAATCTTTTATGTACTTGAAAATGGTTATCACGTCCTCTCTCAGTCTTCTCTTTTCCAGATTAAACAAACCCAGTTTTTTCAGTCTTCCCTCACAGGTCATGTTTTCTAGGCCTTTAATTACTTTTGTTGCTCTTCTCTGGGTTTTCTCCAACTTGTCCACATGGTTATGCTTATAAAAAGCACACGGAAAAAAAGGCAATACGCCACATTTATTGAGAATATAGCAATTAGCATATGACACTCTCTCTCTCTCTCTCTCTCTCTCTCTCTGATGTTTATAGCTAAGTCTTTGGCCAGCCACATTGGTCACAGAGGGGAGCGGGGCTCTGTCAGTCGCGATCCAATGCTACTGGAGTTGTGTCAAGACAAACCCAAAGATTCATGGCAAAGCTCCCTGTTCCTATAGTCCTTTTTCTCCATTGAAGTCTGTGGATTTTGCTGTGTCATTTATGACCAGTTACTCCTCAATTGGTGTTATCTTTTGATGTTAACGCTCCAAAGCACCTCCAGGGTCATCCTGTCCCGGTTTCGATTTCATCAATTGTCTTGTCTTTAGGGGTGCCAACCTCCACCTCAGAGTTGTCAGTCTGCCCTTCCTCAATTATAGATGTGCGTTGATGGTTCTCTGACTTTAACAATGGCCTTCACACCTTATCTGTTTCTGATGCATACACTCCTCATTCACACAAACAGTCTTACAGAGACCTTCAAAGGTATACAAACAGCAGTGTTTTATGTTGAACAAAAAAAGACATTGTAAATTAAACCTTACTAAATCTTGTTACCAAAACAGTTCACACTGGGGCCCAGGCCTTCAACATGCCTCTAATCTTATTAACATAGACACAATACAAGATCCTGTCTCTTACTAACTAAACCTTAAAACAAAGAAATATATATTTAACAGAAGGGCCTAATTTGTAATGCATATAGGAAACAAGACCCCATAGTCAACATTGTAACTTATCCTAAATCAGAGTAGGGCCATAATCGGTCATAAGGATTGTTCTGGTTTGTCTTTGCCTTAACATCAGTACAGACGCTGGCAGTCTGTCAGATGTGTTTCTACAAATGTCCCAGAGGGTCATTCCTGTCTGCTATCCAAAAAGGGTGGCTGGCAGGATGATCAAGTCATGCATTAATACATTTAATACATACTACATTATTATAACCGTCAATCATTATAACCTCTAATACAAGTATAAAACCCTACTCCTACAACATCTTTCCTGAAATGTGACACCCAGAACTAGACACAATACTCCAGTTGAAGCCTAATCAGCTCGGAGTGGAGCAGAAGAATTACTTCTCGTGTCTTGCTTACAACACTCCTGCTAATACATCCCAGAATAGTGTTTGCTTCTCCCCTCCCCCCTCAATAGTGTTACACTGTTGGCTTGTATTTAGCTTGTGGTCCTCTACGACCCCAGATCCCTTTCTTGCAGTGCTCTTCCTAGGCAGTCATTTCCTATTTTTTATGTGTGCAACTGATTGTTTCTTCTTAAGTGGAGGACTTTGCATTTGTCCTTATTGAATTTCATCCTGTTGTAGGTGTTTTTTGCAAAATGCTTTAATTATTTGCTCCATTATCTTTCCAGGTACTGAAGTTCAGATAACTGGTCTGTAATTTCCTGGGTTGTCCTTATTTCCCTTTTTATAGGTGGGCACTATATTTTCCCTTTTCCAGTCCTCTGGAATCTCTCCCATCTTCCGTGACTTTTTGAAAGTAATCGTTAATTGCTCAGATACCTCCTCAGTCAGCTCCTTGAGTATTCTAGGATGTATTTCATCAGGCCCTGGTGACGTGAAGACATCTAACTTGTCTAAATAGTTTTTAACTTGATCTTTCCCTATTTTAGCTTCAGATCCTGCCTCATTTTCACTGGCGTTCACTATGTTAGATGTCCGATTGCTACTAACCTTCTTGATGAAAACTGAAACAAAAATGTCATTTAGCACCTCTGCCATTTCCACATTTTCTGTTTATTGTTCCCCTTCTCTCCCATTGTGGTCTACCCTTTCCTTGGTCGTTGTCTTGCTCCTAATATATTTGTAGAATGGTTTTTTTGTTATCCTTTCTGTCTCTAGCTAGTTTAATCTCGTTTTGTGTCTTGACCGTTCTAGTTTTGTCCCTACGTACTTCTGGTGTTTGTTTTTCCTTTGTAGTTTGACCTAGTTTCCTGGCTCCTTGTTATACACAGATGCAAGGAGCTGGATTAGATGACCCAGTAGGTCTTTTCCATCTCTAACTTTGCTGATTCACATATCTAACGTGTCTGCTCCCATGACCTTTCCTGGCAGGCAGTGCTGCTGGCTTGTTTCGCCCCAGATCTCCTTCCTATTCAGGATCCAACTTCCACAAAACTACTGGCCAGCCAAATCTTTTTTGCTTCCTCGCTTTGTTTCCTTACGGGTCACTGAATGGAATGAGCCCCTGAACCATCACCTGTTCAAATTCTTTGTTCTGACGTGTTGGTGCCGGGCCTCACTTCCTATCACCCTCTGCTGGCTCAGTGTGTGCGTGGCAGTGGTGCTGGTTCACCCCAGTTTGCCATTTTCAAAACCCATAGGCCTTGTCTACACTCGAGCACCCCTACTCAACCAGTGGTGCCCAGCCCACGTGCAGCGGTACTGGCCCCTAAGTGCAGGCAACGGCTTGCACTGTTTGGGCTAATTTGGGTTTATTTTGGCTGGCTGAGTGGATGCAGACCACAGCATGCTCTTGTTTTGGGGATCAGCGGCACTGCTTGCTGAGCAGGGGCTAGTCCCAAGCGCACACACGGCGTTACTCCCTGTGGCCCATGCTGCCCGCATCTCTGCAATCCTCCTCCTCTGAAGCCAAGTCTGGTTTTAGCTGCTGACTGTGGCGCTCTCCCTCCAGCAAAGGTGACCAGACCATCCCAAATCGGATTCAGTTTAGAGAGTTAAAAATAATGCCTGGGCAACCGAGCTGTAGTGTTGTTGAATGCAAACCAAACGGACATCTGAGTTATGTCATCAATGTGATTTTTCAAGTGTAGCTACAACTACATATATCTACATACTGGCCCTGTGCAAAGAAGCACAGTGGAATATATGATGTAGCGATTATACATCCCACTAAGCACAAGAGAAGCCCCTGCCTTCCCTGTTAAGAAGGCCCCTGAAGGGCCCCAGCAGGTTCACCAGCCTCTGTGCTGGGCTGCCCAGTGCCTCCAGACAAATTTTGTACCATCTGGGATGCAGGCAGCACCTCAGAGCATGCACAGCTGGGAACTGGAGGTGCCGAGGGTCTAGCTGACTCTTACAGTCAGCATGGGATCCAGGGGCTTTTGCAAGGGGATGCTTGCTGGAGCCTGGGATTGAAGATCTGTGTGCAGGTGCCGCGCTGTTTAATCTAAGTATCCCCAGTGTAAGGTAAACTGTGGGGAAAGAGACTTCCCTGGGCAATGGAGCAGAGACACCCGCCCCCGATCATTACACTCCAGCCTTGTAGCCCCTACAGCTACTGTGCTGCTCACTGTGGGGTGATTGGTGTGGCAGATCTGTGTGCATGGTCTCCTTCCTCTTCCCTTTGGTGCCCCCACCTCATCCCCAGACCTTTCCGTGGACTGGACTCTCTGCAGGTTTTCAAAAGTGCTCAGCATTGGCCTCACTCTGCTCCCATGGAGGTCAATGGGAGAGTGAGTTCAGCCAACACAGAGTGCTGCTGAAAATCCCACTTCATGCCATGCAGGGGCTGTGAGCTCCCTATGCGGGTTCTACTCAGCCTGGCCCATAGTGCAGCAAATCCAGATGGGTTCCACTGGAGCCAGGTTCTTCCAGGACTTTGGAGAAGGGATGGGAATTGTGCCTTGGTGTACAGAGATGAACTAGTCCTTCTTTCACCACTGTCGGCCGCTAAACTCTCACTGAGGTCGTTGGGAGCAGGATTGGGCTGCGGAACCGGTAAGAGAACTGGACACTGTGCAAGAAGCTCTTTGACTGGTTCATAACTTTACAATAACAATAAACCCTTTTGCGTTCATGCAGTGCCTTGAACCTGCCCAGCTCAACGCTATTTGAGTGCTAATTAAGCCTCAACACCCCAGGTACAGGATTAGTGTCCATGTTTTATTTCTAAGTCAATTTCTGTTCAGACTTGGCACAATCCACAGTCCCCGTTGCAGAGAATGTACCTGCCAAGCCTGACCAGCTAAATCCAAACTGTTCCAGGGTTATCCGAGCACAGAGAAGCACCTGAACGGTTTCCCAGACCATTAAAATCACCTTCCCTCCCTGCTCCCCATAATCAGCTTATTCAGATACTGCCAAATAGAATTGTAACCAACAAAAACTTCCTTTAGGATGAGAATGACCCTTCAGTCCAAAGAGTAATATTTTTCTCCACAACACCTAAGAACCCAGATTGGAAGAAGGATGGTGGTGATGTTAGTGCACTGGGCTGAGACTTGAGACAGGTGGGTTCATTTTCTGGCTGTCATAGACTCCCTGTATGTTCACATAATCTCTCTGTGCCTTCGTTCCTCACTTGGAAAGTGGGGATAATGATAATTAATACCTCGTCTTGCAAAGGTTCATTAATATCTCTGTTGCACTTGGATTTGACAGAGAGGGGTAAATAAGTAAGTAGATGGAGAGAAAGTTCTTTCTGCACCTTAAATATAGTAAAAAGAACAAGGAGTACTTGTGGCATCTTAGAGACTAACAAATTTATTTGGGCATAAGCTTTAGTGTCTCGGAAACAGGGCTATCGGAGGCTTTTGACCATCTCATTGTAAGCACCACAATGGTTTGTGATGTTTGGGACGTTGAGGTCTGTATTGCCTCTTGGCACGTTTTCCGTCCGTATAGTGTCTCGTGTACTGTGGGTCCAGATCCAGGCACCATTACTCATCATCTGCTGCCCCGGTTTCTACTGAGCACAGCCCAAGAGCTGCAAGAGAGCCAGTGGCAGCTCCCTGATTCTGAAAATTGTTCTGTGCCAGCCTGGCGCGGGTGTAGACTAGAGCAGCCTTCAGGGTTCTCTAATCTATGTTGATCTGCCACAAACTTGGGCCTGTCAGAGTACAGCAAGCCACACCCCTCCCCCTGGGTGTTGTGAAGAGTGAAATAGACATCAGCTAGGCAACTACAGTGGCTCTGTACCTGGTGGGGAATCTCCAGCTGGGGAGATTCTATGGCTTTCTGGCTCCTTTACCCCACCAGAGCAGCAGAAAGGGGGAGGATAATTAATAGAGAATCTGGATTGTATTGTCCCATCTATCTCCTCTTTCAGTTTGGATTTAGACTATAAGCTCATCAGGGCAGGGACAGCCCCTTTGTGTGTTTAGGGACAGCTCCTGATCTCTACTGAAGTGCTGCTCTAATACAGACGTTACCGGGGTGCCCATGTCGAGGTACAGTCTGCCATCAAACATGAGTGTGTAGGGCGCAGTGTTTGTTGCTTTATTCGGTGTTCTGTGCTCTGCTGCTGGCAGGAATTTTCCTTGGGGAGGGTTTAATTTTTGCAAATCCCATGTTGACATTTGTGTGGAGACTCATTTTCTTTTCCGTTGTGTCAGGTTCCCTGGTGATAGGTTCCCTTATGCTTACTGGGTTGGCTAAATGAAGGGGCGGGTTGATGGCGCAGTGCTGCTGTAGTGAGAGGTATTTCTCCTCCTCTTTCCCTGACAAGGGAGGGGTCTCTGAAACAGTAAGAGCTTCCCCAAGGAGGGCTGGGGCTGAGGAAGACCCTTCCATGCCATGAGAGACCAGAATTGAGTAGAAAGACAATCTCCTCCCATCCCCCAAAACAGCTCAGAAGAAGTTGTTAACAGCAGAAAAACAAACCCTTCTAAGGCATTGGAATGAGAAGGCGGGTTGGGTGTTGCAATGAGTCAGCATGTGGCCAGATCCTCAGACCCTGCATCCAGAGAACTGGCCTCATTGGCCATATCCCCAGGGGTGATTTAGGTTTGGCTTCACTATCTCCTACAGCACCTGCTCCTACTCGGGTCTCCTGGCTTCAGGGGAGTCCCCAGTTGCTGGGATGAGGCAGCTTTACTGCCCCTTTGCACCACTGTGAGGCATGAAGGTGGGTGGGTGAGGGGCTTGAGGTGTCTGTTTGGAAAGATGGCATCGTACATTTGAAAGACCGCTGGCCCCGATTCTCTCACTGAGGCTTATCTTCCCTGGAGATTTTCTCCAGTACGTCATCCGTCTAGCTGCAGCAGTGCCATGTCCCTGCTACCTGCACCCATACCCCTTCCCCCAGGGCCACCGAGAGTGGGTTCGGGCCCTGGTGAAAAAAAATTTTCAGGCCCCCCAGCAAGGGCGGACCGGCTTAACAGGGCCGACAAAGCTGGGCCCCGGGCCCCCTTCCAAACTGCCAGGCCCTGGTAATTTGTACTGGCTTTCCCCCGACTCTCGTCACCCCTGCCTTCCCCTAGACTCGAGCAAGGGTAAGCTCTGCTGGTGCTGGCTGTAGCTTTGTCTGTCAACCATAGAGGTTTGCCCAGGTGCAGCTACATCCCTGGCTGGAATCGGGGAACTCAGCAGATTAGGCAAGGCCTGCGCTGATGTAAACCAGGAGCAACTCTCTTGGCGTCCATGTAGTCACAACTTCTACAGGCAATTAGCCAGCCTAGTTCTAGAATGATGATTCTATCTGGTGCCAAATTCTCCTTTCCAGTTACTGGTGGTGGGATAAACTGAACGGCGAATCTGCCCTTCCCCCATGTTTAATTTAATGATGATTATGGATTTCACAGACTTTAAGGCCAGAAGGTACCTTTATTGTAATCTAGTTTTACCTTCTGCATAACGTAGGTCCTAGAATTTCCACCACTGATTCCTACATCAGGGCCAATAACTTGTGGTTGAGCTAGAGCGTAGCTCTTAGAAAAAGCCATCCAATCTTGATTTAAAGACTCCCAAGTGATGGAGACTCTACCACATCCCTTGGTGAGCTGTTCCGGTAGATAATTATCTTCACTCTCCGAAATGTGTCTTATTTCCACATCGATGCCCATCCTTTGGTTCGATATGAAATGGTAGAAGAGAATAATGGTTCAGTATTTAGGACACTTGATTAGGCCTTGGGAGATCTGCTCTTCACAGATTTCTGTAGGACCATGGGTAAGTCACGCAGCTGCTCTGTGCCTCAGTTTCCCCTCTGTACAGTGTAGGTAGTAGCACTGCCCTGCCTCACAAGGGTGTTGTGTGGAGAAATATGTTAATGACTGTAAAGCGCTCAGATGCTCCCGTATTGGGGGATCAGATGAGTACCTTGGATAGGCAGCTGCAGAACAGTTTCTGAAAAATATTTGATGCGTTCTGTGACAAACATAAGGCCAATAGCGCTCCCCGAAAGATGTTTTGTGTTGCAGGCTTTCTGTCCACACAGCACTTTCATGAACAAATGCCTCTTTTCTGTATCGTTGCCTCTGTACTAGATGTTTGCCCAGAGCAGAGGGTTTGTTGTGGATGTAACCAGGAAACGTTTAGAGGAACAGTGCTGTGTATATGATTAATACGGAGTGGATTTGAAAGGCTGCAAGGTTGTTATTAAAACCAGGTGTGGGCTGGTGAGCCCACCATGCTGTGTGAACAGGAATGAATGGAAAACATTTTGTTTTGTAAAATAATTCCAAGATTACAGTATTTGTTTACTCAGTAAATCAAAGCGGCTGATCCAGTGTTGGAGGGGTGGAACGGAGGGAAGCTTAGAGTCAGTAGAAAGAACAGGAGTACTTGTGGCACCTTAGCCCATGTCCAGACTACCCCGCCGTATCGGCGGGTTAAAATCTAAAGTCTAGACGCGATATATCGATCCCCGAGCGCGCTTACATCGATTCCGGAACTCCATCAACCCGAACGGAGTTCCAAAATCGACACGGAGAGCAGCGGACATCGATCCCGCGCCATCTGGACGGGTGAGTAATTCGATCTTAGATATTCGACTTCAGCTACGTTATTCGATTTTCCTCCCCTAGTCTGGACGAGGCCTTAGAGACTAACAAATCTATTTCAGCATGAGCTTTTGTGAGCTACAGCTCACTTCTTCAGATGCGCAGAATGGAACACACAGACAGGAGATATTTATACATACAGAGAACGTGAAAAGATGGAAGTATGAATACCAACAGGAAGAGTCTAATCAATTGAGATGAGCTATCGTCAGCAGGAGAAAAAAAACTTTTGAAGTGATAATTAAGATGACCCATAGATGGTGTGAGGAGAACTTAACAGAGTCAGTAGCTAAATCTGTCTAGTGGGCACGTCCATCTCTAAAAAATTTATTTTTAAAACTTCTTACGATGCAGTTTTGAGCACTGGGTATTTGTCAGAGTGGGTAGAAAAATGCTATGTATTTTCTGTGAAAAGAAACGTTTTCATTTGGTTTGACTTTTTTGTGGAATTTTTGATGAAACTAAAACTGAAAAATGTTTGTTTTCAAAAACCCCACAATGTTTGGTTTTCAGTTTTTTTCTCTGCAATTATTTTTTTCTTTTTTCCCTGAAAGGAGGAAAAAAGGAAGAGAAGAGGTAGAAAAGGGGAAAAATTATTTTTGATTTTTTTTTCTAATTTAAAAAAAATCAGAACACTTCAACTCAAATGAGAAATTTCGGTCACTGTCTGTTTTGGTTGACTATTTTTCATCAAAATATTTTTTGAGGGGGGAAATATTCAGCTAGCTCAAGGGTATAAATTTTTTTAAAATGTCAAAGTGGCTTAGGAGGCTAAATCCCATTTTCAAAAGAGAGGCATGGAGAGTCAGTCATGTAAAATGCAGATAGGTGCCCAGTCGGGACTTTCAAAAGCACCTAAGCAGGTTAGGTACCCAGCTCCCATTGAAATCAATGGGCCTTAGACGTGTAAGTCACTTTAGGACAAGATTTTCAAAAGTGATTTTGGATACCTCGTTGAGTGGGTGCCCAATTTCAGACACCTTTTAAAGGGGCCTGATTTTTATAAAATTCTGAGCATCCACTCTCTGAAGGTGTCTTAAGTTGGGAATCAATAACTTGAGGCACCCAAATCACTAGTCACTTTTTGAAAATCTCAGTTTTAGCCACATTTCAAGCTGCTGTGTATGGCTGTGTTGAAATGCCACTTTTACCAAATGCTGCTTTTACTTTTTGCAGCTGTGTTCAAGGGGTGTCGAGTCTCAAGGGAGGCCTTGTACCTTTGTATAGCCATTCACACTAATGCTACCACCCTGATCTAGAGGCATTGACACCCACCGGGCACTGCTGGAAAGGACTACTCAAAATGCCAGGCAATGGAGACGCTTGCCCATAGTGAATCCATGGCAGAGATCCCTACGCCACCTATAGCAACAGTACATAAAGTGGACTATTTTTGTTTCTTCCAGGAGTGGAATAATATCATTTTCTGAAAGCTGTGCTAAACTATGGGACGGTCACTTTTTCTACCAGTGCTATCGTGGATCTTGAACTTAGAAGTTGCTGGGCAAAAAGTGACCTACAATTAGACTTGCATACTAATGTACTGTAATTACCTAAGATGTGAAGCACTCAGTGGTTGTGTCTGCATATAGATAATTGACTGCAATGGCATTTCTCTTGATTTACACCAGTGCCACTGAAATCAGATTTGCTCTCGTTCCACCCCAGGTGATTGCGATTGGTGCAGGAGTCCCTGGATAACATTTTTATGGCCCATGTTATGCAGGAAGTCAGACCAATCCCATGTGCTGTCACTGAAGGGCGAATATACTAAATAGTGTATTATCATGCGGATGAAATAGAAATGATTCTATAGTCCTGGTGGAGGGAAATCTGTCTGTCTCCTTTCTTAATCCAGTTTTTACCAGCACAAGATTTTCCACTGATAAACAGCAGCTCTTGGTAAACAAAGTGATTAGCTTTTTATTGTACATATTGGGAGGAGGGTGATAGAGGGGAGACTTGGGGGGGTAGGGGGTGGATATCTTAAGACAGAAAACTGCTCCCCCTTCAAAACAGAAAATAACCCAGACTGCATCTTGTCTCTTCTTATGTGCAGAGCCAGCTGAAAAAGTCAGTGGCAAGAGAGCCAATTTATTAACCTGGTTCTCTTAGCTGATGTCAGGCTTTCTTGTGTATTTCCCCCTCTCTCTCCTCTCTAGTGAGAGATGAGAAATGTCTTCTCTGCGATACAAGGGGTCACTTTCTTGTGATTTCAGTGAGTGGGGAAGTAGCAGCCACATCAGTTGAATCAGCACCTGTTCATAGGATACTGTGGGCATAATTCTCCATTGTGAATTTTATGCCAATATAACTCCACTGATTTTAGTGGCATAAAACGAGGGATGTTGCGGTGAATTGGGCCTTTCGTTTTGTTTTGGAATAAGATTTTTTTCTCTTTATTCCTTAACACTGTGGTGGACAGGGTGTGGTGGAATGGCCATCAGTAGAAACCGATCAAGTCTTGACAATAGGCTGTTGGAGATGGACTTGAGATCCTGCCCCAGTGATCTACTGGAAGTCTCTTCTGGCCCTAGGAAGGCTATGGTGTTTTTCATCCCCTTGGCATAGGGGAAGGAGGGAGTTGAAATGTAGGTGCAAAGTGGCATAGGGGAAGGAGATGTCTTCTGTAATCTTTATTTTAACACAGAGGTGATTAAGGGCTTGTCTACACTACAGGTTATGTCGGTATAACTAATGTCACTCGGATGCAAATAAGCCACTCCTCTGCACGACTTAAGTTACACCGACCTAAGCACCGGTGTTGACAGCGCTAAGTTGGTGAGAGAGCTTCTCCTGCTGACATAGCTACTGCCTCTTGTGGAGGTGGTTTTATTATACCGACAGGAGAGCTCTCTCCCGCTGGCATCGACGGGTCATGCAGCTGGAGTGTTTCTAGTATAGACTATCCCTGAGAAGGTTCAGGACCATCTGTCACTGAGTTCTCCTTGTCTCTCAGAAGGGTGGGTGCCAACTCCTTAACTTCCCTTGAGAGTAAAGCATTTTCTGAGGTTACATTTATAATCCTCTCTTCCCATCTCTCCTCCAAGCCTTGTAGTGCCTCAAATGTGCAATTTATGAGCTCAAGAGTTGTTTAATTGCCTGATGCCTTGTCCAGCTGCTGCTCCTGCCACATGACTGAAAACAACAGACCAGATCCTCAGCTGGTGTAAATCTGCATAGCTCCAGTGAAATCAGTGATTTTATGCCAGTTTACACATGAGGATCTGCCCCCAGGATCATGGAGGAAGCGTGTGTGAAAGTGGGAGGCCGGGACAGGAAGATACTAACGAGAAACAAAGTGAGACAAACCAGTTGCTGTTTTGGAGTCAATGGAGGAATGATAGGATGAAATTGGCCCAGTGATTCAATTTTCCAAGATTCATTTACCGACAGGGGAGCTTTGGCTGTGCAGCTGAAATTGTTACTTATTGTAGGGTAGTGCCTGGAGGACCCGTCTGAGATCAGTGTCCCATGATGCTAGTGTCACAATTCAGGAAAGCTGCGCCTATATTCCCCCACTATGGTCTAGGGAGGGCACTTGCTCTAGGCTCCAGGCTCCCCAGCCATCACCTCTCTTGTGTAGAGACCCATGACATTCTCCCTCCTGACTGGCATTTTTCCAGGCTGCACAGTTCTCTACCTGCACTGTCATACCCCCAGCAAGTCAGACTGCATAAGTAGGGCAGTTTTGTCTTCTCTTCGGAGGCTATCCACAGTGTAATTGCTCATAGTTAGTGTGACACACAGCTCTTTCTAAGCAAGCATGTTTATTCTTAAGGTAAAAGCACTAAGGAGGTAATATATTAAAAGAATCTACATGGATGATAAGAAGCTTTCCAGAGATCACCCCAGCTCCAACCAGGGCTCTGACAGATGATCAGTCCTTCAAACCCCACCAAAGGTTTTTTTTTCCTGTGGTTGCAAGTTCATGACAGCTGTTACCTCAGGACAAGCACCCCGGTGAATCTGAGAGTTGCTTCTTTATATAGTTTGGGTCTTTGAGCGTCAGAGCCCACAACTAAGTAATCAGCCAGACAATGGTCCCCTTCTCAGGGAAAAGCTTCTAAAGCTTGGGTCTTTGCATAACCAGGATGAGTAATATGCGTTCACCTCCCCCCCCGGTATTTCACAGGAGAACCCCGCTTAAACTTTGTTTGTCTAGCACATTGTTTAAAAGAGTCCCTTGAGGCTAATACCACTTCCCAAGGTTTACACTGGCCAGATCTCCCCCCTAGAAAAGTTACCTACAATCCCACAGTAATACATAGACTTTGCATTTCAATGCAGTGAACTGCTACAACCCTTAATCTTCATTCAGTGAGGATTATCCAGGCTGTTGCCATCCCTGACCCAACGAGACATACAGGGAGCTCCAGGCACAGCTAGGAACTCAACCCTGGTTTCTTCAATCTCAGTCCAAGGGCTTTACCGGGTCACAAGTCCTCTTGCTCGGGCCAGTGCTCACGCCTGGTGCTGCCTTCACACACCCATCCTCTGCCTCCCGCTCTCCCCGAGGTGGGGAGCAATCTCAGCGGCGTGCGCTGTGGTATTTTGGATCGTGAAGGAGAGTGGGGTCAGTGTGGGGGGCAGACATGCCGCTCCTCTGCGAGCAGTCCTTGAAACAAATGTATCTCCTTGGGATTCCTCCAGGAAAATCGGAGCCAGTCAGTTCTCCAAAGGAAAATATCGAACTGATGAAGTTAACAGCACAATGATAACCGCCTACCTTTGATAGCAGAGGTATAAATTGAGACCAACTCACCTGCCTGGCATCTCCTCGATTCATATTGAACCAGCTACCTTTTGGGGGCTATGTGGGCCAACAGAAATCCTTCCGCGTAACCTAGCCAGCTGTTGAAGGAGCATACACACTCCAGTTCTGTCTACACTGCAGTGTAAACACCCGGGGTTGGCCTACGTCAGCCGACGCGGGCTGCGGGGTTGTCAGGTTGCGGAGTAGGTGTGAGGGGCTCAGGCTGGAGCCCAGAGCTTGGCCTCGGCTGACACAGGCCAGCCATGTCTGTTTAACTGCAGCAGAGACATACCCTCGGAGGCCTCAGCCATAATGTTGCTGCTTGAAATCCACCCCAGGGCAGCCAGGATGTCTAAGAATTGTTCCCCTCTCATTGTGGGGTAGCTGCTGTGAAATGCGTTGCTCTTGGGTCCGATCCTACTAGGAGTGGGCTATAAAGCAAAGTTCTGCTCTGCATGCAAACACTCAGGGCTTAAATTCTCATAGAGTATTTCCTGGACACCCCCCCTCCTCCCAACATGCTATTAAAAACCCCAGGGGGATGGAAAATATTTACTGGTGCTCTGCTCCGGAGAACTCCAGCTCAGTTTAAGCCCTGCAAACAGTGCAGAAGGGCTCAGAGCCAGGAGCCTGGTCTGAGTCGCTCTCCAGGGCACATCTGGTAAACAGCCTTTGCTGTCTGCGAGAGAGGCCAGGGATTGAAAAGGTCTGGAGGACTGAACTCCCACTCACTCTTAGAAGTTACCCTTCTACATCCAGGGTTGAGGGAAATTGATGGGGCCATGTGGAGTAAGCTGCTGTTGGTGTACCTGTTAAATCCAGCACTTCAGACTCCAGGGCAGTAAAACCATCACCTCCCCGCCGGCACTGAATGCACATGATAAAATGTTAGCGCTCAAAGGCCAGATCCTCAGCTAGGGTAGATCAGTGCAGCCTCCTTGGCTAGGCCTTAAGTGCTGGGTGAAGGAGACGTGGGAGAGGTTAGTGTCGCTGTTTATTGTCCAGCATCCACCACAAAGAGAAATTTCTGCCCTGCAGCTTGACAAGCTCTGTGGTTTAGTAGACAGGGCTCCGGGCTAGGACTTGAGAGACCTAGGCTGAGCTTCTGTTCCTGGCTCTGCCCCTGATGTGCCATGCGGCCTTGGGCAAATCACTTCACATCCGCTTGCTCTCCCCTGTCTTGTCCGTTTGGCTTGTAAGCCCTTCTATACATTACATGCTAGTTCCTTGACGCCTCCGGATGCAACTGGAATAGCAATGCTGCTACTGAAGCACCTAAGGCCCCTGCTAGAGGGATGACTGGGAGCGAACCCGAGGGATGTGCAATGGAAGGATAGTTGTGGTGTGCCCGTCTGTACTGAGAAAAACTCCTCTCCGGAGTCATTTACTGCCTCTGCTTTCAGGAGCAATAGCTGAGGTAAGGGCAGCGGGACAGGGAAAATCCGCAGGATCGGGCTCCTGCCAGCACTGCAGGACTGTTTGCGCTTTTGGGAGGCAAAGGCAGACAGACGTGGTGGTATAAATAGAACAGGTCTGGCTATTTTAAGGCTTTGATTGCATGACGTGTGTATTTAAAAAAGAAAAAAAGAGGGGGCAATCCAGTGTTTTAACTGTAACTGGAAAAACAGGCTTCAGGGGACAGAGGCGGCTGGAAGATCTGACACTTGCAAATGTCAAGCCACCTTTTCTTGGGGCAGTTACCCGCTTCTGGGATGGATGGGGCGAGAGGATTTTCTCCTCTTGTTCATTTAACTACATCCACTCCCCTTGAAGACTTTCCGTGTCCTGGGTCCTTTTTGAAATCCCATATTTCTCCTTGAAATTGCAATACGTTACATCAGGGTAAACCAGACTAATCCATTACACTGTTGTAAGTGAGATCAGAGTCAAGCCCTGGGAAGAGAAATAATGTCTGAGTTTTGGAGGCATTGGGGTGTGTAGAGAGGAAATTAGGCTTCTCTCCTCTCACTTCTCGACTGGTAATTGGAATCCTCCCCCTGACCATGCTGGACCTGAAATGATGGCCCCTACCCTGCTTGTCTGTACCTGTCAGTTAAATAAATGCAATTAATGCCTATCAAGCTCAGATTTTTCCAGCAAGAGTTAAAATTAAGCCTATTGCTAGAGTGGCTTTTAAATGCTAGGCAGAAATCGTGGCAACCTGGACAATGAGGCTAGAGAATTTAGAAAACTTTGGTGTTTTTTTCCAATGTAGAGTGAATTTCAATCACCACAGCTGTGCGGATCTGCTTGTGGTTCGAGCAGACCTGTGCGCTGTGTATAAATGCATGGGTATGGGTGAGCATAAGCGATGTACATCACAAAGCATGTGCTCTGTTATCCTTGGGGTGATGTTCCATATGGTGCTTGGGCAGGGGGGGAGGTTTTCCCCTGCTCTTTGTTCAGGCCTCTCACCGCAGCTGGTGTGTTAGTGATCGTATGGGGACAGATCTACAGCTGGTGTAAACTGGTGCAGCTCCATTTACACCAGAATGGGATGTGGCCTGTTGTGTATAATGGCAAGTGTGCCTGGGCAGATCTCGGTTGTAGTTGCAGGCCAGAGGCAATGGAACAGCTGGTGTGCGAATGTTCTAAGTTCAAACTCTTAGCTACACACCTGTATAGATAACAACTTCGATGTGCCTTTCCAACCTGCCTTGTTATTTTGCATGACTGAGGAATCCTGCCAGAGGCAAGGTGGTAGGAGAACAATTAGTCATAATACTGAGCTCTTAGATCTTTCTTTTTATCCATAGATCTCAAAGAGTGGACATTATTCTTGCCTTTCAGTTAGGGAAACTGAGTTACAGAAGTGAAGTGAAGTAGCTCCCTGAAGGTGCAGGCTGGTAGCAGTGGCTGGAGCAGAGGCTGCACTGACTCTGTTGTCTTTGCTGAACGCGGGGCTTGATTCGGCTGGTTTAGACAATGCCGATTGCACATCTTTGGTTGATTTTTTGTTTAACTGTCTGTGACCTGTAACCAGTGAAGGAGACCCCTATCCCCATCTCTCCTCCAGAAATGAACAGTTGGCATTAGTATGCTCCTAGGTACAAAGATTCAACCATAAGCGAACGCAGCTAGGAGCAGGCATAAACCAACGACCCTTCATAGCATAGGAGCACAGCTGGCACAACTGGAGAGCCCGGTAAATAAGGGAGGACGAAAATCACATTTTAATGCCCTGCCATATGGAAGCAGAGACAGTTTAGCAGGCTAGGGGAAGGTGATATTTATGGTTTTGGAGTGGTGGTTCCATGAGCTGGTCTCAAAGACCAGGAGTATGAGAAGGATACTGGGTTAAAGACATCCTCTTGCCTGAAGCTAGGAATGGATGACAGGGGATGGGTCGCTTGGAACAAGCAGACCAGGTAATCATCCTCTGAAGCACCTGGCATTGGCCACTGTCGGAAGACTGGATACTGGGCTAGATGGACCTTTGGTCTGACCCACTGCGGCCGTTCTTATGTTCTCCCTTTCCTCCTACCCCAGGGATCACTTGTAGGCCTAGTCAGAAAAATCTTGTCCCCTCCCCACCGCCTGAAAAATTGAGACTCTTTGTCAAGAAACCAGAAAACCCAAAAGTTTAGGGGGTTTGAAATGTGACCCAAAAGGAGATGCTTTCTGCAAAAATGTTCATTTAGTTGAAAACCCAGTTGTCTGTCAAAAAAACGTTTAAGCGGAAGATTTCCGCCCCGTTTTAATCCTGTGCATCTTTTTCAGCACCTACAAATCTCTCCATTCTCCAAGCCGTGTCTCCTGCCCACTGTTCCTCTCTCTCTCCCTTCTTTGTGCCCATCAGTGCTGCTCTGTACTAGGAAGTGGAGCTGCTCTTGCAGAGTGCTGTCTGTTTTTCTTCCACTCAATGTCACCAGAGCTGGGGCTCAACCAAAACCCTGCACCTGAGCATCCCCAGTTTGGGGGAGGATTGAGATTCTGATCAGCTCTTCAAAGCTGCCCCCTTGCACGCCCTGCTTGTGAGCTCAGCCCAAGGAACCAGGACCAATCCCAGATATCAACGCACAGCTGGTACAGGTGATTTCCATTCTCCTCCTACCCTGGGCCCATTTCTCTATAGCGTGAAACACAGGAGTGATCCTGTTCCCTCCCCCGCACAGCAGTGAGCGCCAGTGCACCTGGCATTGGCCACTGTCAGAAGACTGGATACTGGGCTAGATGGACCTTTGGTCTGACCCACTGCGGCCGTTCTTATGTTCTCCCTTTCCTCCTACCCCAGGGATCACTTGTAGGCCTAGTCAGAAAAATCTTGTCCCCTCCCCACCGCCTGAAAAATTGAAACTCTTTGTCAAGAAACCAGAAAACCCAAAAGTTTGGGGGGTTTGAAATGTGACCCAAAAGGAGATGCTTTCTGCAAAAATGTTCATTTAGTTGAAAACCCAGTTGTCTGTCAAAAAACAGTGGCACCATGGAGCCGGGCCCATGCTCAGAAGGGCCCTGGCCTGCTCTGCTTGCACTGTGCCCCAAGACCCCGCCAGCCCACCGGCTCCCCCTTTCCTGCCCACCACTTGCTCCTCTCGGCCGGCCGAGGGCTTCTCCCCACCCGCTGGCTTCTCTCTGCCTCCTGGCCGGACCCCAGTGCACCTCCACCTCTGGATAGTCTCTGCTTCCCACCACCCGGGGAGCCCCACCTGTCTCCCCAGAGCTGAGCTGCCTGGTTCTGGTGCAGAAGCCTGGCTAGTCTCAGACAGTTGCTTGGGTGGGGAGTGGGGGACAGTGTGAGGGACTTGGCAGCGCCCCTCCAAGCAAGTGAAGGAGCCCGGGTGGGGCAGGCCCTGGCCTGGCTGATCTCACCTCCTGAGGGGCCGGAGTGATTCCCCTCCCTGAGATCAGCCCTGGCTGCGCTGGCAGCTCAGCTTGTCTACTACTACACAGTCACCTCCTAGCAGAGCCAGTGAGTGGGGCTGGGAGGCAGAGTGTAGGGGAGTGGGGCTCTGAGGGGGCAGGGAAGATCTGTGTGTGTTGGTGCACTAGGGAGTGGGGGTTCTGTGTGGGGTGCTGGGCAGCTGTAGTGTTGTGCAGGGCACTGTGCATTTGTGGCAGGGTCTGGGTGGGGGCCCTGGGCATAGCGGGTCTGGGGGGGCTCTGACCATAGGGAATCGGGGGTGTTCTGGTGTTGGGTGGGGGCTGTGTGGCACGACATGGGCCTGCCCCTGAAGGGAAGGGACAGGCTGGCAGTACAGGGCCGGGTGGGCCATTGTGCATCTGGCAACTGCCAGTTTGTAAATAGTGCCCTCACACTGGGCTGGGCAAAGCATGGCCGCCCCTGCCCTGCCCCGTTGCTCCTGGTCGCCCCCTCGCTCTGGGGACTGACTCCCCCTGCCCTATGCTCCATTGCCCCCATGGAGGGCCCACAGATATGTTTGGTGCCGGGCCCACAAAAGGTTAATCCAGCCTCAGTGAGTGCTGCTGTGTGATAGACTCCTACGGCTACCCGGTCCCAGCAGTAGTGTCCGAATGTAAGGCTGGTTACACGGGCTGCACTGAAACTGCCAAACAGACGCCCTTTCGCTTGCCACAAACTCATGGAAAATACACACAGTTTAAATCTTATTTCCACCCTGGTGCCAAAAATCTACTGGAAGCTTAATTTAAAACGTACTAGGAGCACTACACTGAAAAGGAGAGGCTGGAAAACTTCTTTCCTTTTCCAACCGAAATGAAACAGCAGAGACAGAGGGTGCGTGTTTTAATTTGCATTTTGGAGTTGAATGAACTCTTCTGAGTTGGATCATTAACGTTGTATTATCATCAGGTGTGTTGCTTCTCAGTGCCAGCTCTCCCTGAAGGTTAGCTGATAGGGGACATGGGACCATCCACTAGGACGGTGTGTATTTAAGACAAGCAGGGGCGGCTCCAGGCCCTAGCATGCCAAGCGCGTGCTTGGGGCGGCAAGCCGCGGGGGGTGCTCTGCCGGTCGCCGGGAGAGCGGCAGGCAAGCCGCCTTCGGTGGCTTGCCTGCGGAGGGTCCACTGGTCCCGCGGCTCCGGTGGACCTCCTGCAGGCGTGCCTGCGGAGAGTCTGCTGGTCCTGCGGTTTTGGTGGAGCCACGGGACCAGCAGACCCTCCGCAGGCACGCCTGCGAGAGGTCCACCGGAGCCGCGGGACCAGCGGACCCTCTGCAGGCACGCCTGCAGGAGGTCCACCAGAGCCGCGGGACCAGCGACCGGCAGAGCGCCCCCCATGGCATGCCACCATGCTTGGGGCGGCGAAATGTCTAGAGCAGCCCCTGAAGACAGGTATTGCATTCCGGGACTTCCACCTGGAAAAACACATTTGGCCTGATTCTCGCCAGTTTTGGCTCTTGTGTTAAGATGATGTGAAATGCTGCTGTATCAGAGGTAAGGGGCCCTGGGGCACTTAAACTGGCTTTCAACTGAGCCTAATGGGCTGAGGTGTCACCGGAAGGGAGGGAAGCGTTCCCCTGTAAATCAGAAGGTTGGCCACACCTAATCCCGGGTGAACACCAGCCTGCGTTTGCTTTCTCTTGCCCTAGCCAGTAGCCCAGCTCCAGCCAGGTGAGGCAGCTTTAGTGGCGAGCGAGAAAGCCCTGCTATTTAGAAACCCTCTCTCTCTCTCTCACTTGAATCCAGCATTTGCTGCTACAAGAGGCTGGATGTGGCAGTAAGTCTATCTTTGAATTAGGGGTCTGGTTACAAAAGCAATTCACCATAGCTAACACTCTGCTCTCTGAATGCTCCATAGGAACCTTGTCCATGTTAGCAGTCAGTAGCTGCAGTAAGAGTCACTTGCTCATGCAGGCTTTTCTCCTGTTGGTCTGAGACTGTTGCTAAGGCCCTCCCTTGATTTCTCTGGGTAAGTTTCCCACCATTCTTGTCCTGCAAGGTGGGGCATGGAACAGGGGCTGGTTATCTAGAATAGGCAACGACCCTTTTATACCAAACAAAAGCCTTAATCTTAAGGCAGGGGAGGGAGTAGAAAGTGGAGAACTCAGGTTCCACCAACATCCTGGAGTTTCCTTTTCAAAGACCTTAAAACTGCGCTTCCTAAATCAATTGAAGACTCTTCTTGAGTTTCCCAGAAATGGTGCGAGTCCCAGGCTTTCTATTTCTACCACCACATTAAGATCATGGTACATAAAAAGTTGAGTAATTACATATGAAGCCTTCCTCCCTCTATGTAGCTGGTTCAAACCCAGCCTGAGTCAGTGCTGACCCAACAGCCTTATCAGTAGACAAATGTTCGAGGGTTATGGGCAGTGAGATGTGGCTCTCTACCCAGTTCTTAGTGTGCAGGTCTCGATGTCACCCAAAACAATGTTACATTTAACACAACTTGGCAGGTGTGTTGGCATTCTCAACAGAGAGGCTAATGGCTGAATGGGCATGAACAGGGCCCTACCAAACTCACGGTCCATTTTCGTAGATTTCATGGTCACAGCATTTTAAAAATATTGACTTTCACAGTTTCAGCTGTTTAAATGTTACATTTCACAGTTTTGTAATAAAAACGGCAAAGCATATGTAAAGCCCAGACTGAGCATTTCTCACACTGGGGGTCCCGACCAAGAGGGGTTCACAAGGCGGCGCCACCGCCGGCAGCAGCCGTACAGAAGTAAGGGTGGCAATACTGTGACCCCTCCCCCTGATAAAAGCCTAGAGTAGTAAAAGTACACAAGGCCAGATTTCATGGGGAACACCAGATTTCATGATCCGTGACACGTTTTTCATGACCAGGAGTTTGGTATGGCCCTAGGCATGAACCAGTCATTTTACCCCCAGAGGTGCTGCTGTTTGCTTTGTCCCTGCCTTGTGGATACACAGAGGAATTTCAGTTGCCCTGTCCATGCACAAAAATGATACAGCTTTAACCATGCTACTGGAGTTTAAGTGGTAGGACCCGCCTATTATGGGTGCAGTTTTATCTACCCCAGTGAACTCATTCCTATATGGAAGAGGGCATTGGCTACACCAGTATAAGGCACCTTTATACTAATGTAACCGTAGGCATACTAGGGGTTGTTCCAGCTCAATCTCTGTTTTGGTAACAAGTCATATCCCTAACCAAAATAGCTATACCAATACAAAACCAGTGTGTTGACTGGGCCAAGGGCCGTCATTTTTCACTGGCAATAAAAACTTTCCTAAAAGCATGAACATCTGTACGTACAGTTTTTCGTGATTTACAGCCCTACTCAATGTTCCTAATTTTTTAAAACCAGATTTTACAGCTTTCAGAAAGTGTCAGCTCCTAGACTCATAGGCCATTGCTACACTGGCGCTTTACAGCGCTGCAACTTTCATGCTCAGGGATGTGAAAAAAACACCCCCCTGAGCGCTGTAAGATGCAGCGCTGTAAAGCCTCAGTGTAAACAGCGCTGCAAGCTACACCCGTAGAGGAATGTGGAGTACGTGCAGCGCTGAGAGAGCTCTCTCTCAGCGCTGGCGCTGCGACCACACTCGAAACTTCAAAGCACTGCCGCGGCAGCCCTTTGAAGTGCAAGTGTAGCCATACCCATATACTGTAAGGTCAGAAGGGACCATTGTGATCATCTAGTCCAGGGGTCAGCAACCTCTCAGAAGTGATGTGCCAAGTCTTCATTTATTCACTCCAATTTAAGGTTTCGCGTGCCAGTCATACATTTTAAAGTTTTTAGAAGCTCTCTTTCTATAAGTCTATAATATATAGCTAAACTATTATTGTATGTAAAGGAAATAAGGTTTTTAAAACGTTTAAGAAGCTTCATTTAAAATTAAATTAAAATGCAAATCCCCTTGGACTAGTGGCCGGGTCCCGGGCAGTGTGAGTGCCACTTAAAATCAACTCACCTGCTGCCTTTGGCATGCGTGCCATAGGTTGCCTACCCCTGATCTAATCTGACCTCCTGCATGTTGCAGGCCACAGAATCTCACCTGCTCCTGAAATAGACCCCTAACCTCTGGCTGAGTTACTGAAGTCCTCAGATCATGGTTTAAAGACTTCAGGTTACAAAGAAATTCACCATTTACGCTAGTTTAAACCTGCAAATGACCCATGCCCCACACTGGAAGATGGAAACCTCCCCAGGGTCTCTGCCAATCTGACCCACAGGAAAATTCCTTCCCAACCCCAAATTTGGCAATCCGTTAGACCCTGAGCATGTGGGCAAGACCTGCCAGGCAGATACCTGGGAAACAATTCTCTGAATTAACCAGATTTATTTTTAAGTTAGATTTTGACGTATCACTGGTTTTCTTTCTTATATTATTATATAATATTATATTATATTGTTAGTCCTTGGATTATTAAAATAGAACATTTAAAGATCTAGTTTTCTGTTCATTTATTGTTGCATTTCTCTCAGCTTGGACAATGAGAATAAACTATTCTGTTTCACTGCTTAGTCTGTTTTTCAGTCATTCACTTCTAGGCTCTCAGAAGAGTTGGTTAAATCTTGTGATCAACCTTTGAAGATTTTTTGTTTTTGCTAAAATTTTACATTTTCCAAAAAGTGTTGGCCAGGAGAAATCTTTTAAAAATGGCCTAAGTCCCATTTCCAAAAGTGATTTAGGCTCTTGAGGGCCTAAATCCCATGGCTTTCAATGAGACTTGAGCCCTGATTTTTATAATTGAGTAGAGATTTTTGGCTGCCCAACAAGAGATACTTTAACACAGCCTGGTTTTTCAAAGGGTAGATGTTCAACCCTTTCTGAAAATCAGGCTCCTTTTCAGGCCCTGCAGATTGGGCACCCAAAATCTCTAGTCACTGTTTAAAATCTTGGTTCTTCAGTGCCTACGTCACTTTTGAGAATGTAACATAGACTCCTAAATCACTGAAGACTAGACTAAACACAATACTGCTTTGGCTAGTTTTTGTTTGTACAGTCCCTGTACAGTTTTCTAAAAGAGATGTCTAGTCCCTAGCGTGAGTGCAGTTATACTGGTCTAAAGATGCCTTGTACCAGTATAGTTCATTTCCCCTTCCCATACTGGAATAGTTACACTGACATAAAGCATCATTTATATCTGTGGAACTGCATCCACACTGGCGGAAGCTGTACCGCTTTCACTGTAGCAGTAGAGTTAATGCAGTGCAATAGCCCCAGCACCACCACTATTCCAGTGTGGGCAAGGCCTGAGACTCTGGAAAATTTCTCCCCCTCTCCAGTGCTCATGCACGAGGCTGCAATGTCTACATTACAGGAGCTGCCAGGGAATGTTTTTGTTTAAAGCACTTTCAGTCTGATTTTAAAATTGATGTCGCGAAATAGCATCTGTTGGCCTTACGCGTTGCTCTGACGTGGTTGAAATGTGGTGTAACAGTGTTCCATTGTCAGATACACCAGGCTACAGGCAGCTTTTCTAGCTCTGTTTGCCCAGCATGCAGCGCCAGTTCCTGTCCCGCTCGTGGTGGGAGGCCTGCATCCTCAGTTGGAAATTACCTCCTATGTTGATATGCCCCATGAATAGCTTACTTATTAGGTTAAATGTTAGAGCCTGACCTGAGCCTCCTTATATTTGTGTAAAGGGTGTAGCTGCTGACTCAGACACGGTACTTGCTGTGTGTTTTTTTTCTAGGGTGTGGCCGAACCATCCTGTTCTAATTTAACTATTGGGTACTGGACATACGCTGGCTTATTTTTAAATGACAGCCCACACTTTGCAGCTCTGCAGCATTGTGGCAAGAACTTAATAAAAGTGCTCAAGCAAGTCTCGTTTCTGTTCACTAGGATCTTCCCAGAATTGCACCTTTTTCCACCTCCTTCCCTCGATTATTATTGTTGTTGGAGCCTTTCTGCTTCTTATTTCAGATGACGTTGAAGCTAGACAAATGCAGACTAGAAACAAGGTGGACGTTTTTAACAGCGAGGGTAATTAACCATTGGATTAATTTATCAGGAGTTGTGGTGGATTCTCGATCTCTGGAAGTATTTCAATCAAGCTTGGATGCTTTTCTAAAAGAGATGTCTAGTCCAAACAGGAATTAATTCAGGGGAGCCCTATGGCCAGTATTACACATGAGGTCAGATTAGATGTTCACAATGGTCCCTTTCAGCCTGTTGACATACAAATCATTTAGTCTGACCTTGTATAGAACACAGACTATAGAGTTTCAACCAGTAATTCCTGCAGTGGAGGGGGTTCTTTTTCCCTCGTGTGCACGAACACTGAGCCCAAAACCATATGGTTGAGCAAGAGTCTCTCTTTGAAAAAGGCCTCCAAACTTGAGGAAAAACCAAGTGATGGAGTAATCACCATGCCCTATGGTGAGCTGTTCCAATGTTCACTACATTCACTGTTACAAAAAAGATAAATCTTCTTTTCAATTTTCTTTCTTCAAGCTCTGGAACTTTATTTCTTAATCTGCTGGGTTATAATGTTTTCCGATATCGGGTATCTTCTCTCTGGTCGCTTGGACCTTGATGATGTAAACATGAGTAGAAGACAGAGACAAAATAAAATGCTTGGAATAGATCAGGACAGGAAGCCATGTTCCAGGATGGAGCTAATGTAAAAGGCTCAGACTCTGGATATTTTGGGAGCTCTGCTGCTGAAGCCTGAACTGACGTCGTGTTTGCTGCAATAAGCCTGCTGTTTGCTTTTCTGCCGTGACTGAAGCTTTCCTACATTCCTTTGTCTCCTGCAGATTGTCTGGAGTTTTTACTACTGGAGTCCATGGCGTATACATTAAGCCCCTCCCCTGCTGGGCCTATTGGGACCCAGTACTGTGTTTGCAAAGTCGAATTATCCGTGTGTGGCCAAAACCTTCTGGACAGGGATGTGACCTCCAAATCTGACCCGTTTTGTGTCTTATTCATAGAAGTCAATGGCAAATGGACAGAGGTAAGTCACAAAGTCCTCCTATTGTCTACCCTATACGCTTGGTGTGTACATATCTTCACGGGTGTGAATAGTCCCTCTGAAGCCAATGGAGCTACATGCGTGAGTGAAGTTATGCATGCCCTTAAATGTTTGCCTGATCAGGGCCTGAATGGACAGGAAATACAGAGTGGAGAAACTGAGGCACAGAAGGGTCAAGTGCCTCCATTTACAAATGTTCTATAGACTGAATGGCTTGATCAGTTAAACCCCACTATTTTCACAAACATATATAATAAATGTCTATATGGTGTAGTTTTGATTTCATCTGAATTCAGTAAAAGGGGGTAAGAAAATTAATGCTATTTAATGAGGGCTGGGTGAACAAGTGCAGGTAAAAAAAGAAATCACCTGAACCTTCTCCCAATCAGAGCCACAGCTGCTTATGCCATAGTTGGAACAAGTTAACATCTAAAATATCTTCTGTGTTCCCCTATGTCTTTCCCTGTAGCCTAGTCAAAATTTGCGGCGGAAGTACTGAAATACATAGACTCTTGTCTTAGTGCTTCCAGCTGGACAGGAAGCAGGAAGTAATGGGAATAGCATGAGAGCTTGTGCCTATGGGATATGTAGCCCAGTTTTTAAGACACAATTGGGGGAGAGATTTTTCCAAGCTCTCTAAGCCCAGCAGGACACCTAGTTCCCATTAAAATGAAGCCAAGTTGTTTAGACAAGTGTCCACGTTTTTCCAGTATCCCCTGAATTGTTTATGGTCTGTCAGTCTTTCATTTAGACACAGTTGCACGTGTCAGTGCCTTTTCGTGTTTGATCAGTTTTACATTTAAGAGGAATGATCAGCTAAGTGTGATCATCTCTGGTGGGTATTGGAAACTTCAGAACATTCCCAAGTTTGCCTGAAAGCCTCTGTATTAGGTATAAGTGATCGTCTCAGACCCGCGAGTGTGGGTATGTGAGTTCTCACTGTGATGCGTCTGGTTTCGCTGCCATTGCATTAATCTCGCAGACTTGTCTCTCTTGTCATTTGGACAAAAATCTTAGAATTATGGTTACAAGGCTCAGAAATGTCAACCTCTGTCAAGCACAGTGAAGGCTTAAAATCATTTCTTAATATTCCAAAGCTGCCCGAGTCACAATCCACAGTCCTTTGCAATGTGTAGAGGCTTGGGGCAATGCTGTCGTGATCCCTATTGGCTCGAGCCCAATCTGAACACACTGCGATACTGACCTAATGTGGAGTCCCGGGTGCCAAGGCCCTGGTTAGAATCCAGAGGTGCCATTCCAAGCTGTACGATAAGCTGTTTTTTGGAGCCCCAGCTAAGTGTGAAGCTGCTTTTTTGATCTGAATTAGCCAGTCATTGAGTCGGTATTAAATGTTACTTGATGGCGTGGGTTTGTACTGGTATATTGGGTACTGCTGTTGATTTGCATTGTTCAGGGGGACTGTGGAGATGGGTTGTGTTTGATTACCTAGGGCCTCAGCCGAAGTCCAGGGAGGTCAATGGACTTGGGTTCAGGCCTTTAAGGAATTTCAGATACATAGTTTGGGACAGCAGGTGGGGGCCACTGAGCAAGAAAAAGGAGAGGCATGAAAGTGATGAGGTTCAGTTCCGTGCTGTGTGAACTGCAGTCCAGTCAGTGACTCACTGGGAAAAGCCTCTGAATGGTTCATGAGTTGTGATCATGGTTGGCGGGATGACATGTATGCACCACACCTGTCACCTTTTATTGGAGGAGACACTGAGCAGAAGCTACATCTTAACACTATCAGGGCTTGTTTCTTTGCCATCAGATCCAAACACCCTAGAGCAGGGGTGGGCAAACTCTTTGGCCCGAGAGCCACATCTGGGTGGGGAAATTGCATGAATGTAGGGCTGGGAAGGGGGTTGGGTGCAGGAGGGGTTGCAGAGTGTGGAAGGGGGCAGAGGGTTGGGGTGCAGAAGGGGTGCAGAGTGTGGGAGGGGGCTCAGGGCAGGGGGTTGGGGTGCAGGAGGGGTGTGGGGTGCTGGAGGGGACTCAGGGCAGGGGGGTGGGGTGCAGAGTGTGGGAAGGGGCTCAGGGCAGGCAGTTGGTGTGCAGGAGGGGTGCTGAGTGCGGCAGGGGCTCAGGAAAGGGGGTTGGGGCACAGGAGGGGTGCGGAGTGCGGCGGGGGCTCAGGGCAGGGGATTGGCCTGCAGGAGCGGTGCAGAATGCGGCAGGGGACTCAGGAAAGGGGTTGGGGTGCAGGAGAGTTGTGGGGTGCAGCAGAGGGCTCAAGGCAGGGGGCTGGAGTGCAGGAGGGGGGTAGGGTGCTGGAGAGGGCTCAGGGCAGTGGGTTGGGGTCTCAGGGCATGGGGTTGGGGTGCAGGAAGGGGTGCGGAGTGCAGCAGGGGGCTCAGGGCAGGGGGTTGGGGTCCAGCAGGGTGTGGGAGGGGGCTCAGCACAGGGGGCTGGGGTGCAGGAGGGGTGCGGTGTGCGGCAGGGGGCTCAGGGCAGGGGGTTGGTGTTCGGGGTGCAGGAAGGGTTCGTCGTGTGGCCTCTGGCCTGTCGCCGCTTTCCTTGAGTGGCTCAGAGGTGGCAGCCGCTCCCAGAAGCAGCCGCCACCATGTCCCTGCAGCCCCGCAGGGTAGTGTGGGGTAGAGGGCTCTGCATGCTGCCCTTGCTTACGGGTACCTCCCCCAAAGCTCCCATTGGCTGTAGTTCCCCATTCCTGGCCAATGGGAGCTGCAGGGGGGCAGTGCCTGGAGATGAGGGCAGCGTATGGAGCCCTCTTCCCCCCCTTACCCCAAGGGCCACAGGGATGTGGTGCCGACCACTTCTGGGAGCAGCGCAGGGCCAGAGCAGGCAGGGAGCCAGCCTAAGCCCCACTGGGCCATGGGGCTGGCAATCCCGCGGGCTGGATCCAAAGTCCTGATGGGTTGGATCCAGCCCGTGAGCTGTAGTTTGACCTCCCCTGTCCTATAGCCTTATAGCTCATGCCACCATGTCAACACTAACATGCTTGGGGAGAACAGAACTGAAACCAAGTTATTTCCCGGGGTGGAGTTTGACAGGTCTAGGAAAGTTGAGAGGAAATATGAGGGAGTCAAATCTTATCCATTTGTGCTGGATGTTGTGCAGACCTGTAATAGGGGGTCATGGCAGCAAAGAACCTATGTTCTGAAGAGGACAAGGTCCAAAGCCCAAGGGAGAGGAGGGGGAAGATATGGTTAACCATTTTGAGAAGACAGGGTTGCATAGATTAGCGATTGTGTGTTTATTTGAAGGCGTATTCTGTTATCAAGAAGCCTGTGTCAGAAGGCACACGTGCAGGACGGGGAAACAGAAGCTCTAAACCTAGAGGGGGAGAACTAGAATATCACTTCCACTCCTTTTAGCACATCCGGGAAAACACCAGCCCAGCCGCTATGACCAGAGGTTAACAGCTCTTAGGCGGTTCCTTTTGCAAACAATAATGGTGCCCATCAGCTGGAGGGTCCTTAAAGAGAAACATGCTGCCACTGCGTGTGTTGAAAATCAACCTTGGCAGCATGATTCCTTCTGGTGGGTTGCTGAGGAGCAGAGAACTGCTTTAATTTACTCCCTTCCCCGCCCCTTCAATTCAGACTGGGCGCCCTCCCCATGCCTCATGGCAGGGTCTGCAAACCTGAGTTTGTTCTGGGAGAAGAGGAACTCCAGCACCCACCCAGCCCCGTGACAGTGGAACAAAGAAATCTCATTTGTTTCCCTCTTAAAAATGCAAAGCACAAAGAGCCGTTGCGTGGTCTTGTTTCAGGCACTCTGCCTCTGCAGTATGAAGCTGCTAATGAAACTAATGGTGTGTGTGAATCGGATGAATTATTTGATGATTTAAGTCGGTTCTGGCCACATACCAAGGCTCTACCATCCAAAAAAATAAAAAAGAAGCACCAGCCAAACATCTACTCCGCTGAAAATAGGCCTCAGACTGGAATGCAGCACATCGCACACATAGGAATACTTACAGTCCCTTGGGGCACTGTTTGTGTCTGATAAGCAAGACGGACCTGGCCCAACTCGGGGGCTGGGGAGGGAGGATCTTACAACTTCCTAGGAGCTATGGGACCACTTGCGTAAGAGGGACAATACTGCAAGTCTCCTCATCTTTCATATGGAGACTACAGGCCCTAACATGTAAGGGTCCTTCCTGATCTGGGCAGCCTTCCTTGTGGATGGGGGCAGACCATTGCATGCTAGGAGTTGTAATCTGCGTGGGTTGAACCTTTGCATTTATAGATGAGAGCTACTGCAGGTTGGATTGCAGAATAGCATGGACTTCACTGTTGATATGGAGTGTCTTATAGACTGGCCATAGTTAGACAGCTCTCTGGTGAGACCACCAGAAGATCAACCCCAATTTCTCTCTCTTCTATCCCCTGGGATTGAAGTGGACATTCCCCTCTTTACATTAGAGGTTCCTGCAGTTCTTTAGAACCAAGAGTTCACCACTTTCTAAAGGGCAGCCTTTGGTCTTACTTTGTAACTGGTCCCTATTTAGACAACACGTTGTTCTGAGGCATTATGGGCAGCCTATCCTCTAGTCACAATGGTGGGGGAGGTTTGCGTTTTAAATTAAAACCCAAGATTGTGCAGACAACACATGTTGGCTCAGTGTACAACAAAAGCCGTGAAGAAGGCACGGGGCCAAGATGTTTGTGCAAGGAACTGCAGGTTTATTTTTATGATTCTGAGGGATGTAATGTGTTGGAAGGCTTTTCCTTACGTAACAAGTTGCTGAATGGAAATAACATAAACAGCACTGGGAGAATTGTGGAGCCATTTGCTTCTAACCTGTAGGTCACCGCTTTGAATTTGTTCCAGGCCAGTAGTGGTAGAAGATAATTAATAGCTATGGACTGGTACATAAGAACATATAAGAACATAAGAACGGCCATACTGGGTCAGACCAAAGGTCCATCCAGCCCAGTATCCTGTCTACCGACAGTGGCCAATGCCAGGTGCCCCAGAGGGATTGAACCTAACAGGCAATGATCAAGTGATCTCTCTCCTGCCACCCATCTCCACCCTCTGACAAACAGAGGCTAGGGACACCATTCCTTACCCATCCTGGCTAATAGCCATTAATGGACTTAACCTCCATGAATTTATCCAGTTCTCTTTTAATGGAACAGATAGATTGTCCCTGGTAACAGGACTCCCCACCAAAAAAGCATTGACAATTGGAACGAATTGGACTGACACCAGAAGGGTCTTGGCAAAGAAGCCGATGAATGAACTGGGTTACTGGGTTATAGCTTGAACCATCCTTAGCTCCTAGAGTTGGTCCCTCCAAGTCAGGGTTGAGGAATATTGATGGGGCACCCTGGGTGGGGTATGGGAATCTTTCACTGCCATGTTTTATCTGTTCTGTGAGGCTAAAGAAGATCTTAAGTCTCCAGGGCTCTGAATTCTCACCGCCTTTCAACAGTAGTAAAATTTCACTTAAATCGAAAGCTAAAACCCATCTCGGTCTTGATTTTTTTTTTCTTTTGCTAACGTTAATGCGGTGATCTGGGTTAGATTCACAGGATTTCTAATCTTGTCATGCAGTGTCCCTTTAATCTGCCGTAATTCTAAAGTCCTCTTTTGCTATCAATAAGATTCTCAGATGGCTTCAACATCAGCTTTTTTTACGATGCAATCAAGCGTGTGGTTTATTTTTTGCATCTCCTCTGTTTAGCCCCTGTTACTTTGCAAAATACACTATCGACATTTGGTCTTGAATGAGCAGTTTCTTAGGGTATGTCTACGCTACGGGATTATTCCGATTTTACATAAACTGGTTTTGTAAAACAGATTGTATAAAGTCAAGTGCACGCAGCCACACTAAGCACATTAATTCGGCGGTGTGCATCCATGTACTGAGGCTAGCGTCGATTTCCAGAGCGTTGCTCTGTGGGTAGCTATCCTGAAGCTATCCCACAGTTCCTGCAGTCTCCCCTGCCCACTGGAATTTTGGGTTGAGATCCCAATGCAAAAACAGTGTCGCGGGTGACATGTCGCCACTCAATCCTTCCTCCGTGAAAGCAATGGCAGACAATCATTTCGCGCCCTTTTTCCCCTGGATTGCCCTGGCAGACGCCTTAGCATGGCAACTATGGAGCCCGTTTTGTCTTTTGTCACTGTCACCGTAGGTGTACTGGATGCTGCTGACAGAGGCGATACTGTAGGGCTGCACAGCAGCATTCATTTGCCTTTGCAAGGTAGCAGAGACGGTTACCATCCCTATTGCACCATCTGCCATGCCATTGTAAATTGGCGATGAGATGACGGTTATCAGTCGTTCTGTACCGTCTGCTGCTGTCATGGGTGCTCCTGGCTGGCCTCGCTGAGGTCGGCCAGGGGCGCATGGACAAAAATGGGAATGACTCCCCAGGTCATTCCCTTCTTTATGTTTTGTCTAAAAATAGAGTCAGTCCTGCCTAGAATATGGGGCAAGTGTACTAAAGAACCAGAGAGCACAGCAGCTCAGTGTCAGAGCCCTAGAGATCCCGCAGAAATGATGAGCTGCATGCCATTCTAGGGGGTGCCCCTGCAACAAACCCACCCGTTGCTTCCCTCCTCCCCCAGCCCTCCTGGGCTACCATTGCAATGTCCCCCCATTTGTGTGATGAAGTAATAAAGAATGCAGGAATAAGAAACATTGACTTTTCAGTGAGATAAAATGAGGGGGAGGAAGCCTCCAGCTGCTATGATAGTCCAGGCAGGACATTAAAAGGGTGGCAGGGGATAGGAGCCCAGCCTCCCTCTGCTATGATAGTCCAGGCAGTACAGAATCTTTTCTTTAGACATGAAAGGGGGGGCCGATAGAGCTCAGCCTCCAGTTGCTATGATGAAGACGGTTACCAGCCGTTCTGTACCATCTGCTGAGGATGACCGGGAGTCATTTCCATTTTTACCCAGGCTCCCCCGGCCAACCTCACCGAGGCCAGCCAGGAGCACTCACGGGCTGATGATGAAGACGGATATCAGGCATGTTGTACCGTCTGCCATTGGGAAGGGGTTGCTGGTGTTCAGCGCTGCAGCACCCCGTCTACCAGCAGCATGCAGTAGACATAGGGTGACATTGAAAAAAGGCGAGAAATGTTTTTTTTTTCCCCTTTTCTTTCGGGGGAGGGGGGAAGGGTGTAAATTGACGACATATACCCTGAAACACCCGGGAAAATGTTTTTGACCCTTCAGCCATTGGGAGCTCAGCCAAGAATGCAAATACTTTTCGGAGACTGCGGGGACAGTGACATAGCTGGAGTCCTCAGTACCCCCTCCCTCCCTCCATGAGCGTCCATTTCATTCTTTGGCTTTTTGTTACGCTTATCACACAGCACTGTGCTGTGGCCTCTATCATAGCCTGGAGATTTTTTCAATTGCTTTGTCATTTCGTCTTCTGTAATGGAGCTCTAATAGAACAGATTTGTCTCCCCATACAGCAATCAGATCCAGTATCTCCCGTACGGTCCATGCTGGTGCTCTTTTTGGATTTGGGACTGCATCGTCACCCGTGCTGATCAGAGCTTCATGCTGGGCAAACAGGAAATGAAATTCAAAAGTTCGCGGGGCTTTTCCTGTCTACCTGGGCAGTGCATCCAAGTTCAGATCGCTTTCCAGAGCGGTCACAATGGTGCACTGTGGGATACCACCTGGAGGCCAATATTGTTGATTTGCGGCCACACTAACCCTAATCTGACATGGCAATACCGATTTCAGCGCTACTCCTCTCGTTGGGGAGGAGTACAGAAACCGGTTTAAAGAGCCCTTTATATTGATATAAAAGGCCTTGTTGTGTGGACGGGTGCAGGGTTAAATCGGTTTAACGCTGCTAAATTTGGTTTAAACGAGTAGTGTAGACCAGGCCTTAGACACTCTGCTTTTGTGAAGTTAGCGAAGGTTAGGTCAGCGCATTGTTAGAACTTCGCTGACAGTGGCTGGGCTGCCTCCAGCTGGAAAGGGGGAGTGGTCACTGCTCCTGAATGCTAATTGTTCCCGTTTAGAGAGCAGCTGGCTGGGATCCTCAAATGGGGGCTGGGGCAGGGAACTAGGACTGGCCAATGTTACTCCCAGTAAGGTGCTGCTATGGCAACAGGAAAGTTTTGTCCTGATATTTCCAGGTTCGTCTGGATACAGGATGGTCACTGGGCTGATGTAGCTTTGGGGACCCTCGGCATGTCATCATGGGATCTCATGCCCTGAAATTGGTTTGAGGCAACATCATGTTGCAGTACCCCATACAATGTAAACATTACGGGATTGCAATGGAAGGACAAATCGACGAGTGTAGACTCTGTGTGTGTAATGGGGTTGAAGTGATGAACTCCCTTGCAGGAACTGGCATAGGTGGGAGAAAGCAAGACGTTAAAGCTCCTTCAGAATGTAGGTAAAATCCTTCAGTAATGAGCCACTAACGATCAGTCCAGATGACAACAATGGAGGCTACAGTTAAGCGAAAGAAATATCCCCAGACTTGGTACCTGCAATGTCTTACATGAGGTGCCAGATAACCCCAACGAAGATTACGATTCAGTGTTGTTTCTAGCAGTCAGATTGGCTCCCAGGTGCAATGATTCTGTCTCACTAAGCTTAACAAGAGCTGAAAATATGCCATGAATCAGCCTTTGAAAAAACACAAGCCAAGGAGCTACATAAAAATTAGTCATGTCTTAATTAAACTTTCCATTGAACTGTTGTCATGTTGCTGTGGCCGTAGAGAAGCTGCTGTCAGATGCAATGAGGCACGCTGACAAACGTCATTCCTGGTGTGCTCTGCAGAGAACGGCTGGCTGCTTTTGTACCACTCCTGCACAGGTCATCTCCAATTGATAGAGACTAAGGGCTTGTCTACATCACAAAGTTGCAGCGCTGGTGAGGGGATTACAGCGCTGCAACTTAGGAGGTGTACACATCTGCAGGGCATCACCAGTGCTGCAACTCCCTGTTTGCAGTGCTGGCCGTACTCCCGTTTTGTCTCGGGTGTAGAGGATCCAGCGCTGGTGATCCAGCGCTGGTAATCAAGTGTAGACAGTTACCAGAACTTTTCTTGACCTCCGTGGAATAAGCAGTTATCCCAGCATACCTGAGGAAGCCTCTCTGGTAATCAAGCAGGTATCCTTCCCCACGGTTTGCTCCGGTGTTCTCTGAATCCCCCCCCAAGCGGGTCTCCTTCCCAGCTGTTTGCAGGGGGGTTCGGGGAACGCGAGAGCAAACCGCGGGGAAGCAGGTCTCCTTCCCCGGTTTGCTCTCGCGTTCCCCGAACCCCCGTGCAAGTAGGTCTCCTTCCCCGCACCCCCGAGCAAGCAGGTCTCCTTCCCCGCTGTTTGCAGGGGGGTTGGGGGAACGCGAGAGCAAACCGCGGGGAAGGAGATCTGCTTGCTCGGGGGTTCGGGGAACACTGGAGCAAAACCGGGGAAGGAGACCTGCTTTCCCGCGGTTTGCTCTCGTGTTCCCCGAACCCCCCTTGAAGCCGCCCAACAGCGCTGCAGTGTGGCCACATCTAACACCACTTGCAGCGCTGGTTGCTGTAAGTGTGGCCACTCTGCAGCGCTGGCCCTATACAGCTGTACTAATACAGCTGTAACAACCAGCGCTGCAAAATTGTAAATGTAGACATACCCTCAGTGACTTGCTCTGAGGGTTTGGCTATACTTGCAGCTGTACAGCGCTGGGAGTTAAAGCTGTCTTCGTACAGCTGTGTAGGGAAAGCGCTGCAGTGTGGCCACATTTGCAGCATTTGCAGCGGTGTTGGGAGTGGTGCATTATGGGCAGCTATCCCAGCGTTCAAGTGGCTGCAACCTGCTTTTCAAAAGAGGGGATGGGGTGGGGTGGAGTGTGACAGGGAGCGTGGGGGAGAGAGAGAGAGTGGATTTTTGGAGCCGACACTGTGGCCTTGGCTACACTGGCGCTTTACAGCGCTGCAACTTTCTCGCTCAGCAGTGTGAAAAAACATCCTCCCAAGCGCTGCAAGATACAGCGCTGTAAAGCGCCAGTGTAAACAGTGCCGCTAATCACCATGAGGAGGTGGAGTACGTGCAGCGCTGGGAGAGCTCTCCCAGCGCTGGTGCTGCAACCACACTCACACTTCAGAGCGCTGCCACAGCAGCGCTTTGAAGTTTCGAGTGTAGCTAAGCTCTGTGTCAGCTCCCTGCCTTGCAAGTTCCGACCACTTCCCTCACCCCCTCTCATTCACTCTTAAATGCAGATAGCCTTCAGACCAGATAAGCAGCTGCTCCGACGGACTCCACCCTCCGCCCCCTGCCGTGCTGTTTTTCGCCTCAAGCAAACGCTAGCTGTGGACATTCCCTGCCTGCCTCTGCTGGAGCAAACCATTGCTGTGTTTGTTTTTAGATAAGCAGCTCCGGGAGCCCCAAGTTCACAACAAAACAAAGAGAGTTCTTTAGTGAAAAGCATTACAGGAAAATTCCGGAGGTCTGTTACAGCGTAGTAAGATTAATCACTGTTTACACTGGCGCTCCAGCGCTGCAGCACCAGCGCTGTTCTCTTTATTCCTCTTGTCCATGTGGAGTACAACCAGCGCTGTAGCCAGGGAGATACAGCGCTGTATGTGCCTTGCCAGTGTGGACGGGGAGTAAGTTACAGCGCTGTAAAGCCACCACCAGTGCTGTAACTCTCAAGTGTAGCCAAGCCCTGAGTCTCATCCTGCTGTTTCTATCCTGTCCCCTCTTTGCATTTCACAGCCTGGACTATCTGGTCATGTGTAGCAGTGGCAACATGGCCAATGCTTATCTTCCACTGGAAGTGGTTCACAAGGTCTCTGCCCCACAGAGCTAGCAGACTAACTTCATGCAAATACTGCCTGGGCCAGATTTTCAAATGCTCAGCACCCACAATTGGAGCCAGATTTTTTCCGAAGCGCTCACCTGCTGAGCTGTTCCAAAGCTCCAGCTGTGTTCTTGGGTGCCGAAAATGGCAGCTGAAGCTCTACTGAAAATCCAGTCTGACATATCAAGGTCAAACACCACAAGGCATGGAGAGACAGAGGACCAAATTCAGACCTGGTGTAAACAGGAGCAGCTTCTTGGCCCCTGTTCTGTGTTTCCCTCTCTCTCCTCAGGGTTAGAATGAGGAGTTCTGGCTCCTCTGCCTCCATTCCTCCCTTTCTCTCTCTCGGGGGTGTTTGAGTGAGGATCTGCAGGCTCTGGACTGGCCCTCCCTTTTAGGTTCATCACCCTGCCAGCACAAGCTTTCCTTAGGCCCCCTAACAGCGCTCCCCAGTTGTTGAGGACTATGGAACATTTCTAATAAATCTCCCTTCTGTTGCTATGGCTCTTTAAATTTGTGTTCATCCTGGGCAGGCTCTGCTACTTGGGGAACTTTTCCTCATTTTGTGCTTGTAACTCAAGGTGCCCCACTTGGCAGAAATCTTTATTTAGTCCAGTGCTCTTTCTAGGACAGATTAAAAATACCAAACTTCTCTTCCATGTTTGGACGCAAATGACTCTTACCATTGGTTTAACTTTCTTTGCAGGATTAAAAGAATTCCATACAGGTTATGGAAAGGAGAGGAGAGAGGTGGTTTTCTCCTGCATACTGGCTGTGATGTGAGAAGGGGGTTGCACTTTGTAATGGGTCATTGGCAGGTTTGATGGGTACCTTTGTGACACCAACAATCAAACTGTGCCGAAGGACCAGAAGGTAGCCCACCTGCATTTTGTCGCGCATTGCAGCGTGACAGACAGATTATAATAATGTCAACTCTAGACCTGTTCTAAGGGAAGCTTTCTGCCTGTGAGTGTGGTGAAGCCACCTTTTTCAAAGCGCGTGGAAATACTGTGCAGCAGTTGGCAGGGATGAGAGCAGAAGTGATCTCATGACACCCAGGTCCTTGCAGCAGCCCCTAGGTTAAGGGGAGGTCTCTTTGTATTTGTTGAAAGGGGCTGTGAGCAGGGTCTCAGGGGAACCAAGTGAGGTTGCTCAATTAGGGTGCAATGCAAAGAATGGGGCAAACAATCCCTAAAACTGGTGGATATTCCAATACTTTGATTTACCAAGCCAGCACAAAACAGGCTCTAGAATACCTCATTCGTTGCACAGAAGCCAAGAACACCGTTCCCTTAAAGCCACCCAGCCTTAGGCCCCCACCCAGACACCCAAGTCAAATATGATGAGGGTTACTGAAAATCTTATTCATCATATAGAAAAGTTCTACCAATCCCAAAGGATCGGACACATTACCTCCCAGGTTAATGAATACTCCAGATCTTACCCAAATACATGCTTACAGCCAGTTCTCATTAACTAAACTAAAATGTATTAAAGAAAAGAGACAGAGTATTGGTTAAAGGATCAGTATACATACAGACATGAGTACAGTTCTTGAGATTGAATTAATAGTAGAGATGGCGAGCATTGTAGTTGCAAAGAGTTTTTTCAGAATTCATTCAGAGGTTATAGTTCAATCTTCATATTCAGGGTGTTCCGGTTTAGGACTGGGATCTCAGCCGCATGACTCAAGCCTTTCTTGCATGAAGCATCAAGCAGGTCTGAGGGCTTGTCTACATCAGAAAGTTGCAGCGCTGGTGAGGGAGTTACAGCGCTGCAACTTAGGAGGTGTACACATCTGCAGGGCACCACCAGCGCTGCAACTCCCTGTTTGCAGCGCTGGCCGTACTCCCGTTTTGTCTCGGGTGTAGAGGATCCAGCGCTGGTGATCCAGCGCTGGTAATCAAGTATAGACACTTACCAGCGCTTTTCTTGACCTCCGTGGAATAAGCAGGTATCCCAGCATACCTTAGGAAGCCTCTGGTAATCAAGCTGGTCTCCTTCCCCGGTTTGCTCTCGCGTTCCCCGAACCCCGAGCAAGCAGGTCTCCTTCCCTGAGGTTTGCTGGGTGGTTCCGGGAACGCGAGAGCAAACCGCGGCGAAGCTGGTCTCCTTCCCTGGTTTGCTCTCGCGTTCCCCGAACAAGCAGGTCTCCTTCCCTGCGGTTTGCAGGGAGGTTCGGGGAACGCGAGAGCAAACCGCGGCGAAGCTGGTCTCCTTCCCTGGTTTGCTCTCGCGTTCCCCGAACAAGCAGGTCTCCTTCCCTGCGGTTTGCAGGGTGGTTCGGGGAACGCGAGAGCAAACCGCAGCGAAGCTGGTCTCCTTTCCCGGTTTGCTCTCTCGTTCCCCGAACCCCCGAGCAAGCAGGTCTCCTTCCCTGCGGTTTGCAGGGGGGTTCGGGGAACGCGGGAGCAAACCGCGGCAAAGCTGGTCTCCTTTCCCGGTTTGCTCTCTCGTTCCCCGAACCCCTGAGCAAGCAGGTCTCCTTCCCTGCGGTTTGCAGGGGGGTTCGGGGAACGCGAGAGCAAACCGCGGCGAAGCTGGTCTCCTTTCCCGGTTTGCTCTCGCGTTCCCCGAACCCCCCTTGAAGCCGCCCAACAGCGCTGCAGTGTGGCCACATCTAACACCACTTGCAGCGCTGGTTGCTGTAAGTGTGGCCACTCTGCAGCGCTGGCCCTATACAGCTGTACTAATACAGCTGTAACAACCAGCGCTGCAAAATTTTAGATGTAGACATGGCCTGAGATAAAAGGATTGGGACCCAAAGGTCTTTTATACAATACCAGGTCGTCTTGTGACAGCTCAGAGTCCTTTGGCGAACAATAAGCAATTATGGGGACTTTTGAAGTAGATCCATTTCTTAAGCATCACCGGTAATTATCCACACAGATTAACATAAGGCAGTTTCCCGTTTTCCATCGTTCTCTGGTGATTTGCTGTACATTTCAAAGAGAGAGGAACACAGCGATATCCTATGTTTACAGTTCATTTAAATGTTAATACTCCTTTTTGATCTCTGAATCAACAGCTATAGTGACAAACAGGAACTGTCTGTTTACATGGCTAACATATGAGCACACACATACAATTGGTATCACCTCCAATTTCTAACAATTTAGGTTTGCATTTCAAAGTTCATCTAGCCTATCTGCCATGGAGTGGCCCTAATTACCACTCCCTTGTCTCTAATGGTTGACTCTGTGTCATTCATCCTGCAGGATGCTTAACCCTTTCTGGCCATACATCACACTTTGTATAAGATTTGTTGCATTCATGTAACAGTGGTAGCAACAATAATCTGCATGGTCATATTTTAATTAGATTACATCACAGGGGTCTACCTTTGTAGCACAGATGAATAGGCAGCCTGGTCCAGCTGAAAGATGTTCTGCAAAATCTGGAGCAACTGGGAGGTGTGATCAGAGGTGTCTGGAGCCAGAGATAACTTCTCTAATTAAAGGGATCAATAACCCTGTACAGTTTGGTTTTGAGGCAGTTCCCTACCCCCCAGAGGGCCCTTCTGTAATAGCAAGACTCAAATAACTAACCCTTTGGGATCAGCTTAACCCAAAAGCAGATGAAGATCCCCTTCCTTGAGCTCCTGGCTTTTCTTTCCAGCATTACTCCCCATTAGAAACAGAACCATATGATGTGAATCAAACAGGAATTAACTCAGGGAAGATGCATGGCCTATGCTTACGCAGGAAGTCAGACTAAGTGATCACAATAGCTTTATAATCCATTCATCTTGCTGTAGCTTCTCCATAAATTTCACCTTGTTGGTCCCTGCTAACTTTTTGTTCTTCAGCACGGTTTATCTCTTTTCCCCCCCCCCCCCCCGCCAACAACCGAGCTATTTTCTTAGAGCGAGGCTAGCCCAAGGGCACAGCTCTGTTCCCCTGACCCTCTTCCAGAGTGGTGCTAATGTAGAGTTTAAATAACAGTGCTTTGAGGGTAGTAATTTCAACGATCTCCCAAACTGAAGTGCTAATAAGGGCCTTTGGCATCCTAATTAAGGCTGTAGCATTTGCTCAGCGCAGGGGTAGGTAGGAATGGTTTTTTGTTGGCTGGGTTTTGCAAGTTGGGAGAAATGATTTGTGAGACTGGTACCCTGTGCTGGGCTCCTCCACTCACTTTAAAACCATGGCTCGGGTCCTCCGACTGCAGACAGGGTTACTCAGCTCTGCTGCTCCAGGTCTATTGCATGGAGTGAAGCAAGAGGGCAAAATGAGCTCTCTGTGATGTGGTCCACAGGGATTCTGTCTAATCATGTTACTGAGGTGCCAGTGAAAATCTCATTTAAAAAACAATAAATCAGCTGTTAGCAGAAAAACAGGCCCCTCTGGTGTCATGGTTTTGCTGATGCAATTTGGAATAATACAGAATTCATGCCTGGAAGAGGGGCCAGATTCCTTGTGGGTTTTTGGCCCCCTTAAACCACCAAAACAGCCTGAAGAGGAAGTGGAATACACCCTATGAATCCGGTGCACTGGCCAGTGTGGAGTTGCTGGAAAGGCTCTTCTTCAGCCCTGCTCCCAGCAGAGGGAGCATTTGGGGGTTGTGCGTAGGGAGATGGGAGTGTGGCTGGACTGTGCTGTGCTCGGGCTAGTCTCACCTGGCTGATGGGGTCCCTAAGAGCCTGATCGTTGGGAACCCATTGCAGCCTGATCATAAATGTGAGTAGCCATGTGGCTGCTGTGATTTATTCTGGGGTTCTGGCAGATCCCAGCTGCCCGAAATATTACAGAGAGTATAAAGGTGACTTAAATCCATTTCTGTGCCATGTACTGCCATGTTCCTGTGCAGGGACAGAGGAACAGAGAATCAGGGCCTCGGTCTTTTAGATATGAGATGAAACCGAGTAAGTGGATATAAAAATGGTAGGAGATCTTTCTCTCAGACACAGAGTTCTGGCATGCCCTAGCCCAATACCAAATTGAGTAATTCTGCCTACTCAATATCCTGCCTCAGATCAAAAACTGTCAGGTAAAAGCGTTGTGAGATTGGCTTAAAAATAATAAATTCTGGTTTCTGACCCTTTAGGGAGCTGTCACTTCACATTTTCAAGCCTTTCTCCGTAATCACAAGGACTGGAAACGTACGTTTTTAATTTTAAATAAAAGCTGAGATTCCCGTGCAATCTCCTGATTCCAGCAGCTAGGGGTCTAAGAAACCCACTTGATATCATGAGAAGTTCTTCACACAGCGCACATTCAACTTGTGGAATTCCTTACCTGAGGAGGTTGTGAAGGCCAGGACTATAACAGCGTTTAAAAGAGAACTGGATAAATTCATGGAGGTTAAGTCCATAAATGGCTATTAGCCGGGATGGGTAAGGAATGGTGTCCCTAGCCTCTGTTTGTCAGAGGGTGGAGATGGATGGCAGGAGAGAGATCACTTGATCATTACCTGTTAGGTTCATTCCCTCTGGGGCACCTGGCATTGGTCACTGTCGGTAGACAGGATACTGGGCTCAATGGACCTTTGGTCTCTCCAAGTACAGCCGTTCTTATGTTCTTATGACTTGCGATAAAAATCACAGCAGCTCGCATCGCTGTAAATCCTATTTCCTGCAGGACCAGCTGGCTCCATAGCTTCATTTCCTGTCCCACACTGTGTAGCGTTGCTCTGAGCTGTTACAACAGCTGCTGTGTTCCATCCAAGAGGTGGATGCATTTCAGTGGTGGGGGAAAGGATTTCTGTATGGCTGCATGTGGTTGGTGGAGTGGCCTGTTTTGGGGGTTTGTGCTGCCGTTCATCACCATAGTATCTGAGCGCCTTCCTTGTGGGCCAATAGCAGTCGGGAAGTCCCTAGTGTATTTCATGGGGTTTCTGGCACACCTCCCTTTTTAGGGCAAAACCTCTGTTTTTTTAGATTTTATTACTATCCCCTGTGTGTTGGTTGGTAGGGTTTTAATGGGTGGAAATCTGGGGTCCTTAGTATGGAGCAAACCTATTAATATTTAACATGACAGCAGCATCCAGAGTTCTGAATCAGAAGCAGGGCCCCATTGTGCTGGATAATGCTACTCACATGTTGCTGATTATTTGATTTTCATCTTCCCAGCGGGTGCAGCAGGGAGCTATTTTGAGATATTAGTTTACTCCACATGTTTTCCTGGCAATTAAGATGGAATAAGTTACTGCCTTATATAGACCAACTATCCCTGTATTTTTAGCAAAATTATCATATTTCCATTCTGTCCCTCCACCCAAAAAAATAAAATCTCTCCTACACTGAATACGTTTCGGTGGAAGTAAAAGGTGTGTCCTTGTTTCCACTCCTGTCACGTATCTATTTATAGCTTTCCAATGTTTGCAGGCATTCTGTCTACATCCATTAGCCTTGATGAAGCCAGTAGTCTTCATGGTCCATATGGATGAGTGTTTGTGGCAGGTGCTCTTTAGCAGCAGAAAGTGTTGCCTAGTGGTTAGAGCAATGGACTGCGAGTCAGGAGAACGTAGGTGTCCCGTTCCAGGCTGTACAGCTTACTCAGGCCATGTCTACATCTAAAATTTTGCAGCGCTGGTTGTTACAGCTGTATTAGTACAGCTGTATAGGGCCAGCGCTGCAGAGTGGCCACACTTACAGCAACCAGCGCTGCAAGTGGTGTTAGATGTGGCCACACTGCAGCGCTGTTGGGCGGCTTCAAGGGGGGTTCCGGGACCGAGAGAGCAAACCGGGAAAGGAAACCAGCTTCGCCGCGGTTTGCTCTCTCGGTCCCGGAGCCAGCCAGCAAACCGCAGGGAAGGAGACCTGCTTGCTCGGGGTTCCGGGACCGAGAGAGCAAACCGGGAACGCCGCGGTTTGCTCTCTCGGTCCCGGAGCCAGCCAGCAAACCGCGGGGAAGGAGACCTGCTTGCTCGGGGTTCCGGGACCGAGAGAGCAAACCGGGAACGCCGCGGTTTGCTCTCTCGGTCCCGGAGCCAGCCAGCAAACCGCGGGGAAGGAGACCTGCTTGCTCGGGGTTCCGGGACCGAGAGAGCAAACCGGGAACGCCGCGGTTTGCTCTCTCGGTCCCGGAGCCAGCCAGCAAACCGCGGGGAAGGAGACCTGCTTGCTCGGGGTTCCGGGACCGAGAGAGCAAACCGCGGCGAAGCTGGTTTCCTTTCCCGGTTTGCTCTCTCGGTCCCGGAACCCCGAGCAAGCAGGTCTCCTTCCCCGCGGTTTGCTGGCTGGCTCCGGGACCGAGAGAGCAAACCACGGCGTTCCCGGTTTGCTCTCTCGGTCCCGGAACCCCGAGCAAGCAGGTCTCCTTCCCCGCGGTTTGCTGGCTGGCTCCGGGACCGAGAGAGCAAACCGCGGCGTTCCCGGTTTGCTCTCTCGGTCCCGGAACCCCGAGCAAGCAGGTCTCCTTCCCCGCGGTTTGCTGGCTGGCTCCGGGACCGAGAGAGCAAACCGGGAAAGGAAACCAGCTTGATTACCAGAGGCTTCCTCCTTCCACGGAGGTCAAGAAAAGCGCTGGTGAGTGTCTACATTGCATTACCAGCGCTGGATCACCAGCGCTGGATCCTCTACACCCGAGACAAAACGGGAGTACGGCCAGCGCAGCAAACAGGGAGTTGCAGCGCTGGTGATGCCCTGCAGATGTGGACACTCTCAAAGTTGCAGCGCTGTAACTCCCTCACCAGCGCTGCAACTTTCTGATGTAGACAAGCCCTCAGTGTGGATGTTGGGGGTGTCATAAACCTCTTTCTGGTGTCTGTTTCCCAACTTGCAGAATGGCGATGATGCTGGTCTAATTAACAGGGAGGCAAAATTCCTTCCTTTTTGTGCAGTTCTTTGGGGCCCTCGGTGGGCAAAGAGTTGGTAAGCACCCTAGAAACGCGGAGGAGGGAGTGGTGAGTGGTAGCGTCTTCCTTAACAACCAAGGATACAAAGACAAGTTGTGGGTGATGCTGGAGTTGAAGTGAGGAAGAAAACAGATTCCCTTGTTGGAATAGTGTTAAGGGAGGAAGATCGGAGTTTCCCTTGTTAGCCTGAATGGCACCATTTTTTGCCTATTGTATGAAAGGATGGTCTAGTGCAGGGTGGCCAACCTGAGCCTGAGAAGGAGCCAGAATTTACCAATGTACATTGCCAAAGAGCCACAGCAATACGTCAGCAGTTCCCCCACCTTGCTCCCAGCACCTCCCACCCACTGGCAGCCCTGCCTATCAGGGCATCCCCCTCTCTCCCCACAGCTCTTGATCAGCTGTTTCATGGCGTGCAGGAGGCTGGGAGGGAGGAGCTCAGGGGAAGGGATAGGGGCCTTAGGGAAGCGGTGGAGTGGGGGCAGAGCCAGGGGTTGAGCAGTGAGCAGCCCCCAGCACATTGGAAAGTTGGTACCTTTCACTCCAGCCCCAGAGTCAGTGCCTGTACAAGGAGCTGCATGTTAACTTCTGAAGAGCTGCGTGTGGCTCTGGAGTCCCAGATTGGCTACCCCTGGCCTAGTGGTTAGGGTGTTAGCCTGGCACTTGGGTGACCTGAGTTCAATTCCTTGTGTGACCACCTTGGGCTTGTCTATACTTGGAAATTAGTGCTCACTCAGGCAGGCTGTGATGTGAAAGCACAATAGCTGTCGCTGAGTAACTCTGTATGTGGACACGCTCTTTCTGGAACAAGCGTGTCGTGTTCCTGCTTCACTTACCCCTCGTTAAACAGGAACAAGACCCTCTTCTTCTGGAATAGAAGTGTCCACACACAAGGGCAGTTAATCAGGAACAACTCTGTATCCAAGCCCCTCCGTGGCTCGGGTCCTCGTGCATACACTGGGGCTAATGGCACTGCCCTGCCTCACACAGGAGAGATGGTGAGTGCTCAGCTACTGTTTCAATGGGGCTGTATCAGTAAAATTGGGACGGCTGGAACTGGACCTACGAAGCTGGCTTGTTCTTGCCTTCTGGGCTGTGACCCCCAGGTGAACATCACCAATTGCCTTAGGGGAAGGGGACAGTTTAGTTAACCCCATCCTGTTCCCTCTGCCTCGGTAACCCAGAGCATCCCATAAACCTATGCGCTGTTTCCTAAGCTGCCTCCTTTAGCAGTGCCATGTGACCCGGTGCAAAGAATTATGGGAGGACTGCAGTAGAGGTTGGCTGGTGGCTGATGTCTGAATGCTGGGGTGGCAGTTTGAAGGAAGAGTTCGCCTGTCTTGGTCGTGTCGGGCTGCTGTGAAGTGACAGTGATTGACTGGTGAACAGAGAGCAGAAAGGCTCAGGGCAGTTAACGGGCGGCTGCTGAATTCATCAGACTCTGACCAACTAATGGTATTGTGCCTCAGAAATCCAGGCCCTGAACGCCAGCCCCAGCTGTGCAAATGCAAACTGTGCTCCCTTTCAGAGGCAGTGGCCGTTGCTGTGTGGAGCACAGCTCCAGGGAGAGCACATTGACCAAGGCTCAAAGCATCGTCATTTTCCAGCACCTGCAGCCAAGAACAACATGTCCGGACTGGAGTCCCTTTGGGTCAGGAAGCTTTTGGCACAAACCGTGGTGCTATTAATCTGTCTGAGGCTTGGTGCTTGAAAACTCAGTCTCATGAGGCCGAGCTTCTCTAGTCCCTTAAACATAGCCCAGTTTGATCAAATCGCAGCGATGTGCTTTGTAATAGCTCCAGCAGCTTTGAGACATGAAAAAGAAAAAGACCTATTAGATCATCTTACCCAGCCAGCTGTGTCAGGACAGGATGGTTCCATGTGCCACGTATTTTGCAGCACTTTACCCAGTTCATCCTTAAGTGTCTTAGTGTGGGTCTGCTTCCCTTGTGAGTCTATCCTATAGCTTCGTAGATCTGATAAGAAGTCCCTTAAATCAGCCTAGATTCCCCCTTTTGAATTTCATCCCGGTATCCCTTGCTGAACGTCCTTGTACCACTCTCATTCTTCTGCTTCCTGTGCACTAAACGTCCTGGAAACCTTTGTAGTGGCTATCAGGTTATACACCCTTCACATCCCACTTAGCAGCTGCCTAGCCAAACTAGACTTACGGAACTCTTTGTATTTTCCCTCGTTAATCTCCCTTGTTAGCTTTCTGGAAGCATTTTTGAGCCTCTTCTCTGAACTTGCTCTCGTTTGTCTCTATCATCAGAGCTGGTTTTGTGGCTAAGGGGCTAGACAGGGACTTGAGAAATTAGGGTTCAATCCCTCACTTGGCCACAAACTTCCAGAGTGTTTTTGGGCAAGTCACTTCAGTATCTCTGTACCTTGTTTTCCCGATTGTAGAAATGTGTTGTTTTTCTCAGTCCCTGCCTGGTGAGAGTATCAGCTTTTTAGAGCAGGGTCGTTCTCACTATGTTTATATAGTGCCTGGCCCAGTGGGGCTGCAGGATCAGTCAGGGTCTCTAGGTCTCATTGCAGCAGAGAGAATGTTTCTGATCACAAAGTCCCGAGATTAGAGTACAGTATCCCATGGGTGCAGTATCCCTGCCATGTCCCAGGTGTGGAGAGGGACGTGCGCTTTCCTGACTCATTGGCCACTTTCTGCCATAGCGCATGCAAACTCATGTCTACTTTGCTGTCGTCTGGGTCTCTCGTGCTCCATTACTGCTTCCTGTGTTTCTCCCTCCCATTGTCAGTGTGTTCAGGTTATTTCTTCCTGTGTGTATTTCTGCGCTGAATCTGGTTTTATTTGCTCACCAATCCCCAGCTTCCTTAATAGGATTTTTCTGTCCTTCCTGGTGTTTGTAATTCCTCTCAGCTTTGGGCCTTGGCCGTTTTCAGTCTACTCCCTCTCCCAGATCAGAGAGGACCTTGTAGAAAACCAGACCCAGCACGATCCCCTGCATCACCCCCCTGTGCTCCTTCCCCCCACTCAATATGTTGTTGTTTGACTGCAATCCTTCAACTGATTGCCAGTCCTCACCGGCTGGAACCAAGTTCACACTCACCTCAACCATTGTGTGTGGTGTTTTGGGGCATGCACGGGCACAGGAGAACTAGCTGGTGATGCCAAGATGCTGTCACTCTTCATTCCCAGCCATTCTGGTAAGGTGAGTTCCATTGCAGCTAAGCTCGTTAATGAAAACAAAACGTACAATAGCTTTTTCAGCTGCTAGTTAAGTGGATGCCAGTGCTGGTCCGAGCTTCCAAGCAGGAGGGAATGGTTACATGCTGTTACAGGCTAGGGAACAGCCTCGTGAGATGGGCCCGCGTTTCGGGTACTCCCTTCTCCCCACCCCATTCAAGCCCTTTCAGCTCTCCCGAGACTTCAGGCAGAGTTGGTCATCCCCCTCCAGGGACTCGAGGCTGGAATACGCTTGTGAGTGGTGGGACAGCCTGGCCTCTTGGCCAGCGAGAACACCTGGCACTGGGAACCCAGAAAGGGCCCAAATGACCAGTCGATGCTTACGCTGCTTCCCAGTGACCCTTTTCAAACAGTGCGAACTTGCAAGGGGGAAAATGGCCAGTCTGTCCAAAAAGAAAAAAGCCCCGTGTGTGAGCCCTAGAGAAGGTGAACTGGGGTCCACAGAGAAACAAGGGGTCCTTTCATATTCAATAAGCCCTGTTCAGTTAGGAGAGGGGGAGAAGGGACTGAGGCCAAGTGGCTGGCGTTTGGGCTTATGGGAAGAGGAGGACTTAGAGTTTGGCTTCATTGGCAACTTCACAGTGAAACAAACATCAGCCTGAGCTTTCTCCCCACACTTGGCTGGTCTACGGGGTTGTCTGCCTGCCCTCCGCTGGCCCAGTCCCTAGTTCCCTCTGCCCCAGATCATGGACACTCCAGCCACTCGGCGAACAGAGTCAGCCTGCCAGCATGGGTCACCAGTCAGGAGACTAAGCAGAAGAATGTTAGCATGGTTGCTAGAAGCTGCCTCCCTGTTAAGAGATCTAGAATTTGTCCCCTTCTTATTCCATTACTTAATGCCCTTGGTTGTAGCCACATAGTGCCGGCTCCAGGCCACAACGCGCCAAGCGCATACTTGGGGCGGCACGCCGCGGGGGGCGCTCTGCTGGTTGCCGAGAGGGTGGCAGGCAGCTCCGGTGGACCTCCCACAGGCGTGCCTGCGGAGCGTCCGCTGGTCCCGCGGCTCCGGTGGAGCTTCTGCAGGCACCCCTGCGGGAGGTCCGAACCCCCCGCAGGGAAGCCTACGAGAATACCAGCATTCCCAGCCATCTCCTGCTAACATATTGTCCTTCACTGTGCTGGCCTAAATCCATGGAAATTGAGTGTAATGAGTTTATTTTCTGGCAGCCCTAGAGAATAGAAGTCAGAGGAAATATGGAGGGCTCTGCACCCCTTGCTCTGAGTTTGGAAGAACCTGTTGCTTGTTTGTATTGTTGCTTCTTGGCAGAGACTTTCTGGCTTATAGGCTGGAGCTCCAGTAGTTTGGGCCCAACTTGAAAACATCTAGGATATATGAGAGCATCTCTGACCACCTACACATGCTGATGCTCTGTTTCCAGGCACAGCTGAGGTAATCGTACGGGTGGGTTAAGTGCACATTGCACACCCACTTGGGGTGAAATTCCTCGGGTGAGAAAGCCCAGTGAAAGGCCCCCCGTGCAGTTTAAGCCCTTAGAGAAGGGGGCCTGACTGAGCACATGTGCTATGGAGACCCCTGCATCTGCTGTTATGGAAGGGATCTCTGTGCCAGCGCAAAGGGCACAAGTGGGGAGGACCGGGTTCCAGGAGGCGCGAGATGTACATTGATCCCGAGGCCCTAGCGGAATGTGCAAATAAGGCCTATCCCAAAGCCCTCTGAAGTCAACGCAGAGACTCTTTCAGGCTTCAGTGAGCTTTGGATCAAGCTTATAGCATGGAGCAGAGGCCCTGTGGAGGAGATGCACTGCAGCCCTGTGCTTTGGCCCCAGGACCAGAGCAGGATTTCATCATTTCTGCACTTCACCCTCATGAACCTCAGTTCTCCAGTTTAATGAGTCCTGTCTCTCATGTGCTGAGTACTAACATCCAGGCCCATGGACGTGCAATGTATATCCTGAATGCTGTGTATTTATTTTGAACATTGGTTAATAATTGCTGCAGGGTTTCTGAATGGCAGGGGAGCAGGTGCAAGGGCTTGTCTACTCAGAGAAGCTAATATGGATTATGGTAGGGTGTGACTTTAAAGTGGAATCGCTGTTCCTGATTAACAAAGTGGATTAAGCTTTCAGAGTTAGGCACTTTTATTCCAGAATAACAGCATCCACACAGAAGAAGTTAATTAGGAATCGTTAGGAATAACTCCCCATGTAGACAAGTCCTATGTGAGTGATGGGGTGGATACAGCTTGTACATATCTGGTAGACCTGTTGATCAATTGCCCAAACTCCTTCTCTAATTGCAGATCGACAGGACAGAGACAGCCGTGAATAACCTCAACCCAGCCTTCTCCAAGAAGTTCATCGTCGATTACCACTTTGAAGAAGTGCAGAAGCTGAAGTTTGCTCTCTTTGATCAGGACAAGTCGAGCATGCAGCTGTATGAGCATGACTTCCTGGGAGAATTCTCCTGCACCCTGGGCACGGTGAGGCTACTGTACAGCAATGCTGCGCCCCGGCTGCTAGCAGACACTTGTGTGCCTCCCTCAGTCAGAAGGATCCGTTACACCAAAACTCACAACCGTGTTTAGGTTACTCCCAGTCCCAAAGCAGCAATCACTTACCACAGGTCAATTGCAATTACAGGTCAATAGATCTCACACAAAAGTCAATGCTTGCAGCCAGTCGTATAATAAACCATCTTAAGATTTATTAACTAGGGAAAGGAAATAAGACCGTTATTTACAAGGTTTATGCAAGTAAACACACACCCACAAATGAGTTCGTCTTAAGTTCTAAAAGGTAATAGAAGCTTCTATAATAAGCAAGTTCTGTGTCCCTTAGGGCTAACCCAAGCTAAACACTGAGGATTTCTTGCTTCTGCCTAGAAAACCTTGCCCTCGAGAGCCCAAGCAGCAGAGAGAGAGTTTCTTCTTATTAGGGATTTTTATTCCCTTTCTCTGACCAGCCTTCCCAGCTGATGGAAGGCAATTCACTTGCGTGGTTCCTCTTCCTGGGGGGCGTGAGAGAGCAATCAGCAAGTCTTTTGTCCTCTTTGATGTTCCACAATAGTTCACCTGGCATTGATGGACCTTCTCTGTTGGGCAGGAAGTAACACCTTCTGCTGGAAGGTGGCATTTCACACTAGTTAACATCTTTCTTCCACTTGATGATTTACACCATTACAAAGGACTGCCATGCAAACACTTAAATATTCCTTTTATAACACGGGCTACAGATGTTATAAGTGAGATTATGAAATCCTTGTAAATTGCTGCATGTCTTAAAGTCTAATCACTAAACACATTCTTATCATTATAATTCCTATTTTAAGGATACTAACACACAGGTGAGCCAGACTGGTTCCTGTTATGTATTTGTCAGAGTTCAGTTGAGACCTAAGGGCCTTGGCGTGAGCTGACACCTCGTCTGCCAGCATCACAACCTCCACATCCACCTGCTGTAGCCTAGATTGTAAGGTCTTTGATGGCAAGACTGCCTTTTCCATAAGGCCAGGGCTACACAAGAGAAGGGTTGCTGGTATAACTCTACTGGCAAGCTCTGCTAGCTTAGAAACAGTTTATACCAACAAAAAGTGCATGTACTGGTATAGTTTATACCAGTTCGGCACGTGAAATAAGTTACACGGGCAGAAACACATTGATGGTGGTATAACTGCAGTTACACTGCTGGAAAAACCTTACAGAAATATTGCAAAAAATTGCACCCTGGCCACATAGCTACATCGGCAAGGGTTTCTAGAGTCGGCCTGGCCTACACATGCAGCCATGAGCACAGTGGGGCCTTCATCCCCGATTGGCGTTTGTAGGGACTACCACCATACAAATCATTCCACTTGAAGATTGACATCAGACCAGTTGCTTTCCCTTTGTTCATAGTCACTTTCACTTCCTAGAGCTGTTTTCCTGCCCCCAGCAATGTTTCAATACTCTCTCCAAAAAAAAAAAAGGCCACCCTGTTTTGCTTAGATTCCCTTGAAAACTTTTCTGTTCAGTTCTGTCAAAGTCTCTTATAAAGAAAAAACACCTGACATTCAGCACAAACTATTCTGAGCTCCAGCTGATGTTCTGATTAACTAAGGTCAGTGATTCTCAAGTTTTTTCCCCCAACGGGGCCCAATGTTACAGTGAAAACTTTCTGGATCGCCCTTCCCTCCAGCCATAAAGAGAGGGTTGCAAGAAGGCTGTGAGCTCCTGGCCATATCCAGTTAACTTGTCTGTGTGTGTTCTACACCTGGTGGATTAATGCTGGAATCGAGCCCCTGACTGGGGCGTCTTGCTGGAGCACGATTGCTTTGTGGCTCTTGATGGTCTCGCAGTGGACAGCAGGTTGTTGCTGTGATGGTCTGGCAGCCCAGAATAACCATGGGGACAAATTGGAATGTCAATACTTACTTTGGTGTAACTGACTAGACAAGATGCAGTGCAGTGGAGTGTCAGGCTCAAGGGACTCAGCTGAGAGGGGTGGTGGCTTCTTTCACTGGAGTTTGATCAACTGCTTTTTACCCTTGTAGGGTTTTATGAAACCTGCCCAGTTTTGAGGTCCAGGCAGCTATTAGAAGGGACAGGAAGCTGCCTTAGGTACAGATAACCTGGCTCTGAAGAGCCACTAGAAAAAGCATTTGACTTCCCCTTTTAATTTCCCTTTTGCATCAGAGCTCTGTTAGATTAGTTTGGAGTGTTTTGTTGCACCTTATTAATTCTGCAGCTGGATTTAAAGGGAAGACTGTTTCGTTCCATGACCCCAAACACCTCTGCAGCCGTGCGAACTAAAACTATGAGGCATGATCAAATCTCATGCTTCAGGGCACAAGCAGAAAGCCTGCCACAGTTAGGAAGCAACTTTTAACCTCTGATGTGCAGCGTTGCATAAATGCCTATTTTCACTGAAGGTTTTGGGTTTTTTTTGCCTGTCTCTGAAGCAATCGCTTTTGGCCAGTGCTGGAGCAAAGATATCAGACTAGCTGGAATGATGGCCTGGTCCTGTAAGGAAAATCCTGTAGTCCTTGATGCGATGAGACCTGGCTTAGGTTATGTTTACACTTCAAACTGCATCAGGAAGGCTGCAGCGCTTCAGTGTCGACATTCACTATAGCTGTGGGACGGGTTCTTCCACCACAGCAGTGAATCCACCTCCCCAGGAGGCGGTCGCTAGATTAATGGAAGAATTCTAGCAGTGACCTAGTGCTGTCTACTCTGGAGGTTAGGCTGCATAGCTGCAATTCTTGGGGGTGTGGATTTTTCACACCGCTAGGGGATGTAGCTATGCTGATATAAATGTTCAGGGTAGACCAGCCCTGACTGTTGCATCTGACATGCGTCTGACAAAGTGGATATTCACCCACGAAAGCTTATGCACCAATACGTCTGTTAGTCTATAAGGTGCCACAGGGCTCTCTGTCACTTTTTAGAGATCCAGACTAACCCCTCTGATACTTGTTGCCTTTAATGTCTTCTTCCTTGATTAGAGGAGTGGTCTGTCTTCCAGAGGGGGGTGAGCTCTACTGAGAATCCATGATAAAATCCAGTTAGACCTGTGCCACCATCTCTTATCTCATCTGGGTGGAAACTGCTCTGGCCTTGGATTGGAGCTGGAAATTGCAGGAAAGCACTTTAACTAAGTGAATTTTTCCCTCTAATGCTGCTGCTAGTGCTCAAATTACACATAATGCCGTATTGCAGCTAAGTAGATTGCAGAGGGTTATTTCAGCTTCCGAATAGCTGTTTTCAGGCTTCTTAGGAAGAGAACTGGGAATTATCCAATATATATCCACTTCATAGTATGACCAGTGCTGCTTCTCGTTCGGGATCTGCTGAGGCAAAATGCAGAAACGACAGGAGTTTGGGACTGCCCAGTATTCTGCGGGATTGAGTCCTTAGTTAGTGAGGAAATCAGTCATCAATGGAAGAGCAAAACTGGCAGAGAAAGGAATTTTACTGTCATGCTTCTATGAAATTATTTAAACAAGGGGGAGGGGTTCAAAAAGTAAGTCTGTATCCTACGTTGGTGCAAATCACTGTAGCTCCATTGACTTCAATAGAACTGTGCCCACGTACGCTGGCTGAGGATACGGCCCATAGTTTGAATTGAGTACAGTGTTCTTTCACTCGGCCTAAAGTGTTGGGTAGTGTTGCTGTGCACCATTTAACTGGTGCCACGTTCCACCGTAGAGACAGCTGCATTTTGAGTGGGGTGAGCTTTTTCCCCTGAATATATCGTTTAAGAACCCAGTCCTGTGAGCTGCCAAGCACACGCCATTAGACTTTAGGAGGGGCCAATGGTGTTTTGCATAAAACAGGAGCAAGGCCTATGCTTTTAAAGAGCTTTGGGAAGGAAGAACTTGATGCAAATGTGCATTGGTGAGAATGGTGACATTAATCAAGTACCGTGTCTCTGTGGTCCTTTTAAAATACGTTTTGAAAAGGTGCGACTGTGAACCTGTCACGAGAATTGGCTAATTTAGGCCACGATCAGTTTCTCCTCACATTGTTTTTGATCATTTAGACCATTACATCTCTGTTTTTTTATGGCTTCCTTAGATTGTCTCAAGCAAGAAGATAACAAGAACACTACTTCTGGGAAATGGGAAGCCAGCTGGAAAGGGGATGATAACGGTACAGTTACTGATTTATTATATATATTGTGTGGGAATGTAGATAATAGACACAGTGCGGTCTGCCTGATAGTGCGCTGGATTGGGACTCCGTAAACCTGAGTTCTATTTTCTGCAAGTCGCTTCACCTTTCTGAGCTTCCATTTCCTCTCGTAGCTTTTGTCTATTTAGATTGTAAGCATTTGGGGGTAGGGACGGCCTCTTGCTTCGTTTTTGTACAGGGTTTAGTACAATGGGCCCCTTTTCTTAGCTGGGGCCCGGGGCACTGAAATAACAAAATCTAAATCTCTGGGTAAGTACAAAGTAATATGCTTTTCTTGTTATGCACATGGTCTCTCTCCAAACCTCCCTGAGACAGACTGAGATAAAGGGGTTGATTATATTACGCTGCTGATAATCAGTGGGTTTTTTGTAGTAAGAGGACAGGACTTACAACTTAGCAACAGGTCTCTTAGCAACAGCATCGCTCACAATCCCCCCAGGTGGTGGCTTTCCCATTGTTGGTATATGTAACAATCATTTCTTTACACGAAGAGGATAGATTTAGGTCTGGTTTTTGACCATTGGCTCTTCTAAATGTTAGATCTGAGCTCTGTCAGATTTTTAGCTGGGTGACAACAGTCCGGCTGAAGAGCTTTTCCTTCTATGTTACGTGAGGTGGTTAAAGGGTATTGAAATTAAGACTGGTTTTAAACAGAATGGCTAAGCGTGGCTGCTGCAGTGTGTCTGTATTGCTATTCACTGTAGAAATGGGTAAGATGGTAACAGGATTTCGCTAACTTTAAAAGAACATAAGAACGGCCATACTGGGTCAGACCAGTGGCCCATCTAGCCCAATCTCCTGTCTTCTGTCAGTGGCCAGTGCCAGGTGCTTCAGAGGGACCGAAGAGGATAGGTAATCATCAAGTGATCCACCCTGTTTGTCCAGTTGCAGCATCTGGAGTCAGAGGCTTAGAAGCGCCCAGAGCATGGGGTTGCATCCCTGACCATCTTGGCTAATAGCCGTTGATGTACCTATTCTCCATGATCTTATCGAGTTCTTTTTTAATCTAGTTATAGTTTTAGCCTTCACAACATCCTCTGGCAAAGAGTTCCGCAGACTGTGCATTGTGTGAAGAAATACTTCCTTTTGTTTGTTTTAAACCAGCTGCCTATTAATTTAATTCGGTGACTCCTGGTTCTTCTGTTATATGAAAGAGTAAATAACACTTCCTTATTCACTTTCTCCACACCAGTCATGATTATAGAGACACCTTTCATATTCCCCCTTCCTCGTGTCTTTTCTAAGCTGAACAATCCTAGTCTTTTTAATCTCTGCTCGTATGGAACAGCTTCCATACCCTTACTCAGCTTTGTTGCCCTTCTCTGTACCTTTTTCATTTCTAATATATCTTTTTTGAGATAGGGTGACCAGAACTGCAGGCAGTATTCAAGGTGGGTGGGCGTACCATGGATTTATATAGTGGCGTTCCCATGTTTACGGTCTTATTATCTATCCCTTTCCTAATGGGTCTTAACAGTGATGGGTTTTTTGACTGCTGCTGCACATTAAGCTGATGTTTTCAGAGAACAATCCACAATGACTCCAAGATCTTTCTTGAGTGGTAACTGCTAACTCAGACCCCATCATTTTGTATGTATAATTGGGATTATGTTTTCAAATATATGTTGCTTTGCATTTATCTACACTGAATTTTATCTGCCATTTTGTTGCCCAATTTCCCACTTTTGTGAGATCCTTTTGTAACTCTTCACAGCCTGTGTAGGGAACCGCGGAAGATTGTGTTACGGCCTAGCTAGGGTATTTTCGCTTTCTCACTGTAGGACACAGCACGCCAGTCATAACCTGCTTTAATTGGTTAGAACCGCTTTGCATGGCCTTTGGCCAAGGAGCGAACACAGCTTGTAAAAAGTCCCTATTTGCTTATCCATAAATTGTTTTTTAATTTTATATATATAGCTGCATGGTCCTAGTCCCGCCTTTAAACTCCATACCAAGCCAAGCTTCGGTGCACTGGGTTCCCCACCTCCATAACAGCAACACCAAAAGTCCCTGTTGCGGGTATGTCACTTTACCTTCATTAAAGCCAATAACTCACAGTGTATGTAAGCCTTGTTCTTGCAAAGCACCCTGGGTAGGCCTGTAGCCTCCCAAAAACGTTACAGCCTGCTTTGAACTTAACTATCGTGAGTACTTCTGTATCACCTGCAAACGTTGCCACTTCACCATTTGTCTTTTTCCAGATCATTTGTGAATATGTTGAGCAGCACTGATCCCAGTATAAATCCTTGGAGGGCACCACTATTTACCTCTCTCCAGTCTGAAAACTGACCATTTATTTCTACCCTTCGTTTCCTGTCTTTTAACCAGTTACTGATCCAATAGAAACCATCCATCTTATCCTATGACTGCCTAGTTTGCTTACGAGACCTTTGGTGAGGGACCTTGCCAAAGGCTTTCTGAAAGTTTAAGTACACTATATCCACTACATCACCCTTGTCAGCATGTTTGTTGACCCCCTCAAAGAACTGTAATAAATAGATGAGGCATGATTTTCCTTTACAAAAGCCGTGTTGACTCTTCCCCATGTGCCTGGTAATTCTTTTCTTTACTAAAGTTTCAAGCAGTTTGCCTGGTACTGAAGTTGCCAGGATCACTTCTGGGGTCTTTTTAAAAAATCTTAAAAAGGCGAAAGAAAATGCAATGGCAAAATTAATGAGCAGTACGTAATTCATATGTCTTTCCTGATTAATTTCAGAGTAGCAGCCATGTTAGTCTGTATCCGCAAAAAGAACAGGAGTACTTTGTGACACCTAAGAGACTAACAAATTTATTTCAGCATGAGCTTTCATGAGGTACAGCTCACTTCTTCGGATGCATAGAATGGAACACACAGACAGGAGATATTTATACATGCAGAGAACATGAAAAGGTGGAAGTATGCATACCAACAGGAAGAATCTAAGCAATTGAGATGAGCTATCATCAGCAGGAGAAAAAAACCTTTTGAAGTGATAATTAAGATGACCCATAGAAGGTGTGAGGAGAACTTAACATAGGGAAATAGATTCAGTTAGTGTAATGACCCAGCCATTCCCAGTCTCTGTTTAAGCCTGAGTTAATTGTATCTAATTTGCATATTAATTTGAGTTCAGCAGTCTCTCTTTGGAGTCTGTTTCTGAAGGTTTTTGGTGCAAAATTGCCACCTTCAAGTCTGTCACTGAGTGAGTGGTTAGAGAGGTTGAAGTGTTCTCCCACTGGTTTTTGAATGTTATGATTCCTGATGTCAGATTTGTGTCCATTTATTCTTTTGCATAGAGACTGTCCGGTTTGGCCAATGTACATTGCAGAGGGACATTGCTGGCACATGATGGCATATATCACGTTGGTAGATGTGCAGGTGAACGAGCCCCTGATGGCGTGGCTGATGTGATTAGGTCCTATGATGGCGTCACTTGAATAGATATGTGGACAGAACTTGCTTCGGGCTTTGTTGCAAGGATAGGTTCCTGGGTTAGTGTTTATGTTGTATGGTGTGCGGTTGCAGGTGAGTATTTGTTTCAGGTTGGGAGGTTGTCTATAAGTGAGGACTGGCCTCTCTCCCAGGATCTGTGAGAGTGATGGAATCATCTTTAAAGATAGGTTGTAGATCTTTGATGCGCTGGAGAGGTTTTAGTTGGGGGCTGTAGGTGATGGCTAGTGGTGTTCTTTTATATTCTTTGTTGGGCCTGTCCTGTAGTAGGTGGCTTCTGGGATTCCTCTGCCTCTGTCAATCTGTTTTTTTCACTTCAGCAGGTTGGTATTGTAGTTTTAAGAACGCTTGATAGAGATCTTGTAGGTGTTTATCTCTGTCTGAGGGATTGGAGCAAATACGGTTATTTCTTAGAGCTTGGCTGTAGACAATGGATCGTGTGGTGTGTCCTGGATGGAAGCTGGAGGCATGTAGGTAAGTATAGCGGTCAGTGGGTTTCCGGTATAGGGTGGTGTTTATGTGACCATCGCTTATTAGCACAGTAGTGTCTAGGAAATGGACCGCTTGTGTGGATTGGTCTAGGCTGAGGTTGATGTTGGGATGGAAATTGTTAAAATCATGGTGGAATTCCTCGAGGACGACTTTTCCATGAGTCCAGATGATGAAGATGTCATCAATGTAGCGCAAGTAGAGTAGGGGCGTTAGGGAACGAGAGCTAAGGAAGCGTTGTTCTAAGTCAGCCATAAAGATATTGGCATACTGTGGGGCCATGCATGTCAGCGGCACTGTGAGACAGGCCAGTCCTCGCTTATAGACAACCTCCCAACCTGAAGCAAATACTCACCTGCAACCGCACACCATACAACATAAACACTAACCCAGGAACCTATCCTTGCAACAAAGCGCGATGCCAGCTCTGTCCACATATCTATTCAAGTGACACCATCATAGGACCTAATCACATCAGCCACGCCATCAGGGGCTCATTCACCTGCACATCTACCAACGTGATATATGCCATCATGTGCCAGCAATGCCCCTCTGCCATGCACATTGGCCAAAACGGACAGTGTCTATGCAAAAGAATAAATAGACACAAATCTAACATCAGGAATCATAATATTAAAAAAACAATGGGAGAACACTTCAACCTCTCTAGCCACTCAGTGACAGACTTGAAGCTAGTAATTTTGCAACAAAAAAACTTCAAAAACAAACTCCAAAGAGAGACTGCTGAATTCATATTAATATGCAAATTAGATACAATTAACTTAGGTTTAAAAGAGAAACTGGGAATGGTTGGGTCATTACACTAATTGAATCTATTTCCCTATGTTAAGTTCTCCTCACACCTTCTATGGGTCATGTTATTATCACTTCAAAAGTTTTTTTTCTCCTGCTGACAATAGCTCATCTCAATTGATTAGACTCTTCCTGTTGGCATGCATACTTCCATCTTTTCATGTTCTCTGTATGTATAAATATCTCCTGTCTATGTGTTCCATTCTGTGCATCTGAAGAAGTGAGCTGTAGCTCACAAAAGCTCATGCTGAAATAAATTTCTTAGTCTCTAAGGTGCCACATGTACTCCTGTTCTTTTTCCTGATTAAGTCTCTCTCGACCCTGCCCTTGGCACTTACTTTGGAAGAATTGAGCCAGATTAAAGGGTCACTTGTCAAGTTTTTAAAAAAACACATTTGTTTCAAAAAATAATTCCTCACGTCTTGCTAATACCTTGGATTACTAAGACTGAAAGGGTTTTAAATGTCTAATTCACTCTGTACAATTTATGTAATTTACTATTTTGCATTTAAATCTGGTTGGGTAGTGAAAATAAACTAGTTAAGTTTAAACTTCTGCTTTTAGTCAGTTTCTCTTTCTGGTTCTCATACATAATGCTGCAGTGTTTAAACAGTGTTGCAGTGTTAGCATGGCAAACACTGGAATGCAATAATCTTCCACGTAAACAGTAACATGAAAACACCCTGCTGTTTTTGGCTCTTGTAAACGTTAGTTTGCACAAAACATAAAGTTTGCACCTGTGGTGTCCCTTTCACTTTTTAAAGAAAATGTTGTTTCTGTAAAAGTGGCGAATGCATTAGAAGTACCTAAGACCGTTATAGAAGAGGTTAATGTCAAATGCTGGTCGTGTCTCTTCGGATTTTCCCTCTTAATATAAACTCCCCCACCATCATGTTTGTGGGGATTGAATTTGGGATCTTCAGCACAGACAGACAGGCGTCTTCCGCTTGAACTAAAGGCTTGTCTACACGATGTTATGATAGGATCGTTAATTTGGGCAATTGATCGTGGATTACCACCAGATAGGTCTGCTCAATGGTCTGCGGGGAGATGTTGGATGGGATGGGAAGGGAACTGAGTTACTGCAGAGTGCTGGCTGGTGAGTCTTGCCCACATGCTCAGGGTTTAGCTGATCGCCATATTTGGAGTCGGGAAGGAATTTTCCTCCAGGGCGGATTGGCAGGGGCCCTGGAGGTTTTTCGCCTTCCCCTGCAGCGTGGGGCACGGGTCACTTGCTGGTGGATTCTCTGCAGCTTGAGGTCTTCAAACCAATTTTGAGGATTTCAATAACTCGGTCCTGGGTTAGGGGTTGTTATAAAATTGGATGGGTGGGGTTCTGTGGCCTGCCTTGTGCAGGAGGTCAGACTAGATGATCATATTGGTCCCTTCTGACCTATGAGTCTATGAGTCTATGAGAAGTGCTACGTCAGTGCAGCTGCGCTGCTGTAGTGCATCTGGTGAAGATGCTCTGTGCCGACGGGAGAGGCGGTATAATATACCCACCCTTGTGAGAGGTGGTAGCTATGTCTGCGAGAGAAGTTCTCCTGCCAATACAGCGCTGGCCACACTGGCGCTTAGGTTGGTGTAATTTACGTCAGTCGGGAGGGGTGGCTTATTCACACCCCCGAGCGACATAAGTTATGCCGAAGTGTGTGGTGGTGTAGACCTGGCCTAAAGGATTAACTCTGCTAGCAGTAGTAGGCTCTTATCCTGTGGGCCAGCTGCGAAGAGGTGACACAGAACCCTGAGCCAGCATGTTAGCTGAGCAGTAGGCAGTTGCTTAGCAACTTGGCACTCTCGACCTGGCTTTTACTGTAGCATGAGTTATATCCCAGGTGTCTTGGAATATGGTTGTTTCTTCTACCGGGTTCTGAGTCCCATGTTTCTGAGTGTTCCTAGGGAGATGGAGAGCAGTTGTCTTTAATGGAAGATGGAGCAGGGATATATTAGTGTATGTGTTGAGGCAGTGGGCTGTTCCTTTAATTCTCGGAGCTCTTGGTTGCTGTCTGGGAGCTCTTTCTGTTTCAGTCCTGCCAGCCCTCCTGGTGCTCCTCCGGTTTTGTGTGTGTCCGAGGGTCCCCTGCCGAGTCTGAATCTCCACATTCCTTTCTGCCCGATTAGACTAGTGACCTTGCTGGCTGCTTCATTATGCAAATGGAGCCCATGCGAATGCACTGTGCTGTGGAGGGCTTTCATCTCCCTTCCCGATCAGCAGCTTGAAAGGAATTATTCAATGTGTCGGAAGAGATCTTCATCTCTGCCCAGATCGCCCGCCGTGTACGCAGCCAATCGCCAGTCTAGGAGTGGGGGTAGGGGTTGGGGGTGGGTAAGCAGGGCTATAGAAGGTCCACTGGCACATGGCATCGCTTAGTTATCTTGAGTGCTTCAAATGTTCAAAGCGCTGGCCCAAACGTTAACCAGACGTTACACGTCCCCTGTCTCGTGAGCAGTTATTTTCCCCATGTTACTGATGGGGAACTGAGGAACATGGATTTTAAGGACGGGGTTTACAGAAGCATCAGTGATTGAGGAGCAGAATCCCTGTTAATTCTCACACATCCTGAGCCATTCTCCACTCAGGAATGCACCAGCATCCTCATAATACTTGTCAAGTATCAGAGGGGTAGCCGTGTTAGTCTGGATCTGTAAAAGCTGCAAAGAATCCTGTGGCACCTTATAGACTAACAGACGTTTTGGAGCATGAGCCTTCGTGGGTGAATACTCACTTCCTCAGATGCATGTAGTGGAAATTTCCAGGGGCAGGTATATATATGCTAGCAAGCAAGCTAGAGATAACAAGGTCAGTTCAATCAGGGAGGATGAGGCCCTGTTCTAGCAGTTGAGGTGTGAAAACCAAGAGAGGAGAAACTGGTTCTGTAGTTGGCAAGCCATTCACAATCTTTGTTCAATCCTGAGCTGATGGTGTCAAATTTGCAGATGAACTGAAGCTCAGCAGTTTCTCTTTGAAGTCTGGTCCTGAAGTTTTTTTGCTGCAGGATGGCCACCTTACGGTCTGCTATAGTGTGGCCAGGGAGGTTGAAGTGCTCTCCTACAGGTTTTTGTATATTGCCATTCCTAATGTCTGATTTGTGTCCATTTATCCTTTTCCGTAGAGACTGTCCAGTTTGGCCGATGTACATAGCAGAGGGGCATTGATGGCATATGATGGCGTATATTACATTGGTGGATGTGCAGGTGAATGAACCAGTGATGGTGTGGACACAAATCAGACATTAGGAATGGCAATATACAAAAACCTGTAGGAGAGCACTTCAACCTCCCTGGCCACACTATAGCAGACCTTAAGGTGGCCATCCTGCAGCAAAAAAACTTCAGGACCAGACTTCAAAGAGAAACTGCTGAGCTTCAGTTCATCTGCAAATTTGACACCATCAGCTCAGGATTGAACAAAGACTGTGAATGGCTTGCCAATTACAGAACCAGTTTCTCCTCTCTTGGTTTTCACACCTCAACTGCTAGAACAGGGCCTCATCTTCCCTGATTGAACTGACATCGTTATCTCTAGCTTGCTTGCTAGCATATATATACCTGCCCCTGGAAATTTCCACTACATGCATCTGAGGAAGTGGGTATTCACCCACAAAAGCTCATGCTCCAAAACGTCTGTTAGTCTATAAGGTGCCACAGGATTCTTTGCTGCTCATAATACTTGTGGCACTGCAAGGCATGGGAATGCGTGCCCCTAAATCACTTAGGTGCTTTTGAAATGTCCACCCCCAGTGACTTGACCAATGTCTCGAGGCTTGTCAGCATCAGTGATTTGACCAATGTCCCAAGGCTTGTAAGCATCAGAGCCTGCAACTCTAGGTGTCATGAGTAGAACTGGCTGCAACTTGGGATTTTTGGTTCCTGGGATATTTCAAAATTCGACTTAGTTCTGATGTGGAGCTGCGGATCCTGTAATCCCATGTTCCCCAGGACCCCACTAGGAAACCGGGCAGGGTTCTCTCAGAGCCCTGCCTGGGACTTGGAAAAAGTCCATCAAACCTGAACCATTCTCACAAAACATTTCAGGTTTGACAGACCAGCGTTATCCAATGAAACTGTCGTCGGAAAATTCCCGGCCAGCTCTGCTCACAAGTGATCTGGTTGGTTGAGTGCAACTTTTCACTCGTTCTGTTTCCGGTGTAATCGTTCATGGGAATTAGGCTTTTTAAACTTTGCTTTCTGCAAGCAGTTGAGAGTGGGCACTTTAGGTTTGCTTTCCACGAGGTTTGGTGCCAGCAGTACCCAGTGGAGACACTTGGGGAAGGCAGACCCAAAGGGAACGCAAATACAACTGGAGTAATTGATTCCAACATTCTAACAAATATCCATAGGAAAATGTTCATCCCAGTCCACTGTTCACACAGGCCTACTGCTAAGTGTATAGCAATTGAAATCACCTTCTAAATGGTTAGACCAAAGGGCCACTGAAAAGGATCTGGCCCTTGAGGTTTTTGTGGAGGGGAAGGAATTTAATGCCTAAATCATGTTTAGAGTAAATAGAGAAATTCAGATGATTAAAGAAGCTGCTTTAAAAAATAAATGGCCCCATGCCAAGTGTCCCATGTGTGATAAGGTTGTCCTTGGAAACCAAAGATTTGAGTGGCTGTTGCAAATTGTGCATTGACAAAGGCCCTTCCTTGTGTTCAGGATGTGGAAGAATTTCCAATGTGTGTGGATGATGATGAGATCGAAAGGAAGCTAACGGAGGTATCGTGCATGAATCTGATGGGAAACCTTCTAGCAGAGTGTGCTGGAAGGAGATTTATTTTACTGTCGTGTTTAAGAGGAGAGTGACTGCAGAATGTGTCTGCTGCTCTCTGTTGTTCTGGTAGGTCTAATTCGGAGTAATGGACAGAGGTTCACATCCCTGAGCACCAGAGCTGGGATTTTTTTCAAGTATCCAAAGAGAGCCAGCCCTATGCAGCAAGGGCCAGGTTTACACCAAGAACAGGCATCACAAAAACCACTGTTTTTGGAAAAGGCCAAGACTTTGGAGACTGGAATCCCTTAGAGTTCTGGGTCCCGTCTGCTGGCAATGCTGGGCACCTCTCATGAGCGACCAGAGAACTTGGATTTCTAGGAGAGTCCATCCTGTGCTTTCACCAGCTCTAAACTCACATACATTATAGTTTTTTAAAAGAACCAGAACTAGAGGCAAGTCTGGCATGTGGCAAACAGAACCCCCAGCTGGGATGAAGTTACATCAGCCAGTAGCCTCTGCCCTGTATCGTACAGCAGATCCCTTCTCCCAGATGACTGCAAGCAAGTTAGACTAACCTGTCTTACCAGCCCGTGTCACTAGTCCGGTTCAGGCTGGGTTTATTCCCTGTGCTTTTCCTTACTGGATGAGACTCTCCAGTCCTTGACTTAGCGTTGATCTGGAATAAGTTCAGGGCATACTCCCTGTAGCTCAGCTCAGAGAAATACAGAGCTGCATTTGCATGCTGATATGTCCTTTTGATTTATTCTTGCTGCTTTTAGGAAGAGCATCTCTGGCTGACACATCCCTATATCTTGTGCCTCATGGATTGTCTCAAACTGGGCCTAATACACTGTAGCATACTGCCAAATATGGGACTGAAATACTCTGACTGGTACCTCTGGATTGTCAAGAAGGGATATGATCTAGCCTAGCAGAATGGGCAGCAGGCTTCTGTTTTCCTTCAGTGGTCATTATCAAGGGAAAATATACATCAGCTGCAACACAGACATAAAGGATTGTTTAGCCCTTTCACTGTCGCTCTGTCAGCCTCTTCGCCCTCTGATTTCACTAGAAAGTTGTGCGCTGGAGCAGATTGGCTTGGTTAGTCGTGGGCATCTTTCTACAAGTGCTGGAGCCAGGGGGCTTGCAAGGGAATGTGCATATATTGTGATTTTGAGAATCCCAAGGAATCCCAGAAATCATGAGAGATGAAGGTATTACTGTCTCTGTTTGGATATCTGGGATTCCCAGCTGTTCATTTGGGTTGTGCATGCATTGAAATCATCTCAAATCCTGCAAACAGGACAGAGATACTTTCGGTATGTCATGCATCTTGGGCCTGTCGGCTCTGTGTATTAGGACATCCCTGGCCTATTCACCGATGTGGCTGGTGCATCACGCTGAGATTTGCTGTACCCAGTGTATTGGGCAGCAGTGGTACGTTGAACTGGGGTACGTACTCTACCTGTTGTGTTTGGCGCTAGATATCATATCCACTTAGCTCATCCTTTCAAGAATGCTTTCCTCTAACTTAGAGCTGGGCAAACATTTTCGGACTAATAGTTATATTTCCTGAAAAAAATGCAGTCTTGGTCAACTGGAAATTATTTGCAAACTTGGCCCAATTTAGTTTTGGCTGGGGACAAAGTTGTTTGGGGACAGCTTCAGGAGTGTGAGCGTCCCTGTCCCTTTAACTCGGGCACTTGCCTGGGATGTGGGAGACCTAGTTTGAATCCCTAGAGACTTGAACTCAGCTCTCCCCTCTCCCAGTTGAGCAGCCTAATGGTCAGGCTGTCGGCCATTCGGGGATGGGTTGATCTCCGTTTCCGCTGTTCATGCTGTCCCACTTTGCATAAATAAATAAATATTAATTGGGCCAAAGAGCGAGCGTCTCTTTCGCCTGGTGATTTAAGGAGCTCAGCTTACCAAGGGTCGTGGTGGATTCTCCATTGCTGGCCATTTTACATCAGGATTGGATGGTTTTCTAGACCTGCTCTAGGCATTATCTGGGGGCAGGTCTCTGGCCTGTGTCACACAGGAGGTTAGACTGGATGGTCACAGTGATCCCTTCTGGCCTTGGACTTCAGGACCCTGGGAGGCAGGAGAAGTGGATTCAGATCTCTGCCCCGGAACCTGTTGCAGTTTGAGTTGTCACTGCTGATGTGCTAATATTTGGCGTCTTGGGCACCGCCAAACAGCTGATGGGCAGTTGGCTGGTGGGTGCTGAGCACCCACAGAGTCAGCAACTATGTCGGGCTATACATTTATATTGATGTCCGCTGCCAAGACACCTGGGTGCGTTACCAGGGCAGGGGTCCGAGGGGACGTCTACGCTGTGATAAAGAATCACGTGGCACCAAGTCCCAGAGCCTGGGTCAGCTGACTTGGGCTCATGGGGCTAGAAATAGCAGTGTAGCAGGTTTGGGCTTGGGCTGGAGCCCAGGGTCTCAGTTCTCTGGCTCAAGCCTGAGCCCTAGCATCTACTCTGCAATTTTATAGCCTGAGTCAGGTGACCCAGACCAGCCGCGGTGCCGCCGGTCGTTGATTTCAGTGTAGACGTACCCCTGGAGCTGGAGTGTAATTTCCCAGCTGGAGCGCTGTCCTACTAGCTCTGATGGAACCAGTGCACTGACAGAAGCAGGGGAGCCCGGGCGGCACAGCCTAGCAGCCGTGAGTGTGTACCTAGGACTGTGCTCAGAGCAGTTACCCCATCTCACCACCCCGCTGCTCTGCTTTTCGTGTGCTAGCTTGATGCAAGCTCGTGTGGGTACATCTGTTGCCGCTGGAAATTCTACCTCTGGATCTGCCCCGACTCAGTGTGGCTTTCAGCACTTTCCTTGCTGTGCCTCATTTTCCTTGCCTGTAAAAGGGGCTTAATAAGACTAATGCACATTTTGTAAAGTGTTGCGAGGTCCCGGATGAAGGCACCACCCAGTCGATGCAATGGCTGGTCATGCCTGTATCAGTGAAACAATGTGCTAATCAGCAAATTACTGATATTAACCCCCCTCTCCCCCACCCATCTGACCTATTTATAAATATTACAAAGGCCCCAGCACCGTGCCTGGGGCTATACAGGAGGCAAGAGGAGGATGATCCCTGCCGGGAGTGATTTATGATCCAGGTTGTTCCCTAGTCCAATATCGGTTGGTCTCATCTTTTGATTTAGGAGCCTCGTTCCCCTCTGGAGGCTGGCGTGGCCGGACCGTCGGCAGTGCCAGGGGCTGGAGGTGTCAGCGTTGCTGCAGCAGAGGCACGTGAAGCCCCGGAACGGAGAGCGAAAGCCGCCTATGTGGGTCGTCGCTCCTGGGGGCTGAGGTGGGGAGGAGAAACTTTCTGCCCAGCCATAGCAAGTGGAGTTGGCAGCGGGAGGGGTGCCTCATGCTCTGTTCCGGGTGTCTGCATGGAGCCAGGATCTTCTCCATCACTTACCACTCCTGGGGAGTCTCCCTCCTCCTGTTCACAGCGGGATGTGGTGGCTATTGTGCTCGAAGTGAGACCTGAGCAGGGAAAGCGCAGGAAACTCCTGCTCTGGTTTTCCATCCAAGGCCCCTGAATCGCTTGCTTTGCACTTGTGAGTTATTCGCCCCTCTCTGTGCCCCCTTTGCTTGCCCTTCGGTGACACGGCTCACAAGGAAGACCACAGCTCCCATCCCTGTAACCCCCTTAGCTTAGCTAACGTGGGCCTGCATGGAAGGGACTCTTTCTAAGTGCTTTGCGACAGCTTTGCCGGTTTTCCTGGTACGTGAAGGCTCCCCCGTGACATGCTGCTGCTTTGGAGCCCCCCAGTGGGTGTGCAGTGCCCAGGTCACTAGAGCTGCTGCTCGGGAGTCCTTGGAGCCATTCAGAACTGGGATGAAGCAAACGTCTCTGACCCTCCCACTCTCTGGAGTGAGTCACTTTGCCATTGACACACTCCCCACTGGTGCTGGGTCACCTACTCTCTCCTCCCACTCTCTGCTAATGAGCCAATGACCTCCCTGTCCCCAACATTTTTCTTGGGGTGCTAAGTCTTTTGAACCAGAGTGTCCCTCCTTTGAATACGGAGGCCAAATTTCCAAGGACCCTTCTTTGCAAAATGTAGAGGTGGACCCCCGTGTGCCTACAGAATAGACGGTCATGGGAAAGGAGTAAATTCTCCACTAAGCTCTGTACAATGCTTGACGCTTGCGCTAAGAGTCCACAATCAGGGCGTGGACCCTCCGTCCAGCTGAAAGACCATCTGAATTTGTTTGTAGGTAGAGTGGGAGGGGGGTTAATTACGTGGGAGGTTTTTCCCCCAAGCACGGGCAGGGAAGAGGCATAAAATAATTTCAGTCACCAAACTCA